>NC_137468.1:199125009-199725009 GCF_964235325.1 Thermobia domestica
AACACGGACTACATTTAAACAATACTGGAAAACGTTCAATGTGTAATAAATTTGTTGAACTTGTAGAATCATCATCTGTAGTCTCGACAAGCGTCATCCCTTTGCCATGGCAAGCATCTTTAGACAATAATGAAAGTCTAGCACCTGTAGTAAGAGACAGTACCAATAACGTATGAAAGACACTTGATACATACTCCAATATTAACGTAGAGTGTAGTAGTATAGGAGTAGATCGTATTGATAGGATTAGCTTAATACAAAGGCCAAGTAGTTCAATCTATAAAGAAGAAGATTGTAATAACATAACTGAAAATGCTCAAAAGATAGAACGACGGAAGAGAATGCGTAAGATATTATCCAATGCCTTTTTATGGTAGGAAATACTGATTCTTTACACCTTCTTTTTCATAATGTGCAAGGTTTAGGGAACAAAATTGATCTTCTGGAGGTATTGCTGGAAAGCGACTTCTCAAATGTACAGCTTCTTTGCATATGTGAGCACTGGTTAGATGCAAATATCGTTAATATGGTTAGTTTAAACGGTTTTAATATCATTACTCACTACTCTCGTACAGTAAAAAGTCGAGGTGGTGTCGCAATTTTTGCTCGCTCTTATATACATGTAACTGAGATTGACGTTCGGAATTTTTGCGTCGAAATGCATTGTGAGGTAGTCGCATCAAAACTTCAAGAGTTAAATATTTGTATTGTGTGTATCTATAGGATCCCTTGTGGTGATTTAGGAATTTTCTTTAAACATTTTGAGAAACTTCTAGCGAACTTACGTAGAAAATTTAGTAGTGTAGTTATCTGTGGGGATATAAACATAGATTGGTTAAAGAATTCAACTGATAAATCTAAATTTCAAGATATGTTAAATTTATATGAACTACAAACTATTATTAATGTACCTACTCGTCAAGGAAAGACAGCTATCGACCAAATTATTATTCCAAAAAATAATCTTAAATGGTTCTTTGACGTTACTGAACTTGGATTTTCTGATCATGAAGCCATTTATTGTAGAATACCTACCGAGAAACTGGTGAAGGGAAGTCCGAAACCGATAACGAGAACAACCAGATTATATTTAACGGAAAATATAAATTATTTTTGTTTTCTATTAGCTCGTGAATCTTGAATCCCTTGTACGACTTACCTAGTGCTAATGACAAATTCAATTATTTTGTTGATGTTTTCTTACATAATTTTAACATAGCATTTCCATTACAATAACGGAAAATCTTAATAAGATGAAAAAGTGGATCACGCAAGGAATAAAAATTTCAAAGCAAAAGCTTATATATCATCATAAACTTAAGAAAACCTGTGTTAATTTACCAGATAAAGTTATTTCCCATATAAAAGCATACAAAAGAATATATCAGAATGTTATTCGAACAGCCAAAAGAATCCACAATGACACTATAATGCGCGGATATAAAAACAAAATAAAAGGTGCATGGAACGTGATAAACAATTCATCAAAGACTGTTCCAATGCGCGAAATATCACAAGTTAATTATAGAAATAATTCTTTCGCTAATCCAGCTGCCATTACTGAGGTCTTTAATCAGTATTTTCTTAACACGAATTTACCACCTGGAAAGTCGGATCTCGCTGTAGAGCCAAATATTCCATGCAACAAACATAGTATGTATGTAACTCCGGTAACTGAAGAATAATTGTTGGACTGTATCAAACGGCTTTCAAGTACCCGTTCTGCAAGTGTAGATGAAGTCCCATCCCTAATTATAAAAAGAGTGCGCATTTAATAGTGATACAACTATGCTTTGTTGTAAATGTATCATTTGAATCAGGCATTTTCCCCGACAGATTGAAGACTGCAAATTTATACCTTTGCACAAAAAAGGAAATACTTATAATGTTCAAAACTATAGGCCTATTTTGTCTGTTTTCTCAAAGATTTTTGAATCACTAATGTTATCGCGCTTGAGAAATTTTATATCCTGCCATAACCTAATCTCGTCTTCTCAACATGGTTTCCAAAAAGCAAATCAATTGATACAGCTTTGTTTAACTTTATTAAAGAGGTTTCTACAGTTTTTGATAAGGGAAAATATGCAGTAGGTTTATTTGTTGATTTCTCCAAGGCATTCGACAGTGTTCAACATTCTCTTCTACTGGCAAAACTCCAGAAATGTGGTATTAGGGGTGTAGTACATGAATGGTTTCGCTCGTACCTGACAAACAGAAAACAAGTAGTAAAAATCCAAAAATAAAAATAATTAACAATAAGCAAGTCACATTTTCATCCAAAACTGCTACTATCTCTGCTAGTGTTCTTCAAGGCTCAATTCTTGGGCCAATACTTTTTTTATTTTACATAAATGATCTTGTTCAATATATGTATCCCCAACATATTGTACTATATGCTGACGATGTAAATGTCCTTGTAACAGCGGACAATACAGTTGAACTAGAAAGTAAATAAAAACAAACTGTGGAGCGTTTGATAAAATGGACATCTCAGAATCAACTGCTGATAAATGCAAAGAAAACAAAAGCACTAAATTTTCATTGCCCATGTACACATCGAACAGTACCTCCCATTGTGATAAATTCAACTGATGTAGACTATTCAAAATCCACTAAATTTTTAGGTGTAACAATAAGCAATAGGCTTACATGGGATGCTCATATTACTGAGCTAAACAGCAAATTAAGCCGTATCTGCTTTGTCATTTATATATAGACATACGTGGTTCAGTGTCAAAAGAAAC
This sequence comes from Thermobia domestica, assembly GCF_964235325.1. Taxonomy (NCBI): domain Eukaryota; kingdom Metazoa; phylum Arthropoda; class Insecta; order Zygentoma; family Lepismatidae; genus Thermobia; species Thermobia domestica. Next base: position 199,127,754 of record NC_137468.1, read on the forward strand.
TTTGCTGTTATTGTACCATGGTAAGTTTCAATCCTTTTTAAATTTCGGAATAATTTTCTGGGAAGCCTCTTATTCCAGTGTTACTACTTTTCGTCTACAGAAAAAGGAAATAAGATCTATTTTTAATCTATCACGAAGGTCCTCATGCAAAAGGGTCTTTCAGTCAAATAAAATTTTAACTGTGCCTTGTCTGTACATATACAAAAGTATCATATATGTAAAGAGAAATGAAAGTAGTTTTCTTCATGTTGACGATGTACATTCATACAACACACGACAAAAGAATAACATATTCACAGCATACCAAAACTATGCGTGCACCAAAAGAAGTGTTCTTCCTATGTCCGCTAAGTTGTTTAATAAGCTCCTAAGTTATTTGAAGGATATCAAAAACATACGAAATTTCAAAAATGGACTATTTAGTTTTTTGTGTAACAAAATGTATTATCATATTAATGAATACTTGGGTGATTGTTTGTAAAATAATGTAGTATCAATTATATTGAAATATTTTCTTATTAGGCGTGCTATACACCACGAGATCAATCCTAGGAAATATCTTAGGATTTATCTTCGGAAAAATGTTATGACATATCTTGTAGGAAATCCTACCCATACACGTGAAGAGTTTTCCTGTCTGACCGAATGACGTTTATCAACATTGTGAAATAGTTCTACTTAATAAAAGCATAAAATTGAAGAATTACTATGCTAACCATACTGCACATCCCACTGATATTAATAACAGGCGTTATATTGTTAAATTGGATACCTCTAAAAAAGAACATAAATGTCAGAATCGTGCTGGTATACTTTTGGTGTACCACTTGTTAGCAGATATACAAATAAAATTTAATACTTTGCATGAAAAGATATATTTATAAGGATCAAATTTCTGCAAACAACAGAATTAAATACAAAGTAATACAGCTGTATTTTATGTTTACAATTGTAGGGTTACTAGTGTAAAATTATTATAATTGTTTTAACGACGGATATAATAGGTGAGAGACAATGTTAAGCAGAAAGGGTCCAGCTAATTTTTCTAAAAAATGTTACAATTTCGGTTGTTGCTATTTACATTAGTTTAGTTTAAGCTGGTTCAGGTTAGTTACGGTTATGTTATATCAGATTATATTAGTATATGGCTCCAGCTAATTTTCAAAAAGTGATAAAATTTCGCTTACTTCTATTAATATTAGGTTAGTTTAAGTTAGTTAATTTCATTAGGTTAGATTTGGTTAGGTCTAAGTACTTGCATCTTCCATTTCTCCTGTAAATTTTGTATGTTTTGCCTACTTTTGGACCCCTTCTGCGAAACATTTACCTAAGCGAATGCATATGAAAGATGACCGGTGATACTATTTCCCACCGCCGATTTATTTCTGTATAGTTTACAGAAGCTATAGTTTAGGTTTAGAAGTGGAGCGCTACCACCACGATACCATGACAATTCCTATTCAAACTCGTATCATTGCCGAAACCCACTCGTTTTCACTACATTAACTGACGCGCCTGCTTCCTTCGCTCGGGTCCCCGCATAGCCCTGCCCTGGATGTTAGATAGCATTCGGAACTTTTCAGAGGCCACCTAGCACAACTTGGTTTGCGTTTTCTGCACTATAGTTTTTATGCTATATATCCGGATCCCGTATTTGTACGCAAATCGTAAAAGAATTGTAGGTTATCATCAATTGCTTTTGATGGTTTTCTTGAGGGATTTTATTTATGCTATGTGAATAATTTTCATGTCGGTTAACGTAAATCATTTAGGAAACAGTGATAAATTATAACAATTATTTCGAGTGGTACACCTAAAGTTAACCTGTACGATCAGACGATACCTCATCAGTTGTGTTTTCACTTTCTCTCACCTGATGTCGCTTAAATCGAAATCTTACGAATTTTCTTTCCGAAATAGAGCGTGCTCTAAACAAGAGAAATCTCATAGGATCGTTCAGAACACAGGAAATGACATGCGATCTGATGCCATATACGTTGAGATTTTGACTCTAGGACAAATCGTAAGAGATTTCCTAGGATCTATCCTATAATGTATAGCGGGCCTTATTTGACAAATCTCTGGTACTGGTCTCTGACCAATAATGTACGACATGGATGAATAAAGAATGAAATGAAATGAAATGCACATGCGCACATAACGGCTTAAGCACGGATTACGTAGGTGCGCTGCATCCATGCAAATGCACATGTGTACATATTTATTTATTTATTTTATTTATTTATTTATTTGCCTGTTTTGCATACAAATGAGAGTATTCTCGAGCACGCATACAGTTGTCAAGATTACAAAATATTTACATATATGGTATAAAAAACTTACAGATAAAGTAATACATACATAACTATGGCTTTTATAAGCTTAAACAATCATAATATAATTAACAAAGAAAAAAAAAACATTTATACATTATCTTCAAAAAACTCATTTACCGAGTAGTAACATTTATCTACTAAGAACTCGTGAAGATCAGATTTAAATATAGAATATGATTTGTTTTGCTTTAGAAAGTCAGGTAACTTATTGAAAATTTTTGTACACTTAATATATACACTTTTAAAAAAAACGAGAAATTTTGGGGGATAACATGCAAATTATTAACGAATCGAGTATTGTATTTATGGACGTTACTGTTTTCAATAAATAAGTGTTTGTTACTTACAGTAAACAAGATAATTTTATATAGATACGCACAAGGTAATGGTAATATTTTTTGTCCTCGAAAGATGGGCTTGCAAGAAGACTTTGGTGACAATCCAAACACAACCCTTAGTGCTTTCTTTTGTAAGCGAAACGTGCTAATACATTCAGTAGAATAACCCCAAAAAATAATACCGTAAGTTATTAAAGAATGGAATTTTGCAATGTAAACCGAAACTAAGGCCTCTGTTGTGACATTACCTCTTAGTCTATGGAGGCCGAAACAAATACTACTTAATTTTTTGTTGAGTTAAGAAATATGCTCATTCCAAGTTAGTTTCGAACTTATGGTGACACGAAGAAATTTAGTTGAAATAGAAAAGTCGACTTTTTTGTTATTTACCATTACGTAAGAAATAAATTTATTTTGAAGAGGATAATAAAAATTCAGCAAGGAAGTTTTATCATTATTTAGAACTAATTTATTGTTACTTAACCACTTACTTAATCGTGAAAACGCAGTGTTTAGATTATATTCAATATCATGTCGTGAGTTACCTGTAATAATAACATTGGTGTCATCAGCAAATAAAACACATTTATTTGGCAACATTTCATGTGTCAAATCATTGATGTAAATAAGAAAGAGCAATGGACCAAGCACTGATCCTTGAGGTACACCAGTTAGTATTGTACCTTTATAACTACTAAAATTATGCATTTCGCCATTATTTTCGTTCGTAATTTGAACTATCTGATACCTATTCTTCAAGTAAGACATAATGGCTTAAGCACGGGTTATATAAATGTGTGCTTCATCCATGCAAATGCACATGTGCATATAACGGCTTAAGCACGGATTACGTACGTGCGCTGCATCCATGCAAATTTACATGTGTACATAATGGCTGAAGCACGGGTTATATAAATGTGTGCTTCATCCATGCAAATGCACATGTGCACATAACGGCTTAAGCACGGGTTTTGTATGTGTGCTTCATCCACGCAAATGCACAAGTGCACGTAACGGCTTATACACGGGTTATATAAATGTGTGCTTTATCCCTGCAAATGCACATGTGCACATGCACGACGTAATCACTGGTATGTACGTGTGCATAACCCATGCAAATGCACATATGCACATTCACGAGTTATGTATGTGCGCTTCATCTACGCAAATTCACATGTACGGTTTATGCACGGGTTATGTATGTGTTCATCATCCACACAAATGCACATGTATACATGTACGGCTTATGCATGGATAGGGCATATGTATCGTACACGTACGTGTTGTCTGGGTACTGGCCTTTCCCTCCCTCCGCTGATAACAAGACGAGACAAGGAGTACGCTACTTTAGTGAATTCAGTCAAAGCTCTTTACGCTGCGTAAGGATTAGTTTCCCATCAGTTGACATATGAATAGCAGAAATGTGTTGTGTATACGCAGCTTGTTGAATGCACTGCCAGGGAGGTGAGCCACTGATTGAGCATAATAAAACGGAATTCAGAAACGATCCAGAATCGAATCCAGAAAGCGCGTACATGAAGTCATGAACGTAGGATCATCACGCAGGACACTGAGTGAGAATAATTAAACCGAATCCAGAATCGAGTACAGTAAGGAATCGAGTGGAATCGATTCTTGGACTCGATTCTGCCCATCTCTATTCACGACGCAGATTGGGATGCGGTAATACCTCTCTTCGCATAATTATTTACTTTATACTTTAAATCTTTTGTTAAGTGCTTCGCTTTTATAATTTATTATACGCTTAATACACGTAATAACAGTCCAATGATCTTTGTTACCTGGGACATTAAAATTGTGATGAACTTACTGTTTTCAAACTGCATTTATTCTGTATTTTATTAAAATCTGATCGTATGTTTGATTGCAAGTGTAAAGTTGCTGTGAACGTTCTTGTCAATCACGTCATTAACACTGGCAACTTAAAAGACAAGGGAAGTATAAGAACAGTGTCAAATTCTTATTAAATTGGAAATCAGAATGGCTGGTGAGGCACCTGTTAAGTTGGAATTGATGTGCAAAGAAGAAATTGATTATGACTTACCTCAGGAAGATCCACTGGAAGGGAAAGGGTGGACATACGAACTGATGACTGAAAACAAAGAATTAGTATTATCTACAATGGAAGGAGAGCAAACAATGGAGAAGGATGCAGTTATGTATTCTTTGGATGATAAACTAAACGTTGATACGGTGAAATCAGAATTTGCCGTAGAACATCCTGCGTTTGAAAGTGATATAGAAACGCTAAGAAAACCAATGGTTCAAGAGACTTTCGCGTCGTACTCTAAGAACTCCCAACAATTAACTACAAAAAGTTTAAATTCCGTTCGGCCAGGAAGGTAATATTCAATTTTTCATAAAGTAATTGGCTCAGATTAATAATACGGATACATAGGTTCAGAAAGTTTGTAGGTTAAAGACAATAATTCATGAATAATATTTAGCTATGGGAGATATCTCGAACGTAAATTACTAACCTGCAATTTTGAAATGACATGGCACACATAGACTAACTGTATACAAAATTATAAAAATAAGATCCTTACAAATCTTATGTAGTTCGTATCTTGATAAAATAATGATTCTTTAATATTAAATACGAATTTCTCACCAAATTCTTTATTCTTGTAAATATTTACAATATGGGTGCTCGACGATAGTGTTTTATTTATATAGAGTCTTAGGTAAAAATAACCGATCGTAAGAATAAAATGTATCCTAAAATTTTCGAAATTTTAATGTGAAATGGTTATTCTTGAACAAAAAATATAGACGTTTGTTATTTTATTGAGGACTTAGCTCTAATGAGTCTACCCTCAATTTCCGGAGGGCTTCGAAAGACATTAACAAAATACAAGATAAAAGAGTATTCTAATCAACAATGGATGTTCAATGATTGTAGATAACTATACAGACATAAATTCATTTTATACGGTACTCATTTCTATCAAGACATTCGACTTTTTATATATTCAGCAATCATCTCTAGGATATGGACATCTATTTCTTCATACAAGGTCGCACGTAGGGGATACAATAATTATTATATACTCAACACTAACCAACATGTGCTAGATGGTCGGTAAAAGAAAAAGATTGCTATTTAAATGAGGACAAGGCGCAGGTTGTTGGTCCGACTGGGAGTACAGGGATGTGTCGATTAGGATCAATTATATCAACGCAAATAAGTATACACGAAAACGAGGATAGCGCAAAGCACTGTATATAGCATAAGCCTACATATCATACGTGTTGAATATGTATTTGTAGGTTCCTAAAGACATTATGAGTAACATCCTGAGATGCTTTCATTGCTTGCATATTTGCGTTCCAAAATAACACAATACATTAGTAACGTAAATTTCTACCTATGTAGATCCGTTAACTCCCAAATATTTTTTGTGTGTCATGATTTAGCACATTGAAATTAGTTATTCATGTCGCTTACAGTGGTTGCTAGCTATTTTGTGAACGAATTTATGTATAACATGCACAATACGGTATTATTTAAAATGTTATTACGAATTAGTTCCCTGTCTTTTATAGTAAACTTCGACCAGTAAAAGTTTTCATATTGGTTGCTCTTGTATACAAATTCCAACCGTAGAGTTTGTATACTTCAAAGTACTTTTATCCAAGACATTAGAGTTTCGAAGAAACTGTAGGTTATGTGTCATTATTTCGTTTACCATAACAGGGGAAAAGGAAGTGTTAAAGAAGATGTTAGAAATTTACTCTCTGTCTCTCTCTCTCTCTCTGCCATCATGTTAGAAAGATGAAGCTCGGTTCGTATACTAATTTATAAGAGCAAGTTAACATACACTTATGACTAACAATATGGAAAAGAGTACTCTAGAGGTAAAAGAGCCCAAAATATAACGAAGAATAGAGATTAATCAAATAGGGCTGCTATCAGTATCGAATAAATAGTTTTTAGGCTCAGCAGTTCTTGCTCATTGGTATTAATTTTGCGCAGTTTTGTAATAATAATTATTATTATAATTATGATTAGGAATGGCGATTGTATCGGCAATGGACATGGAAATTGCAAGAACGTTGCTCTTCATATTTATTTCTTATTAGTTCTTAATTTCAAAATATTTTGTATAAGCATACTTTTTCTCTAAACTAGTGATATTTCGCCTGGTATATGAAAAAATACAAGTTTGTACAGTAATATAACAGTAATTTTTACCTAAACTTGTATATATATATATATAATCAGTTTTTAAACATAGCATACAAGAAATATAACTGCAAAATATACATTATTAGTAATAACCTATTGAGTAATCCAGGACAATACAGGGTTATTCCACTGATGTATAAAAATATTTATAACAATATTTAGGCATCAGTGCTCCCTACAGTGTCGAAACACGTCTAAAATAAATACAAAAGTTTGAGATAATTTGTGACATCTAGGTGCGTTCTCTCTTTAAGATCCGCCAAAATTTAAAGTCATTTCACTTATCTTACAAAATGGCGTGATTCCAGATTCAAAACATGTTACAGCTAAAACGATTGGGAATTTTTATAGCCCATACCTAAGATATTCTTATCCTTTCTCAGATTGTAGAAAATAATAGCTAATTACTTCACTCATCGAATACCGATAACGTTTTTTGAAGTAAGACCTTAGTTCCTCAGAGCGCGTAAACGAGAGGTCAAAAGATTTATTAGGTAAGAAAAGAAAGAAATGGATAATCTTAGTTTCTGTTATCTGCGAACATACCTGTATCCTTTATGTTGTATCAGATAACAATAAATAATGTGTTTCCCTCAGTTAATACGGATAAGATAATTCCAAATTATATCCTTCGCGTTGAGAAGCGGAAAAACTACTATCAACAACAAGATCGATAATATTTCAAGAATAAGAATTACAAACATTTTCGTAACATGTTTCGGGTCTGTACCTTTTAATTGCAACTATTCTACAATCAATGTTGCGGAATGAATAATTTATTTCTTTCCATTTTTACTAGTTAAGTGTAACAAATTTAGAGTTTGTGCTTTTTAGAATTTAGAAATTTGTAAGAATATCCCTAGGTGGAAGAAAGTTCTATTTCAAGCGCTTTCCGATTTGAACTTTTTGTTTGCGTTGCTCTGGGCCTATCGTAGAAGTCTGTTTTTGATATCGTGCTATCCCTAGTAGAAGAGGGAAGTAAATCGTGAGTTTTTTTTTTTTTTTTTTTTTTAATGAAGGAGGAAGTGTTAATGTCCGTTCTGACAAACAAGAAAAGAAATCTTGATCGTAGCATTAAACTTGTTTCAAACTTGTTGATGAGAATGGGTGCTACTCTGATTCTAACTGCAGATGGAATAATATTAAAATCATTCATTCCTTTTAGGTGACTAAAATGAATTGAGATCTTATTTGAGAATACAAAGGAATGTAAAAATATCCCAGGTACAAAAAATAAAAAAATCGCTAGTCATTCTATTTGAAACATGTTTCGAGCTTTAACAGCTATTAGTGCTATTTTGCTTCTAAGTTCAGAGGATGTAATCTGGGATGAGGTCTTTGTTACTAAGTGAGTGAAATAAATTTTGGTAGTTTGCTTTTAGATTTTTGACAGACATGAGAATGGCCCTAGATACAAGTCCCGCAGGATTTAAATATTTTTTATTTAAAAATTACTTTAGAATAGAATATTAGAAAGAGATTTATCAGTATGAAATAACTACGCAAGGTATCTTGTTTTCTTTTACAAAATAGAATCTTAATACCTTTAAAAAGGGTGGCCGATGGTGCTTTATTTCTTTTCGATTTTCTTTAAAAGGAGATGGTTCTTATGACTACGAATCGATTTCAAACCAAAGTTAGTCTCAATTTTTGTTAAGAGCAGCAGCATCTTCTCAGACAATATCCTCCTGGTACATTTGAAAAGGGTATTTTATTAACGGCTTTTTGTTCTATTTAGAACTCCTTTAGGCTGACATCATCATTATTACTTAGATTGATTTCAGAGCGACGTTAGTCAATTTTCATGCGGCGTACTGTTGTGCTCACAAAATGCCAGCAAAGCGTTATTTATTTATTCATTTACTTGCAAATTTGTCCTCTACAGTCCAGATTAAGAATATAATCCTCAATACGAAATTATTAAGTACATCCAGCCTTTCGAAAAAAAGTTTCATAGTAGCATAGAAAAATACACCTTCTAAGGGGCATTTCATTCTTTAATACAGGTTTACATAACAAAAGCGCAATGATGGCTATCAATCCAAAGTTTTATGAGAGAAAAGATGTAAACTGCTTTAAGAAAAACCATTGTCCACTTGTATTAGATTTCTTGCACGTTGGAATATATTCTGTGATCCAATCGAAAGTGCAGGAGCGTGAGAGTACAAGGAACCAAGACTGACGAGAAGGTTATAAGGCCCAGGGCTTATAGTTCACATGTATATAATTTTTTTAAAAAATATATTTTGTGTTTCCACGTATTTTCCCTTTCTTTAATTTGCAGCTTTTCTCAATTTTTTAAATATTTTTTACACTCTTTTCGCCTTATTCCACCAGTATCTGAGTTTTCTATAATCATGTCACTAGTCGTGTATTTATAGCATTTACCGCACTTCATACTGCGTTTTTGCACAGGTCCATACTTTTTGCACTTGAAGATGTACCGGCAAACACTGAGCTATTGGATATAAAATCAGGAAGTTGACAGGTGAAGCCTTAGAAATTAAAGTTAAATTTAACATTTCAAATAGTATTACCAGCTGGCGAAAAAAATTGGAAACTTGAGATTGTTTTCGATGTCACTTTTGAAATTATAGGTTCTCAAACTACTCACAATTTACCAACAAAATGTTGCGTTCTTGACATTTGTTCGATTAGCGTTTGCAGATGGCTCAAATTTCATAGGATACTGGTTTGGGTGTCGTTTTTAAGCTTATGCATCACCCTTTACAAGAATTTCCATTACCAAACATGGATTTGGTTAATTTATACTATTGTTTCCTTTTAAGATTATACCCCGCATCTCCCCTTTCTTTGTCGACTACTTACAGTCTTATCAAGGGCACTTGCTTCATGCCTTTTTCTTCCTTGTAATTGTCTATTTCCGTTGCTGCTCTTTTCTGAATAATTATAACTCACTAGGTTACGGTTATGCATTTCAGATGTTGCATGGTCTCTGAAGTTAAATTCAATCTATTTCTCATTCGTTTCCTTCTATTTTTACGTTGTTTTTTTGAATTTAAAAATTTCTCTAAAAGTATATACCTTACCCACATGGTAATCCTAAAATTGCTGGGAGTGAATCATAAAAATTAGTTTCTCTTCTTTGTCTTCAGTTAAAGTTAATGTTATTATTTGGATTAATCCTTCAATTCTAATTCCCATTAGTATCGTCTTAATATGAATAGGATAAAGTTCGAGTGAAAATGGAGTTAATGCAAGAAGATACTGATGCCAATCAACAGGATTATCATCTAAAAGTTCGTTCTTGACTTTCTTTCCATTGTTCCAAATATCATTTGGTTATGGTTTGTCCTATCTTGCATTTGATTTGTTGCCACAATTAACACAAACACACTTGGAATCAGAAACATGTATTATAACGTTCATTAACAAAACGAAAGTGATGTACACCTGTTCCACGTTATTTCCAGAGAAGTTAATTTTTTTTATGACAAATTTTCTCGTTTTCGTTTATAAAGATTTATCATCTGTGCTAAAGTAATGTACGACCATTTTCTTGATTTCCTTGTGTTTTTCTCCTCGGCATGTTCTTGATTATTTGTTTAGCTAAGTTCTGAAATTAATTTGATTCTATATTTTACCATCTGATGTTATCCCATGCTTCTGGATTAGTTTTTTCTAATATTAATAGTTTTCTTATTTCTAGCAGGATCATAATGAGGGGACACTACCTCTACTAGGAGGGCGCATTGCCTCTAACATAGAGACGTTATTACATACGCATATTTTATGTTTTAACTGGATGATCAACAGTAGTATATAATGTGCTATTAAAAGCTATCATCGCAGTCCGTTTAAACGCTCAAAATGTACGTTTCAGAACCACATAATTTTATTCCTTTAAACTCAATAAACATCTACATCAAACGTAATGTGAAGACCTTGAAGGTCAAGGGGACTAACTAACTTTTGAAGTAAGTTTATTTGTGCCAAGGAAATCTATTATCCATAGTGAAATATATAAACTTGGAGGAGAACCACGATGCAGTTCAATCATTTGAAGACCCTAAAGTGAACTGCGATGTTGTTCTTCTAGTTAGCATATTGTGCTGCGGAGAGTACATTTCTGAATATAAATAAACCTTAGTGGAAACGTCATAAATAACTTAGGTCTCTTTTATTATGGGGCTCTGAATTGAGCTGTGAGAAAGCAGTGAAATAAATGCACTTTCGAGCTATCTGTAGCCAGATTGGACTATGTAGTTTTTAATGACTTGATAAATTAGCGCTTTTGAAAACAGTGATAAATAAACTCACATTAAAAGATGATGTAACAATGTTGCAATCTACCTTTTTTGCTATTTTAGATACTGGGTTTAAAGTTTTACACGTACTTGTTGACACCTCGAAAATGCAGTTATGATAGTTCAATTTGGTTTCAGACAACTTGATTACTAGTGGTGCAGTGCCACATTATCTATCTATATATATATGTAGAACATTCAACTTTTATCACTTTGATCTGTTTACATGACAAGAAACATGGACATTCGTACCTTACATCAGAAATATTTTCAATTCTGTACTATCATGACAGAGTTTGTTAATTATGACATCTTAATTCACTTTGTTTAGTATATACATTTCATACTGCATTAACAAAAACGGTTCAATGTTGTCTTGACCGAGGTTCGCCCTTAATCTAGATTTAATAATCTTGAGTTTGAAAAACGCTCGTTAACAATTTACCTGTGTTATAGCGATCGTAAAGAGAAATTGTTACACTTTAATGAGTTATGTATAACATAAGACATATATGCGACATTCGTATATAATTCTAAACGCACATGTGAAGCAAGACTTGCTAGCTTTATTTTTAAGTTGATTTTTACATCTCTGGTTCAATATCGTCTCTCCATATTTTCTCTTTATACTCACTACTTATATATTCACTCACAACATCTCCTTTCGATGTTTTCGATCGAACCTCTACATATAATTTTAGTTAGTCGATAAGTTTCCCTTTCTCTAGTTGATAAGTTCCCTACAGGTTTTGTTCATTGCTTTCTTTGGGTAGTTCGAATTTTAAATCAGAAAGCCACCTTGGATCGAAACACACCATGTCATGGTAAAAGTTTTCGTGTTTGGAATTCCGGTTAGTCATACTTTGATTTTGTCAAGGACATCATTGAAAACACACAGTCTGAAACTTTTCTCTTCTGTATTTTTTATGATTTAATGACATGCCAATTCAGTTCACAGGATTACATTCTATGGAAAGAAATGTTTTAGACTATCGCAGGGAAAGGTATGCACAGTTTATGAGTTGATCACAGAAAAACTTATGCCCCCTCCTCGTGTCTTCGGCACCTCCCCCTCATCAGTTCCCACTATCCCTACAAAGTCATGTTCCGCGCGACACCCAATCTGTTAGGCTTCTTGTGGCTTACAACGACATTGCTCGTGCTAAACCTGTATTATCTTATTGTTAACACTTGGTGTGAAATTACTGAGATTTTTATTACTTGTTTACGGTAATGAAAAATTTGTTAATCAATTCATTTATATTTTTAACTCAGTGTGACGTGAAAAGTAACGAAATATCAAAACTGTATGCGAGGTGGCAATTGTATCATGACATGGCAGGACATGATTCTGGTACTACTTCCTGGTGTAATCATCAGCGAAACTGACACCTGCGGAACAATTTGAATTCAAGAAAACGGAGGGAAATAAATAATATATACTCATTGCCTTCACGAATCTTAAAGCAAACAAATCTTGAAAGCTACGGTTAGTAACTACTCTTTACAGCTCTTATACGATACAACTTCTATACAATATTCATCTTACCTTCTTGTTCCAAAAGAAAACGCAGTGAAAATAACGAAATTATAGCTATATCATAATAAGCTCCCATGTTTGTAGATTTGTCTTAACACAGGCACCGTACCGAGTCATCAAAGTTGCCAGAAGGCAGTTTTATAACTTTTACGTTTGAAAAGAAATGTTTAATCGAATATTTCTGATTAAGGCCTACATATCCAGGATAACAGTGTTACCAGCTTCAAATGTGCAGAATGTCGCTAGACAACCAACTTTTATACATGTACAAATTTTGACCTGAAATTTAAATTGAAAAGTCGAATATAATACAATTCAAAGATAGAATAGTCTCATACATAGATGGCTTTATCTCTGTAGATTGAAACTTCACAATAAGTATCATGTGGTATTTTACCATATTTGACCCAAAAGCCGTTGCTTGTATTGAGCATAAACCGTGGGCCGGTAGGTTAATCCGACGCCGATTTCTTCCGGCGTTTTGTCTACCATGCAGTAACATGTTTAATCATATTCGATATTTAATCTTTTAGTATAAGAATTAAAGGAACCGTGATCTTTTCAATTTCCATTGTTTCTTTCTTTAATTCTCTTTTTTCTTTCCTAGTTTTAATATTCGGAATGTATTATTCCAATTTGTGCTTTTTGGTTATTTTTTAATGTGTTATGCATTTTCTTTCGATGATTGCGTTTAGCTTTATTACTAATCGGAATTTTTTCAATTATTTATTAATGTTTGCTAATTCCTTCCTTTTATCCAATTTTTTATTACTTGTCCTAGCCTGTTAACCACCAAACTTTATAAAGGTTGGCGTTCTAACAAATAGTAGCTCCTTCATCCATTTGAATTGTTTCAGTGTATGTCTTATGGCTGGACACCAAACATGACACGCCAGGATATTTCTTCCAATTGGAGCAGGAAAGAATGAATATTTCGGCATCACTTAGGGAACCACTAGATAGATAGGAAAAATTATATTTTCTTTGAGTTCTAAGAGATGAAAATTAATGCTAACAAAATGAATATAATAATATGCCTCATGCAGATACAGAGGAACCATGGAAAGAACAACGAAATTTTAACTCTTAAGCATAGATAGTCTGCATTTCCCTCGTACCCCATCTTTCTGTTTTGGTTTTCTCTTCTTTTATAGAATAAATCTTTTTTAGTAGCAATAGTACACAAAATTTACGATGTTTAATTTCCTGGAACACAAACTGTAATTCCTGGCTGCAAATCGAACCGAGAACCTTTAAAATGAGTCTCACACGCTGTCCCCGTATGTCCACAATCTAAGGCGTACGTTTAAGTCAGCCATAAAACTGCACATTGTCATGGAATTGCCCCCGGTTTCACTTGAAGTTTGAATTTTATTAACGGTTTTTAGACGTCTATGGGTTAACGTCTGGCTTTAGAGAAAAGATTGGATCTATTGATCAAGATCAGGCAAAAGTTAATCCACAATCTTCAGAAACTTACTGTTGCACCTACATATGTGTAGGACTACCCGAGAATTTGCATTGAGAAAAGGTAAAATGTCCAACTTGGAAGTACTTGAAATGTGGTATTGGCGCACAATGATGCGCATATCAAGGACAAAAAGAAGAAGGAATGAACAAGGACAAAAGGACACTAATGAAGGACAACAGGTCATAAAAATAATAGGAAAAAAAACGAAACAGCATGCTTGGCCATCTTATATGGCATTCCGATTTGATCACCATGCTGATAGATGGAAAGACAATAGGAATACCAGGCACAGGAAGACCAGAGATAAAATATATAGACAGTTACGAAGAAGATACGTTATCAACATTTAAAACTGATCTCCCAAGGGAGTGAACAGTTTACAAAATTTCCATGTTGCCCACCAACCTACGGTTAGGGGTGAACACAAAGATATCGAGGATTTAGAGAATGATTTCCTAAGTTTACGATGTTCGCACTAGTTCTTTGAGGAGGATTAGAAAGGTGATTTCGTAAATCTACGAAGCCTGTCCTGGCTATTGGAGGAGGCGTTCTCACCAATAATCCTTGCGTGAATGACATCTCGTTGCTTTTTTAGGTAATATACGTCCAGTGTAAATAAACTTCGGAAATGATAGTTGCAAGCTCTCACATGAATACGTCGATACGATGTCGTGTTATTCTATGAAATAACCCGCGTTCAAATATTGGCTGTAACAAATTATTTTTTTATTCTCGAAACAAATTCTTTTGTTATTAACAATTTTTTTCTGCATTTTTTGTGGATTTTGTAAATTTTATTGACCAGTGGTTAGTGGAGGCTAGGTTTGGTCAAATATCTTAACAGTTCTGTTTCTTTCTTTTGACTGCGTGAATACTCCTATGACAGGAATGTGGTCTTTAAGGAGTTGCGCCGTTTATAGTACGAAAACTTTTTATTTATTTATACAAAAGAGATGCTACAGAATATAGACCAGTGCTTGAAAATGTATACAAGATATCTACATTTGTTCAGAATATATTAAACCATTACAATCAAAACATATTTTTACCTACACAAGTCTTTTTTAAAAAAATAAGAGCAAAATAAAGAAGAGAAAAAAACAAAGAGTAACAGAAATACCATAGTATACGGAAATTGGAAATTCAAATTTCCTACACGTGCTCGTGGGTTTTCTCGGGGTTCTCCCGTTTCCTCCCACTTTCTTCATTCCACCATTTCACTCATTTCTCATTATCACCGTCTCCTTTAGCCTAACCGGCATAACCGTGGGACGTTAAACTTACAGATTTCATTTCATTTTTTCAAATTTCCTACAATTTATTTTGATAATGTACTAATTTCTCACACTTAATATAGTCATTAACAGGGAAATCGGTCCTCCAGATTTCCCACACTTAATATGTCTAAATTATAAAGGGAACTGGTCCTCCAAGTTCCCTGTGAGTGAGAAGTATAACATGTGGATAGTGCAGATGGAAAATGTTATCCCAACGAGCAATAGCTCACTTTAAGGGACTAAGTATTTCTTTTTGCTATTTTTTTTTTTTTTTTTGTAGTAATATGTCGGTATCCCCTGTTTTCATTTATCATTTTTTAGGCTACTAGATTATTCAGCAAATTTATTCCAAAAGTGTTTTTTGATTTCTTTTTTAAATAAAGGTGTTGTTTTTATATCTTTAGTCAGACTATCATAAGTTTGTGTAATATTATGCTTAACGCTATTTATACAATACTTTGTTGTATGATCATTCTTTTTTTCTAGTATTATAATTACGTACCTCTTTCCTCTTTATTAAAAGTACATTACTATGTATATTATTTGAAAGTACATTATGGACATACATACAGGATTGGATTTTGATTAATAAATCGAATGGCAGTATATTTGATTCCATGAATAAACTCTTACTTGGATAATCCAATGGTCGACCATACATTGCTCTAATGGCTTTCTTTTGTAATAATATGAGTGGTTGTATTTTTGATTTATTAGCATGTCCCCAAATAATACACAAATATATCAAGCGACTTTGTATATATGCATTGTACAGCATTGTTTTTAAGTTCGTTGTTAGCGTTTTTCTGAAGCGTTATATAACACCTACAATAGGACTTACTTTCTTTGCTAAATTTTTAATATGTAATTCCCAAGTTAGATGTTGATCTATTATTATCCCTAAAAATGTAGTGTATTCGACTCTTTTCCCCTCCAAATTCTTAATTCCAATTTTGTTAGACAGAATTATATTTGACAACGGCTTATGAAAAATTATATAATGAGACTTTTCTAAATTTAAAGACAACGAGTTTATGCATAACCAATGATATAATGTAGATAAGTCTTCTTTAATGTACGTTATCAGTTCCTCTACAGTATCAGCTTTATAGAATGTAGCAAAATCATAAGCAAATAAAGTTATTTTACCTCTTAGATTAAGGAGATGAACATCATTTACATAAATTAAGAACAGTAATGGTCCCAATATGGAACTTTGGGGAACACCATACTCTATTTGAGCCTCATTATTTTCTTTTCCATTTCCTAAGACATATTGTGACCTATTAGACAAGTAACTTTTAAACCATGAAAGAGATATACCTTTGAATCCTATATTTTCTACCTTTTAAAGCAATATGTTATGTTTGAGTGTATCAAATGCTTTCTTTAAATGAATAAACAATCCTGCTGCAAGTTTATGGTTATCCAAAGATTCTTGAATTTCTACTACAATATCAGTTACAGCATTTAAGGTACTTAATTTTTCCTAAAACCATATTGATATATATAAAAATAATTTATAGGCTCTAGATAAGTTCCATTCTAATATGTCTACAAATTAAATCATTACTGCTATAAACAAGTATTCCTCCACTACGATTATAGTCCCTACACACCATAGAACTTATTGTAGTTATTAATATTATAGTATTCAATTTCACCAAAATACAACCATGTCTCAACAATAATTATACCTTTTACAGTATGTATTCTATGTAACAGTAGCTCTAATTCATTAATTTTATTCCGTATACTTCTAGCATTTAAATATGAAATTGAAAAATTTCCCTATTGTTTGAATAAATACAGTGTTAGCATACTGTTCTATATTGTCAAAACTAAATTCATACAGATTGATACGTAAATCTACGTGTTCATCCATATTTAGCTTTCATTACGATTCCCAGTGTCTGTCCTCCCGATTTTTATTTTGTTTCTTTTGTTTTCTAAGATGATCTTAATTTGTAGTTTAAATATTAGTTCTAAGTAACACTTATCCATAGTCAATTCGGGATACTTCTCTTTCATACAACATTTTGTATGTTAGGCATTCCTTTTCGTTGGAAGGCGTATACTTTTTCTTGGTTTTTTGGCAAGGTATGCAAACTTTGGGTTTACTTTTTTCCGAGCAATGTTTTTGTTCGTTTTTTTTTTTTTTTTTTTTTTTTTTTTTGTCCACAAATTTTACAAGTTGGTTTGTCATCCTTGCTGAACCTTTGGGTATGTCCTAAATCAAGACAACAAAGGCATCTAGGAATTGAAACGAAATCTTTCATTGTTAAGGCTTCGTAAAGATGATATACACTATTTGTGTGAAGTAGTTTCTTATAGACTTCATTGGGTGCTTCAGATACCAAATGGCACCTGGTGTCATTCTTTGGACCTGTTCTGAATTTCGGCTTTACTTCTTTCTTTGCAAATTCCACATCGTTATCTTCCAAGTTTTGTTCAATAATTTTAGACACAATATTTGCGTCTTTCTGCCGCAATGTACAATATCTGCCGGTAAATTGTATATAATGGCCAATGGTCTTTTATTCCTTTCTTCTTCAATTTTGAATTCTTCCATCACTTTTCTATTTATAGATATTTTTTCTATATCTTCTTTAGTTTCTGTCTCGACTATCAGTGAACCACCCACCAGCTTGACAGAAACAACTTTAACTCTGTCCTTAATTAAATTAAAATACTTCGCAAGCTTGGTTTGAAGATATTTGATGAACTCATTCTCCCTCCCTTTTAGAAATATGACTGGCTTTTGTTTTGCGATTGCCTCTTTAATTGCTCTAGCTCTTAACCGTCTCCTGTTTTTTATTGTCTCTGCAAGGCTTTTAGTTTTGGGATCAGCAATCGTGCATGAAACACTATTTTGATTTCTTATTTTTTCCTCAGCAATGACTAGTCTAGTCTTAAATTCCCCGTTTTCGTCTTTTAGTTTTTAATTTTCTTCCTTAATATTATCAGTGATTCCCTCCATCTTGGATTGGTAGAAGAGCCATTTTATTAGTTCTTCTTTAACTTCATCTATTTTGACTTTATCATTTTCTTTTACGTCGAGTGTATTGTCAATAAACTTGAATACTTCTTGATAATTACTCATACCTATAGAGCAACTGTCAACCTTACTCTGAACACCTGAGTTTTCTTGTTCTCTTTCACCTTCTTCTCGTGATGTTCGGGGGGGGGGGGGGGGAATTGATACTTCTCTTTTGTTTGCTGCTCGCGGGCGTTGATTTAAGTTGACCATAATCATCTCTTCGTAACTGCCAAAACTACTCTTGGGTCTTCTTTCGTCCGACTGACAAATGTTAGTATTCTAGTGCAGACCCCCAAATTATTAGGAGGGATCCTAAGAGTTGGGTGACTGGTTGTTACTAGTTCAGCAAATATTGATACCAGTTCGTATTTTATAGTCACACGATACCTACTATAATGTTCTTTCCCTAATCCCCGCCTTAAGAGAATTTTTATTAAAACCATGCACGTGTTTTTACTATGATGTTTACTATAGTCTGTTAAGTGTGCTGATAACAGGATTAGGTTGTACTTACGTGTCTCCAATGTCAACGTCTTTATTTGTCCAGGTCTTTTAATGTAATAATTTACATCTTGATTTAATTTCGCCATTTTGCATAGTAATTAAACGGGCAAAACAATATTTGCAAGATTGACTCGGTGGTCAGATGGTTAACGCGTTGATATCTGGGATAAATAGTCGTGGGTTTAACTCACGACAGGTGAAACATTTTTCTTTCTAAATATGTTTCTATATCTTCAGAATCACCCTAACTTCAACATACTTTCTATATGATGGACAGTACTATGAACAGACGGATGGAGTCGCCATGGGATCACCACTTTCACCAGCAGTTGCGAATTTCTTTATGGAAAATTTTAAACAAAAGGCATTAGAACTGACACCTTTCAAGCCGTCGTGTTTTTATAGATTCGTAGATGAAACGTTTGTCATCTGGCCTCACGGGGAGAAGACACTGCATTTGTTCCTAGAATTTCTTAATAAACAACATAGTAACATCAAGTTCACAATGGAGATTGAAAAGGACGGATGCTTGCCATTCCTGGACATTCTCATCCGCCGGAAGCCCGATGGTAGTCTCGGCCATAGCGTCTACAGGAAACCTACTCACACTGAAACCTACTCCATCTCAATGGCAACAGTTTTCATCATAAGTCACAGCGAAACACCGTCATTAGCACACTAGCACATAGAGCGAGAGACATCTCAGACGAAGAATCCCTCCCTCGGGAACTGGATCATCTCAAGAAGACGCTACTCCAGAATAATTACAAGAAGCATGACATCAGTTTGGCCCTGAAGAGGACCTTTTCTGAACAGAGGAAATCCAAAGAAGAAACTGAAGAACCATTGAGTATAGCAGTTTTACCATACACTGGAAAGATCTCCCGGATTCTGAGAAAATACATTAAGACGATACACAAGCCGCCACCAAAAATCAGAAACTTACTTCGCCCGATCAAAGATGACTTGGGCTTAAAGAGGAAAATTACATTAGATTATTCCATCCAGAAAAATCAGGTTTAGCTGAACACAGTTTAACAGAAGGCCATAAAGTTTTACTTAAGGGCACATCCATCATTACCAAGAGCACCAATTACTGGACCAGGATAGTAGCTGAATCTCTCGCCATAGTTCATGAACCGAACAACGTTAATAGAGACACTGGATTTCAACTTAGCCCCCTGTGGAACCCGGTCATCAGTACCACAGCAAAGAAAACGACACACAAACATCCAGATAACCCTCAGCCAATCAGTACCACGGACTACGGAACTTAGCCAGCCAATCACAGCTCCAGTTTTACAGATTGAATCAGCCAATCAGGAAACAGCATTTTCAGCCAATAAGGAACCAGCATTTTCGCCAGTCCAGAGTATATATTACTTACATTCGCTGATCTCTACATAATTGCCCTGATGATGAGAACGATGACAGTTCTCGAAACGTTGGCCTATCCACCAGTTTTCACCTGGCTGATTGCCCGAGAAGAACTTTATCACGTTTCTATATGTTCACATATATTATCAATATTTGTTTTCTTGCATTTCTCGTATGTTATTTTAGATCATGTGTTCATGGACTAGGGTAGCTTAAATCAGGTTTCGTTATATATGCTTACACTTTCGCATCTTTTCTTCAAAATTGACTTTTATATCTTCACATTTATTAATAATGATTTATTTATTTCAATTTTAGTGGTCATGTGTTAGCGGTAATTAGGTAAGAATATGTTCGTATAAAATATAGAACGATGCCATACACAGCAATGCGTTGCTTTTACTTTATTCAGAAAATTACTGCGAGAGTATGCTATGCAGCTGAACCTTTTACTCACTGTTAGTGCCGGTGGCATCAGTTTTCTGAACGAAGACGCTCTGTCAAATCACGTGTTTGGCCACACAATATGGGTCGGCACTACTAGGGTTTCACACTAACCCCTATTCAATCCGGATCGATGGAAACGAACTATTTGTGGTGTTAATATTTGTCATCATAGGGCGGAAACTGTAACTAACAGTAATAAACGGTTTGACAACCGATTGAGGTTTGGAGTGGAAACACCACAACCCACAACACTTTACCAAACTGGAAGTTGTTGAAAGTTTCTAAACAGGTAGTTGCAATACTGATTTCTGTAGACTAAGGACGATAAGGGTTATCGAGATATGGTTTTGTACAATTCATTTAGCTTTTCAAGAATAGGGCCATCTCCTCCATTAACCCTCTATTCAAACGGTAAGCATTTCAAGTTAGCCATTTCCGCTTTCAGCATTTACGCTTACGGAACGGAAAAGGTTACAGATATCGAAAGGCTGTTTTCTGCATACAATTAAATGCTTAAATTGAACATATCATGATTACCCATTGAACTCTACATAAAACGAACATGGTTCAAATTTACTATTAAATCCGGTTTCAATATATTTTTTTGAACTTTTATTGCCATACAACAAAAACGATAGCATGTAACCAGATTCAGTTTTCTGCAAGCATCTGAATACAATATATAATGACAATTCGCGACACTGTCAAATACGTAAGTTGTTCAAGTTTACCATTAGATTCAATTTTAATACTTATTTTCTTAGAGGAAGAATGCTAAAATTTATCAGGTTGCAGTTTCTTGTAAACGATTCTCTATTCATATACTATGTTCACTTCCTCCGTTGAAGTTCAGTCAAACTGGAAGTGGTTAGAATAAACCGTTTTTGGTTTCAATGTTTATCGTCAGAAAACAAACAGAGTAACACATAGTTTATGAAAGAAGCTTTTATGAAAGCGTTTTAGCATCTTAAACATATCTCTACTATTCACAGCACTATATCAGAAAAACATTTGCTTCAAACTGACAATTAGTTCTGGTTTCAATACTGATTTCCGTAAAGCATAAGTGGTAAGATATATATTGAGATCTGGTTGTGTTCAATCGAGTCAGATTGCCGAGGAAACGATCTATCTTTCTCGTTGAAGACCTGTTCAAACCTGAAGGGATTAAAATTATCTGTCTTCAGTTTCAACATTTATCATTATAAAACGAAAATGGTAGCAGATATTGAGGAGCTGTTTTCTTGCAAATGATTCGTATTCTTGTGATCTGATTTTCATATGGAAATACAGGATAAGATATCGAAAATATCTTCTGTGATCAGATCAGCATCCCAACGATACGTTCTATTTCCTTCCCTAACTTTCTATTCAAATTCGAAGTGCTTCAAGTTAAAGATTTTTTCAACATTCATCTCTATAGAAGTAAAAGAGTAACGCATAACTAGTAATAGTTCTTGAGATGGATTCTGCTTCCAAGAAACAGATTCTATCTTGATCTTGTTACTCTATATCAACAAGTTGTTACAGATGCACTACTTGTAATTTAAACATTGTATTCGCATATTTCGGAAGCACTAGTTTCACACTGTGAAACGATATTCACTTGTATTGTATTCCCACATTTTTTCGAGTATTTGGCGAATAGTGAATATCTGGTCGATAGTTGACCGATTTCGTCTAAGTCCGCACTGATAATCTCCAATAATTTCATCTGCGTATAAGGTCAATCTTGCTAATAGAATATTTGAAAGTATTTTATAGGATGTTAACAGAAGAGAAATGCCTCGGTAATTATTACAGTCAGGTTTGTCGCCTTTCTTGTGAATCGGAACAATGATTGATTCTTTCCATTCTTGTGGGAATTATCCCTTGTTCCAGATAAGGAGAATGAGTTTGTGTATCTTGTTCGACAATTTTTCGCCTCCAGCTAAAATTAACTCAGCCGGAATTTCATCTACACCCGGAGATTTGTGTTTCTTTAATTTCTTTATAGCGGTTTCTACTTCTATTCGGTTGGGTTCTGGATTATACGGTTCTGTGGTGTGTATCTCCTTTTCTCCACACACACTAGTTTTTGGTTGCGTGTTAAGCAAATCGTTAAAGAAATCTTTCTACCTATTTAAGATGCTATCCGTATCAGTGTGAAGTGTTCCGTCCGATTTCTTTAATATATAAGCCCGAGGTTGATAGCCTTTCCTAATTTCGCTGATTACCTTATACATGTCCCCGATGTTTTTATTTTTACTATTATCTTCAAGTTTCTTAATTTTAGCTTTCAAAAAATCGCTTTTCTTTGTCCTAAAAGTTTTGGAAGTTTCCCGCCTGATATCTGCGAAATTTTCGTGTAGTTATTTCATTCGGATTTTGTACCCAGCATAATTTTCCTGTTTCCTCTTCTCTGCTAGTTTAATGCATTCCTCGTCAAACCATAGTTTGTTCCTACGTATTTCCGTGTGTCCCAATGTTTCTTTTGCTGAAATTTTAATGCTATCTCTAATTTCAATCCACGTATCCTCAACACTAGTGCACTCCGAATCTTCTAAAGCCGAGAATCTATTCGAAACTTCAATCTGGTATTTCTCTCTTACCTAGGTCTTCTAATTTCTTTAAATTAAGTCTCTCAGTTTTCGAACAATGAATATTACCTTTATTCAACAATAGTCTCTCTCGTATTATGGCTGCTACCAGGTAGTGATCAGTGTCACAATCAGTCCCTCTAAACGACTGGACATCAATTATGCTAGATTGCCTTCTGCTATCTACTAAAACGTGATCAATTTGATTGTGTGTTTTTCCGTCTGGTGATGTCCAAGTGTATTATGAACGTCGCGATGTGGGAATTTTGTACTCTTCACGATTAGGATTTTGGATATTGGAAAATTCACGAGTCTAACACCGTTGTCATTACTTTCCTTATGCCGAATTTCGTTCCTTATAATCGGTTTGAAAATATTCTCTCGTCCTACCTTCGCATTGAAATCTCCTAATAGAATTTTCATATGGTATCGCGGGAGTTGATCAAATATCCGTTCCACTTCTTCGTAAAAACTATCTTTTATATCGTCATCCTTATCTTCTGTTGAGGCATGTACATTTAAAGCAATAATATCATACCAGCGTCCATTAAGAGTAATGAAAGAAAGTCTGTCAGTAACAAATTCAACCCGTTTAGTTGCTGATAATATTCGTTTGTGAACGAAACACCCTGTTCCTAACTGGTGATTTTTATATCCTTCCCCGTAAGAGAACGTTAAGTTTCCGTTATTCACAGATCCATTTCCTTCCCACCTAACTTCCTGAACTCCTACTAGGTCCATCCTTTATTTCTCAAACTCACTCGTTACGGATTTTAACGCGCTTGTCCTATAAAGACATTTAATATTCCATGTTCCAAATCTCATGTCCATTTTGTTATGCTGAGGTCGTGCCAAGTTATCAGTCCTTTTCTGAGGCTTTTGTGAATACTTCTGAACAAGTGCTTTATTTTACAGGATGAGGTTGTTAGCCTTATCTAAACCCCCAATTTGGAGGACCACTCCTAGTCGGCTGTCCGCGACTGGTTATTCAGTATATTCGCAGCTAACCTCTATATCTAGGGGCCTTCTCGATCCACAACTTGAGGATGCGCAATGCCGTGGTGACAGGAACCATCTTGTTACAGGATTACAGTTTTTATTGACATTCTCCATGAGTCGCATCTACAAGTAATCCTAGGAAGCATATTATTCATTTTATTATTTTTATTTATAAACATTACGTGCATCAATACGTAGTATTAAAAATATTTATGAATAAAATGTTTGATACTCCAATTTTAAAATAATGAAAAAGTAATCAAAGGTTATTCTCAACTCTTAGATATTAAATGTTTAGTTTAAAATAGCATCTCGTATCATATCTTTCTAAAATATCTTCCTAGGATTAAATCATTACCAAGTCACTTACACTTCCTGCAGATAACTCGCTTTCAGATCTCTGCAGCATACATTCCACAAACATACTTTTGGCATTTGAAACATATCCCAGCTTTTTTGTTGTTTTACATAATCCTACTTGACATTTTCGCATGCGTGTGGAAGGAACTTCCTAGTCTTGAGATACATTGTAACTGTCATCAGCGACAGTGATCATCAACTCTTCGGCCAAACGTTGGAGATATTGTCCCTATTGATTTTTTTCCGATAACTTCTTTGATTATCCAGGAATTCAAACATGCTAAATCCACCACTTTGAAGATAACGTACATTAATCATCATCTACACGCACATCTCACAGTGTTTTTCTTCACCATTTTGTCCACGATGTCTGCAGCAAACTTTCATTGTAATATGTTATAATTTCGGGTCATTTTTGGTGCCATGAAAATTGACCCGGACTTGTACATGGAACTCAAAACACAAACACTTTTGTTTCGCTTACATTTGTAGACAGTTAAATTACTACCTCTCTGATCGCAGTAAACATTATAGTGATGCAGGTCTTTGATTTTTGAGGATGCACAACCTTTAGTAAGCTCTCTTCGATTTGCTTTATTGTCGCAACCAAATTAATACCTTTAGCCCTAACATATTCAGCTAGTTTCCTTGTGAATAAGTTATCACATGTCATATTTATTCCTTTTTTTAGTAGTTAAGTATAAATTACTTTTGTAGTTTTGATTTTGATATGGTTTATAAATGTGCATTGTCCATGATAATATTAGGCGTATAGTATTATATAATTTTTATTCCGTCAAGATTGTGTTTAAAGAAGATATATTATGTATAATGCCCTTAAAACTACGTAGACATATTTAGTGTAGAGTACCCATAGCCGTCTTCTTTGAATATTGTATTGTAGTAACGCGGAAATGAAACATGTAATGTTAATGTGAATTCCGAAGGAAGAAGTAGTGATTTTCTGATGTTTTTCCCATGAAGTAGAATGCTCCATATAAGTAAAGAAGTACGTTTGAAAACTATAAAGGCGTTATTTGAAAAAGAAATTATGAAGAAGCTTTGCTTCCCATTAGTTAATTCTTAAGTCGCATACTAGAACCTCCGTTGCATGTGTTAAAACGTATATATAAATCTATAAGTTGATTTGAATTTACATGGACTTTCATGGTAATTTTACAACATCCGCTTGAAAATGTAGTTTTCTTAAAATTTCTTGTATGCTAGCAAAATTGTGATCACTTATCTGCATCAGATAATACATGATAGAGTTCTATACATTACATATTAATTTTATATCATATGTTAAATTTATATATAAAAAATTACGGAAATTACCCGTTTAAAGTCGTAGGGAGTTGATCACTTCCTCACAGGTATTGAGTAGAGATTTTATATGACAAACTCCACCTCTCTACCATAATCCACTCGTCAGATACGTTGCTTTTCGCCTAAAATTTAAATCTGTTCTCTTACTCGTAGGATCTTCATTCTACTGACAGTAGCGAAAAAGGGAAGGAAGAAGTTTTCTAGCTAAGATGCATGTCTGGCTAACTGCAGTGTAAAATCTAATTTCAATCGATTTACTCATTTCCGCAGCTAATGCCAGATCAGCTAGATGTCTAGCTTGTTTACTGAGATATATTATCGTCGTATGAAAACCAGAGGAACGTAACTTCAAAAAATCTGTTTTCATTTTCTTCATGTTTGGACACAATTTTGAAAGCCCAACTTAGTGTAAACGGAACGTAACGCCTTTTGTTCTTCTTGTCGATCGTCTGCTGTAATGTAGCTCAATTACCATTCTATTAAATTCACATTTTTATAAGAAAACAATGTTTTTGTCTACTGGCTTGTAAACCTTCAAAAATGGATTTACGTATCTCTTGTTCTTATTCAACGATATGCAGATTGTTAATCTTCTCCCTCTTCAGTATTGTATTTCCCAAAACACTGGTGCACGCGACAGTTTTCCAAAAGTAAAAAAGCAAGTATGAAACTATCCTCTCTCTAAAGAGAGAGTCTCGTCAAAATACAATTTTTCACTAAAAATTTAATCCTCCTCCCGTCCTTATGATAATCATTTGAATGAACGTTACATGATAAAATGCCACTTAAATATAGACACTCAACATATTAAATATTTTATTTCACACAGCTCAGCTTCCTTTCTTATCTAACGTCATGCATAACACATTTCTTGCATTTTTTGCTATTCATCGTGTAGCATTTATCTTTAAACGCCATTTTAACTTTTAATGTAAAAAACAATAATGACTCAAGTGCTTCACGATGACGGTATCCCTCCCAGGCATTGTTTAAAAAAAGTAATAGCAGGTTTCCAAATCGACTATAGAATTTTGATTTCTCCGAATGGAATTACGCCAGGTTATTAGAAATTTAAAATCTATTTTTTTTCTGTTTTTGAGTAGAAAAGGACAATAGCACTAGTAATAATCTAAGGCTGCCGAAGGTGCTAATGCTTGTTCACACTACCTTAACGTGGACTCCTGGAATCATAATGTCACGTATTTCAAATAAACATTAAAATTACAAGAAATTGGATACTCGCCACCTCTCAAAATTATTTACTTAATAAGAGGACTTAAGTATGTATCAAATGTAACCGCTTAGCTATATATCAATAGACGCAACGATTGTATTATGTATTAATGTTTACTGTCTCAAAGAATCAGATTATATTAAAAACACACGTAGAGATTGGTGAACTGATTCAAATGACATATTTTGTGCAATATTATAAAACTTGTTATACCTTTCCTTTGTTTCTTTGTCTTTTTTTTTTTTTTTTTTTTTTTTTTTTTTTTTTTGTAGCGGCGATTGCAACAAGTTATTGCGATTGCTAGATTTTGTGACACAAAAATTAATGATTTATAAATATTTTAGTGATAATGGATCTCTAATTTCACTGATAATAATGAATATTTATTCCATAGCACAACATATGTATACGTTGGTATGCACTTACCTCTGATATCGTGTGTGTATATATATATGTATTGTATATATATATATATATATATATATATATATATATATATAATTGAACAATTTGATATAATAAAGCAAATTACACACTTTTATTTCGAGATTAGAGAAATATGGAAACACCTCGATAGTTCTTGGTTACATGTTTCTACAATATTTCATGTAACAGAACAAAAATAAACGTTATTTTGTAATGAAATATACTGTATGATTTCATTTTTGGTTGTTACTTACTAACTCAATTTACGTTTCCTTATTTATTGAACTTGTTACAGGCGCTACAACGAATATGATCTTGACAGACAAGTGAATACGTGTATTATATTAAAGGAAGCCATTTCTTATTCAGATGAGAAATCTGATATTAGGAAGCAGTTGGGCAGAGGAATTATTCGGTCACGTTTGTCAAGTAATACGGTAGCACATAAAAGTGAAAAGCATCATACGTACCGAAACACTGATAAACGCAATACCCAAAGTTTAATTTCGTCAAGTCGCAAGTCCATACGTACAGCTGAGAAGTCACACCTGTACGAACAGTGTGGTAAGGCATATAGCGTATGTTCCAGTTTGGCTACACACATGTTAATCCAAACAGGAAAAAAACCTCACACATGCCAAGAGTGTGGAAAAGGATTTGGTTACCGTTCGCACTTATCAAGACACATGTTAATCCACACAGGAGAAAAACCTCACACATGCCATGAGTGTGGACAACGATTTAGTGCACTTTCAAGTCTGACTACACACATGTTAATCCACACAGGAGCAAAACCTCACAAATGCCAAGAGTGTGGAAAAGGATTTAGTTACCGTTCACACTTATCAAGACACATGTCAATCCACACAGGAGCAAAACCTCACACATGCCAAGAGTGTGGAAAGGGATTTGGTCACCGTTCGCACTTGTCAAGTCACATGTTAATGCACTCAGGAGAAAAACCTCACACATGCCTAGAGTGTGGCAAAGGATTTAGGCAGCGTTCGCACTTATCAAGTCACATGTTAATCCACACAGGAGAAAAACCTCACACATGCCAGGAGTGTGGACACGGATTTAGTTTACGTTCAAGTCTGGCTACACACACGTTAATACACACAGGAGAAAAGCGCCACACGTGCCAAAATTGTGGAAAGACGTTTAGTTTACGTTCAGCCTTGGCTACACACTTGTTAATCCACACAGGAGAAAAACGACTCACGTGCGAAGGGTGTGGAAAAGGATTTAAAGTACGTTCAAGTTTGGCTAAACACATGTTAATCCACACAGGAGCAAAACCTCACAAATGTCAAGATTGTGGAAAGGGATTTATTCAACGTTCATCCTTAAAAGCTCACATGGTGATCCATAATGGAGAAAAATCTTACACATGCCAACAGTGTGGAAGGAGATTTAGTGTACGTTCAAGTCTGGCTATGCACATGTTAATCCACACAGGAGAAAAGCGTTACACATGTGATAACTGTGGAAAAGGATTTATAGTACGTTCAAATTTGGCTAAACATATGATAATTCACACAGGAAGAAAAACCTCACATATGCCAAGAGTGCGGATAGGGATTTAGTCAACATTCAAAAATGAAAATGAAATCTTTAAGTTTTACGTTCCATGATTATGCCGGTTAGGCTAAAGGAGACGGTGATGAGAGATGAGTGAAATGGTGGAATGAAAATAGTTTGAGGAAAAGGGAGAACCCCAAGAATACCCACGAGCACGGTGTTTGTCCACCACAAAGTCTACACGGCGCGAGCTGTGGTCGAACCAGGGACCCCAAGCACCGGAGGTGAACGCTCTACCAATGAGCCACCGCGCCCCCTAGTCAACATTCCAGCTTGGCAAAAGACAGGTTAATCCACACAGCAGAAAACGTCAGTTTTTTAAAAATGGTTTACGGTACTTTCAGTTTTGTCTAACCACAAGTTAATCCACACAGTACGGAAATCTCACCCCAATGAAAGTGGAAATTGATTTAGTCGGCGTTCTAGTTCGGCTACGCATCTTGTTACACTCATTTGACAATATTCCTAGAAGCCGAGAATGTGGAAAGGGATTAAGTTTGCATTCAAGGTTGGCAGAACATTTAACTACACAGGTGCAAAACTTTTGTCGTACGATGAATTTGATTGGCATTTAAACTTGGCAACAGAAATTTTAATATACATAAATGGAAAATTTCACACATGCTATGAGTGTGGAATAGTATTTGCTCTACCTTCAAAAATTGCAAGACAATTTACCATACAGATAAAAATGTCAGATGCGGCAGCACCCACGTGAAAAGAAGGTGAATACGAAGTTCATATTTTGCAACGCATATGTTAAAATACACAGGGGAAACATTACTACTGGAATGAAGAAACAAACTCGTTCTAAATGAGTAGGGTGGATTTCATTGAAATTAATATTTGGCAAGTTGATTAATACAGATGTGTAGGATTCAGCGTGTCAAAATAGCGAAGAATGATTTGGTCGACGTTTATTCTCAGAGAGACATGTTATCGCATACACGTAAAAAATTGGTGTGCAAAAGTGTGAAAATCGTTTGCTTGAATTCCATATTTTGTTAGTGGAAACACATTAAAAGATATGGGACGCGATTTACTAAAATATCATGCTTGTACATGAGAGGATGTAGTCAGGTTACAAAAATAGTAACACATACAAGTGCGAAATATTTTACTTGTCAAAAGTGCGACAAAATGCCTCAATATCACGTTCCTTAAGACAAATGTTAACATACAGATGACAAACTTTGTACGTGCCAAGAGTATGGCAAGATATTTTGTCGAAGTTCACAAATCTAAGAGATGATAGCATAATGCACTAATAATAGTAAAAGTAATCAAGATAACTATAATAATAATAACATGTAATTGATAAGAACAATTATTTACAGTAGCTGAAGTAAGTTTGTTTTAGTTTTTGTAAAATTATTGCTCTGTAGGAATTTGTTAGGTATAAGATGTTCGGTAATTATGTTAATCTGTTCAGAGGTCTTAGAAGACGCATTGAATGCTTAGTGAAAGTCTTTGTATGTTCTGTGAAAGTTCGTTTTGTGTCAAAAGTAACTCTGAGATCCTTACGAGTATTGACTCTTGAGATAGCCAAATCGATTATGTTTTAAGAAGTATGTAAATATTTTTCTTTACGGCTGATGTTATTTACTCTTATCGGGATGAACTTTTAGAAGCCATGTGTTACACCAGAAAGAAAAATTATCCATCTCGCTTTGAAGCAGCTCGGGATCCTCTTTTCTTTGCAGTTTTCTGGAAATAAGAGCATTCTCTTAAAATTCGAGTTGAAGCTGCTAGTCGAGTCATTCATGTTCAATATCAATAAAAGTGTTTGAATTACGCTTCCCTGCATGTCAGGATTAGAAATCGATCTTATCAAGACGACTCTCAATTCAACAATGATATGAGTGGCCCATGAACACAAAATGTATTGGAAATTTTGTAAGTTAGATTAGAATGGTTAATGGAATTGAAGGCACTAGATAAACCAAGATAGACGGCGTCAAGTTTTGCATTGTTGGAAACACAATGTACAGCGTGATTAAATATATTAATGAGATTAGTTAGGCAAGAGCTATAGCATAAACCATGTTGAGCTGTTTTAAGATACGGAGAGGTACATTTGAAAACTCTGTCTTTGATAATTTTCTCGCAGACGATCGATGTGTCTGAGAGAAGTGAGATGTTGCTTTAGGATGACATGTGATCTTTCAATCCAGATTTAAAAATGAGAGACACGGAGTGTTTCCCAAGAAGAGGGAAAACAGCTTCCCCTGAAACATCTATTAAAAATGAGCAAAAGTGGAAAAGAAATAACAGATGCTGTCGAACGCACAAAGGTCTAGTTTGTATTGTCCGTGCGAGCGGCTCTTTGACGCCGGAGAGAAAATAAGAGTAACTCATCCTCTGTAGGACTTATATAGATAAATGAGATGAATTAAAAAGGGACGTACGTTCATTGTGCATTTTAGAATTTCTTACAAAACTATTCATTAAAATTTGTTTTTTTCCTAATTATCAGCACTTGATAGAACATTGTACACCAGAGGATATATGCTAGAAGTTTAGACCAACATCTGATAAGAAACCATTGTTGTTTTGTGTTGTTGATGCTAGTGTCTGATTTTTTTAAATATAGTAGGTATTTACATCTCAATAACTTTTTCGTGTGATGTCTTAGAAAACTTTATATATATATATATATATATATATATATATATATATATATATATATTCATTTGGAAATATACGCCACAGTTCCCAAGTCTTTTTCTTATTTTGGAATGTATCTCGAGTCTCTTTGACGTGCCATGTTGGAAATTCCATCGTTTTTATTTTATGTATAGTGCAAAATCTTCTACTGTTCTGCGAACATCGGCAAAGGGATCCAGTGCCACGTACATTGTTCTTTCTAGTAAAAGTGGCCGCGGACAAATTTAACCGCAAGTTTTTTCCCCCATTCAGGTAGAAGCTTTGCTTTTGAGTTGGGTTGCTGTCTTTTCGGGTTGATTATGATAGAGTATGCGGTAGGTCACTTCTAGAGATTCGTGGTCTAAGAGATGTAACTTTTTATATGAGATGATACATTCTGTCGAAAAAGTAGAGAGGACATAATCTAAGGTGTTATTTTTACGCGCTTAATACATATTGTACTAACCCAAATCGAGTCCCTGAATAGAATAGTCGACGAAAGGGTCTCAATTGTGTTTGATGCTATCCCATGTTTACTGTCGATCCATTCTAAGCCCAAGTTATAGTCACCAAAATGAACAACTTTATTACCTTGTGACAATATTTGAAAGTATATCGTGCCATGTTTCAAGTAAACTTCGATGACTGTTTCTATGTGGTCTGCAGAAACACTGGTTGAAGTTTGTGTTTTTGCACAGACTTACCCCGGCTCAAATGATTTCACGCTCACGTACGAGATCATTCTGCCTCTGCTGCTCCATTTATTGTAGTACATACTAACACTCGGCCCCCTCTGGTCTTGCGGTCATTCCTCTATATAGAGAATTGATCGTGAAAAGGCATTTCACTGTTCCTTTCCGGATCACTCAGCTATGATTCACTCATCACTAACAGTCATATTCCAGCAACTAACTAATACTAATAGCACTATCCGTAAGTTCGTTTTTAATGCTTTGTATATTTTAAACGTGGTTCTCTGTTCACTGCACTTTGGACCAGCATTCGTCTGTACAATCACCACACTACAAATTACAGAATATGAAGCACCTGATTTGGCACACTTCTCCCGCGTGAAATGACGTTGTCCAAGTCACTTTCACTGTTTTCTTGCCATCTGTGTTCATCATTGTAAATCATATTATGAGTGCATAATGTAGAAAAAAAAAGCGGTATTTCACTGAATTTCCAGCTTGATATATTGAGCGTTCCGTTGTCAAACACAAAACTATAGCCGTAACGTTACTACTCGGTTTAAAATGGAAATGATAAAACACAGAGATAGCGCAAATATTCTTCTGAAACTGGAGCACGAACTTTACCTTTGCTACTGTTTGACTCTAACTCTTCCACTTCATACACAGACGATCCTAAATACATACGAAGTTTTCCTACGGCAAAGGGTTGTTATAGCTGGTTTGGAAGTTCGCTCCTATTTATCCATGTACTCAATAACCAATATACATTGTAAGTCTCCCAATCATCTTCCTCCACCGAGATACATAACATGCTTTGGGAGGATTTGAGTAAAAGTTGGTACGGAACGTGGTTGGTCGTTTTCGAACTATCTGTGTGTGATTATTAACACTATAAGTCCTCCTTTTACCTTTTAGACTTGCTGCGAGGGATAGCTCACTGCTCCTGCAAATTATCAGAAAGCACGTACCAAAACCTACGTCCTCGCGGTATGAAGGATTGTCAAGTTGAAAGCTTAATGATTACGTCAGTAACATACATTTAAATGATCATATTTCAGCTTCAAAATTATCTGAATTACATATTTCTGCTTTAGACAAGTAACCTAACATACACATCAGAACACAATAAGAAATACACTTGACATTTTACAAGAACTAATTATTCGGCCGTGAGAACCTTGAAAATAAATTATGTTGTTCTAACTAAACTTTTTTTCTTTTACTTAAAGATCGATTAAACCAAAATTTGTAAATTCAACTCTCGGCGCAAGTGGCTTATTCGCAAAATAATGCGTATAGTGAATCTTACTTTTTTTACTTTTTTTCTTTTAATAAATCCGTAGTAGGCGTGCTGGCTATTTAAAATGGTTTTAGATCTTAACACAATTGAAAATCCACGTTAAATTCCACAGAAAAACGTGTCGTGTCGAGAAGTATGATGAAATGGTTCTCTGACGACTCGGTATCCTCGCAACAAAAATTCTCTGCACTTTAAGACCACTGACGAGTGTCTTCTGCCTGATGACCAAGAGAGATGCTTTCCTCTTTGTACAATCACAAACGATTTATATTCAAGAACTACCAAAATAATGTTCGTCGTAACCTGTCGTTCGGTTAAAGCATTTGACTTCATTGTCCACTATTAGTTTGTCGGGCTGCTCTCTACACTACCTCTCCGCTGTGGAGGTTTCAGTCTGTCGTCCGACTTCTTTCGCCCGATTTTGCCTCCCGCGATAGGGGGTTCACTGTTTCTCGCCAGACTAACCTGCGCTTCTTCTGGTCACGTGACTAGCAAACACTCACTGAATATAACACTAGCAACCACTCACTATTGGTTGATGGCCAAAAATTGTCCAATCACAAATTAGTTTAGATGTCACTTAGACACTTGGGGTGACTTGCTATTTTTCGTTCTCATGAGAACTGAAGTAGAAAATTTCTCTCAGCAACTTTTCGAAAAAAGAGATATTGTTCTAGGCACTACACATAAAGAAATAAACAATTTTGTCTTCTCCAAATCGGGATTCGCAATTAGACTGAATTCACTGTTGCCAACTAGTGTCCTTTTTCTAAGATTAGTTGGAAAACTCTATAAAATAAAAGTTTTAATTTTCTTGCTTCGATGAGCGTCCCGCTGTCGATAGCAAATGGCGTCCACAGAGAATTAGCAATATTGAACTGGCGATATTCTCAAAGGATCCTGGACCGTTATTGGATGTCCATGAATTTGAGCACACCCTGTATATAGTTCACTTCAATAACGTTGATGAAGATTGGGATACAACACTTCCAACACTAGCTTGTTAGAAGATACGCCACTGCAACACTTTTCAAAAATAATGATGAATTCGAAGCACTGAAAATATATATATATAGATATATACGTATATGTGAGCAAAATTATTCTCTTTGCAAGGGCAGGCGCGTTAAAATCCGTTACGGGTGAGTTAAAAAAATACAGGATGGACCTAGTAGGGGTTCAGGAAGTTAGGTGGAAAGGAAATGGATCAGTGAATTCCGGAAATTTTACGTTCTTTTACGGGGAAGGAAATAAAAATCACCAGTCAGGAACAGGGTTTCTCGTTCACAAACGAATATTACTAGCAATTAAACGGGTTGAATTTGTTACTGACAGACTTTCTTTTATTACTCTTAAGGGACGATGGTGTGATATTATTGTTTTAAATGTAAAGCCCCAACTGAAGATAAGGATGACGACACAAAAGCCAGTTTTTACGAAGAAGTAGATCGGACATTTGACCTACTCCAGCGATACAATATGAAAATTCTATTGGGGTATTTCAATGCTAAGGCAGCACGAGAGGATATTTTCAACCCGATTATGGGTAACGAAAGCCTGCAATAGGAAAGTAATGACAACGGTGTTAGACTCGTGAAATTTGCAACATCCAAAATCCTAATCGTGAAGAGTACAAAATTCAAACATCGCGACGTTCATAAATACACTTGGACATCACCAAACGGGAAAACACATAATCAAATTGATTACGTTTATTAGATAGAAGAAGGCAATCTAGCATAATTGATGTCCGGTCGTTTAGAGGGGCTGATTGTGACACTGATCACTACCTGGTAGCAGCCATAGTACGAGAGGGATTATCGTTGAATAAAGGTAATATTCTACCGAAAACGGAGAGATTTAATTTAAAGAAATTAGAAGAGAGCCAGGTAAGAGAGAAATACCAGGTTGAAGTTTCCCATAGATTCTCAGTTTTTCGTAGATTCCGAGTGCAGTAGTGTTCAGAATACTTGGATTAAACTTAGAGATAGCATTCAAATTTCAGCAGAAGAAAAATTGGGACACGCGGAAATACGTAGGAACAAACTATGGTTCGACCAGGAATGCATTAAACTAGCAGAGAAAACAGGAAAATTACGCTGGTTACAAAATCCGAATGAAATAACTACACAAAATTTCGCAGATATCAGGCGGGAAACTTCCAAAACTTTCAGAACAAGGAAACGCGATTTTTTGAAAGCTAAAATTAAGGAACTTGAAGAAAATAGTAAAAGTAAAAACATCGGGGACATGTATAAGGGGATCAGCGAATTTAGGAAAGGCTATCAACCTCGTGCTTATATATTAAAGAAAGCTCACGGTACAGTTCTCACTGATACGGATAGCACCTTAAATAGATGGAAAGATTTCTTTGACGATTTTCTGAACACGCAGCCAAAAACTAATGTGCGTGGAGAAAAAGAGATACACACCGCAGAACCGTATATTCCAGAACCCAACCGAATAGAAGTAGAAACAGCTATAAACACATTAAAGAAACAGAAATCTCCGGGTGTAGATGAAATTCCGGCTAAGTTTATTTTAGCTGGTGGTGAAAATTGTGGAACAAGATACACAAACTCATTCTTCTTATCTGGAACGAGAAAGAATTGCCACAAGAGTGGAAAGAATCAATCCTTGTTCCAATTCATAACAAAGGCGACAAATCTGACTGTAATAATTATTGAGGCATTTCTCTTCTGTCACCATCTTATAAAATCGTTTCAAATAGTCTATTAGCAAGATTGACCCCCTACGCAGATGAAATTATTGGAGATTATTAGTGCGGATTTAGACGAAATCGATCAACTATCGACCAAATATTTACCATTCGCCAGATACTCGAAAAAAAGTGAGAATACAATACCTCGTACATCAACTATTTATTGATTTTAGAAAGGCGTACGACTCGGTTAGGAAAGAAACATTATACATCATTCCTACAGAACTTCGAATACCGAGAAAGCTAATTAGATTAATTAAGATATGTTTAAATGAATCCCAAAGTTAAGTCCGGGTAGGAAAGTTTTTGTCCACGAACTTTCACGTCGAAAATGGCCTGAAACAAGGAGATGCGTTGTCGTTGTTATTATTTAACTTTGTTCTGGAAGACGCTATAAGGAAAATCAAAGATAGCAACCTGGGCCTAGACTTGAACGGTATTCACCAGGTTATAGCATATGCTGATGCTGTAAATTTAATAGAGGATGATAGGAGAACAACAGAAAGAAATCGAGAGATCTTATTAAACGCTTGCAGGGACATGGGTTTAGAAGTAAATGCAGAGAAAACTAAATACATGGAAATGTGTCGGGACCGTAATACGCCAAATTGTGGATGCGTTAAAATATTAAATAATACTTTTAATAAAGTGAATACTTTCAAATATCTAGGATCAATATTAACAGACGAAAATCATATTCACAGAGAAATTAAATGTCGACTAAAAGCATGGAATTTGTGTTACTATTCGATTCAAAATCTCTTGTCGTCGCGAATTCTGTCGAGAAATATTAAACTTAAAATATACAAAACGATAATCATCCTGTTGTTCTGTATGGTTGCGGAACATGGTCGCTTACTCTGAGGGAAGAACATAGACAGTGTATTTGAGAACAAGATCCTGAGACTAATGTTCGGACCCAAAAGGAACGGAAATGGGGAATATTGGAAACTTCATAACAAGGAACAACATAAATTATACGGCTCACTCAACATTGTTAGGATCGTCAAGTCTAGGAGGCTTAGGTGGGCAGGTCATGTAGCTAGAATGGAAGAAAGTAGAAACGCTTTCAAAGTCTTGACTGGAAGACCAATCGGAAAGCGACCATTAGGAACACCTATGCGCAGATGGGAGGACAATACTAAGATGAATCTCGCAGAGATAGGAATACAAAGTAAAAACTGGATGCAGTTAGCTAAGGATAGAAGTCAGTGGAGAGCTTTTGTGAACGCGGCATTCAACCTCCGGTTTCCATAGGCCATAGAGTTAGTTAGTTTGTTAGCACCTTTTATAAAATACCATTGATGCCATCATTCACTATTATTGCATGCCTTATCCATTACTTTTTTTTTATCTATTCACTTAGCCAGCTGGTCTTTTCACCTGCATTTTATGGCACTTACATTTAAAGTCACTTTTTCTTTTTTTAAGCCACTTTTATGTATATCAATTGTTCTTCTGTGTAAAATGTCCTATCTTTTATATGATTTCCTTTTCTTTTATATATATATTTATATGTCTTCTTTTCTTTTTTGAATCCTTATTTCTTAGTATTTCTGTGTATAATTTTTCATGATTTACCCATTCTTCAAATTTTCAAGATGATAACAATGACAAAGTTTACAATAATATTACAAAGTACTACGACATGTATATAAATAACCTTGTTGGATCACATAATTAACGAAAAAAATTAAATGCTTTTAGAATTCACAAAACTTATCCGTAAACGGACGGTTATAAGTATCTCTTTTTCGGATCGGAAACGGAACGGAATCGCAAGATTTGTGCATTACTTTACGAGAATAGCAAAATTTTACATTAAATAACCAAAACAAATTTCATATAATACATCGCACAAAACAGAAAAACTTTTTCTCATTTAACTATTATTTCAAACAACCAATATAATTGAAACAAGAGTCATCATGAGCATTTTATCGAACAGGTGTCTATTTCCAATTTCAAGTTTATTCACCTTCAAATACTTCAATTATTAACTAGATTCAATGAAACTCATAAAAATTCCAAAAATTACTGATCATTTCAGATTACAGCATAACTTCATTTTTATTGTCATGTGATCTAGTTACTTCGAGATTAATCTGGAAGACAATTATTTTAAATTATTCAACAGCATCTACACAAGGCTTCATGAACATCTACATCATTCATATGTGTATCCAGAAAATATTATTTTCAACAAATACTTTTGTCTTAAAACCTTTATACCATTAGTACATACAATAACATCGAGGGCACAACGTCCACCTCGGAATTCGTCTAACTACATCGAGGGCACAACATCTACCTCGGAATTCACTGTCTTCACAAAGACATTTACTTGCTACTGCTATCTGAGCATAGTCTAAAACCATTAACCATTCCACAACACATTGGTCCCGGACATGCATTGTCAACGGAGTATATACACAATATTCCTTTTAACCCATTCATGAATATCTGTTATTGATTATCTGCCTGTTTGCATTATATGATCTTTCTTAACTTTCTCCTTTCCATAAAAACATTCATTTTCTTCCTTTATTGCTGTTATACAAATCATAAATCTCGGCTACTGACATTGATTTAAAACACATGACTATGTTACTTC
This sequence comes from Thermobia domestica, assembly GCF_964235325.1. Classification (NCBI taxonomy): domain Eukaryota; kingdom Metazoa; phylum Arthropoda; class Insecta; order Zygentoma; family Lepismatidae; genus Thermobia; species Thermobia domestica. The sequence continues at coordinate 199,167,050 of NC_137468.1, forward strand.
TGCTAGATCAAATAATCGTTAAAAAATGCTGAAAAACTTAAATTTTAAATTTTCGACACTAATTAAATGTTCTTACTATCATCAATCAATTAATATGCTGTCATTTCGTTAACTGACTTGTAATGATTCCTCGCTTATTCCATTTTATTTACTTATTCTTCAATTCTTTTTTTTTTAACCCATAACGTTATATAAAAAAAACTTTCACATTAATAAAATATCTTAAAAACAGCTGAAACCTCACTGACTGTGGGCCACGTTGATTGCTCCAAAAAGAAATCCTCTGTTTCCTATATTATGGCTGAAACCTAGAGATTCATATTCCCATGTCTCTGGCCAGGTTGTACTCTGAAAGAGAACCTCTATAACGTACTATCATTTGGATAATAGACATTAAGCGGTTATCAAATAATTAATTTTATTCCCATTTTCCTTTTATGTTAATAATAATAATAATAATAATAATTGAAAATATTTCCTTAAAAATCTCCGTTACCTTTTTTCTTTATGATTATTTTTTCAATCTTGGTTTCGGGTTCCCTTTATCCAATAAAAGAAATCTACTAAAAATAGAAAATTAAATGAAATGATAATCCATACGAAATTCAACTAAATTTTCCTATTAATATTTTTTTCTCGTCCCTGATCATTAATATTACTTTACTTCACTTCTTATTCTTTTTGCATAATTTGTATTAAGTGACATTTATTATAGACTAAAAGTTATATCAAGAATATACGTACAAATAATAATCAAACATATATACGCAATAATACTACTAATACATAATAAAATGTTTTGATTCATTAAAAACTGATGCTTAATATTCATTTTATTTTTTAATACATGACTAAATAATGACCTAATGAAATTAAAATATATAAGTTTCAAAGAAACGAAACATCTAAATCGACAATACTTCAATGGTCATTAAAACGAAATATTTTGAGGCATTCCTATTCACCTTTTTTTTCAATAAACCACATATATTTTTTTTTTCATAAAATCTTTAATAACGACCGTAACATTTGTATAAAAATCAAAAATGCAAACTACAAGTATATCTTTAACAGTAAAAATTGTATAATATTGATAAAAATTATCAAATTATCGACTACTGAAGAAAAATAAAGATTTTGTTAATATAAGAATATATGTCTACTCGTTTTCAAAGTGTAACAAGCAAAACGTATTTCTTTCTTTATTTTTTTAAACGACATATACGTACGGCCTAACGTATGTCATTCGAACTGATGAAGATTTATAGATTCATCGAAACCTAAAACAATACACACAACTTAAGATATAAATGGACAAGAAAAACAAATCGCCTGAAAAACATTATATTTCATACCTAAACTATAACATAGTAATAGCATAAATGTTGTAGACAAACATCGTTATTGGTTTCATAACGCTAAACTATTAACTATCTAACATATAAATATATTTCGGCGCCAATCAACTATGTTAATATAAGTAAAATATGCTATCATAAATACTTTTAATTGACTAAAGTTCTATATAACAAGAATGAAAAGATTGTATCTTTATTAAAACTGTATGAAAATTATTATCAAGATATATGGATATAACGAATATAATGACTTCAAATGACATAAACAATACTCAATAAACATCCTTTAAACATGATATTCATTAGCTAAAATTATCTAAATATATATATACGATCACTAATATTTGTATTTGATAAATGTGACATTATTTATCTAAATTTTTATTAGTATCTACATACTATACTATTATTAGACATTTCTATTAAATTTATTTTCTTTTTTTTTCGTTACAAAGTGAAATTTCATATTTCAAATGTACCTCTTAGTACTGTAAGTTTGACGTTTCTCCCCAACCTCACAGCACAAAGTTGAGTCCGATAAAAAAAATAAATTAGTGTGTTGACCTCTAAAGTCAATAAGCACAACAGACTCGCTATACCCATAGCTCGAGTTTTGCAGTAAGCGCTGATCTTTACTGACACTCATAGGAATTGAGTGACTCCTACAATAAATCCTAGAATTCCTATTCCCTTATATTCATAATTCGGTACCTTCCCATATGAGCTGTTAACAAAACATCGTTACGCGATGATATCATAAAAAAAATATAGAAGAGGACTTTATTAAAAAAATGAAGATTTTTCCCCTGAAACGTGCGATACACATTCAAATGGAGGGTAATTGATAACAGCTCCAAAAATAATAATTGTTTGTGCTTAAAATAACCATTCTTTTCCGAAGAACTAAAGCGACTTCTCCATACGTGCGAATAAAATCAAGTCTTTGCACGTCTGTACTATAACAATAGCAACTTTATAAAATTGGACACTAGTCTATAAACGTATATTGTCTTTCCTCAACAAATCTCATTCAAGTTCATATATATCTAAGCCGGTAATTTAGTCTCAATCTAGCATTTCTATTACGTGGTTATACTATTTATCTATACATTTTATAATTATCTTCGTACTGCATACGTATTTTAACATTTCTTTTTCATGATCAAATTCATTCCATTAACTTCTTTAATATAATCAGGTTTAGTTTTTATTTGCCAAAAAAAAATATAATTATGGCCGAAAGGATAAAATTGTTACAGAATTTAGATAATTTAGAATGACGAGTTATAAAGCCAAATTCTCGTCATAGACCACAGGACCTGATTAGACGTCCAAATGCTAATCCACCCTCTCTCCTTAATGAGTGCCTGTAAGGTTGTAGATTGACGAGCCTTCCGGGACTAACCGACAGGAAAATTGCCAAAAGTGAATATTTTTAATTTTTTAGGGGTCTAAAGGGGGATGAAAAAATTCCCATGCTATTTAAATGGGCGTTTTCTTGGGATACAAAATCTTATCTTTTAGATAGTTGAAAATAGGAAAAGAAACAATAGAATTGTGGGTTCAAGAGGTGGAAGGCCATAGGCCGAGCAAAGGCAGTGTGTAGGGGCGAAGCCCCGGATAGGCAAATTCAGGAAATATAAGGAGCAAGTTCACGAAATTCAATGTTGATGCAAAGGCCGATAGATAAGAAATGCGAGGTCGTAGGCCGAGAAAATCGGGGGGCCTGGGGCGGAGCGCCCAGCTAGCCAAAGGCTGGTATCAGATATAAAATTCTTCACTAAACAGAAAATAATGATATACTTTGCAGTAGCCAACTCTTAAATTAAATTAATTATTGTATACACGACTCCAAAAGTGCATTACCACCTGCAATTCTCCTTTTCCTGCAATAGCAGGCAACCCAAAACGCTCGGAGGTTGGGTTGGTTGCGAATTCGAAAGGCGTTGGACAAAACCTCAATTTTGTCACAAATATATCAGTGTGGCAAACTGCAAATAAGGGAATAAAATAAATTGTTAAGAATGGCAATTTTATTATTGTGATGGAGTTGGATGACATCAAAAGTTACAAAATGACTTACTTAAGCAGTTCAAACAAGATGAATGGTAAGAAACAGATATCAGAAGAAAGCATTTCTCTCTTTCCCCCCGCCCCACCAAGAAAAAGAAACTCATAAAAAGAAAAAGTTACATAATATAAAAGTTTCATATAAAAGCCTAACAGCACAAAAACAAATATCTACACGAAACAAAAAAGAGATAAACACAGAATAGGGGACACCAGTGACGTAGCAGACTTGCGGCCTTCCCATGCAAGATAAAGAGGCAAGACCCTAGTTGTAAACCCCATTGTTATAATAATAATAATAATTATTATTATTATTATTATTATTATTATTATTATTAAAAAGTCGTTTCCTTTTCTAAATCTCTGACTCTGCCTCAGAGCATAAATGCATATAGCGATCATGTGTGCACCTTTTGTCAATTAGCGGTCCCAAAGGCCAAAAGGGATGGAAATCTCCAAGGAAGAGAAACAAAAAACTTTCTTACGGTAAATTCTAGTTCAAAGTTCGAAGTACTTGCTTTTCCACGTGATTTTTTGTTTCTTTCTTCAGGGAACAAAAAAGTTCTGGCGCCTAAGAAATTACATCATATAATATTGCAAATTTGCAAGTGGATGTATTTACATTGCAATGTTTGGTAATAAAGATATGATTAGAAAACAATCTTGCAAAAAGTAAGTTTAATTCCTTCATCCATCGCAAGTCTTAAGGGACCTTTATACCTCGCATCCCCACTCCCCGAATATCGATATCGAAAATTTAGAATGATTATATTCATGTCCATATATTTGCGATATCGAATGTTGATATATGATAATAGAGATATCGATGATAGCGATATATCGACATATCACAGGCCCAGATTCCGAGAAGTGATGCTTGAAATATACTGGAATCAACAATCAAATTCTAAAAAAGTTTTTCATTTCCTTACCCAATATTGAGGGGGAATGGTGGGAGTCTACTTAGCTACAGAGGCCATATCAATTGTGTTCTCAAACCAGCCATTAAACCCGCTATTATCAAAGTGTTAAGTCAGCCATTGTCTGCGAGTTACCCCAGTTCCATTTGAAGTTTGAATTGAAAACCTGAATTACAAAACATTCCAAGTCCACTCTTTTTCTTCGTATTTTTTGTTTTCTGTTTTTTATGTTAGCATCTATGTTTCAGAGCTATTCACTTGCATAATACGTAAGTCCAAGTCAAAACTTTAAAAAAAAATCAAAATAATTTCAGCTAAACAGCATAGCATTCCAAGTATAATCTTCTTGTCTTTCTTCTAAAAACAAAAAAGTACTCCGGTGGACTTCGGATGTTCTGCAATTCAGATCTTCAATTTTATTTACGGTCTTTAACCATCTTTAACTCGCAGGCTCCTTGCTATCATAAAAAGCATTTGTTGTATAGATTAAAATCAAAAATGAATTAATCTATATTCTTGGGAACTTATTGTTGCACCAACACACATATATACAGGGTGTAACGAGAGGTACGGCAAAATTTCAGAGGTGGATTCCTTATGGGTAGACAAGCAAAATCATTCATATGACCATATGTCGGGAAATGTATCATTACAGAGTTACGGCCATTGAGCCGCCTAATGGTGGAAATAGTCATATTCTGGTCGCTCCTTAATGTGACTCAATTTAAACCTCAATAACTCAGACCCTAATTAACCTAGGAAGATATTTTTGATATCTATATATTTCTAAAGGACGATACTTTCCGCCTATATATATAGGGTGAGTCAAAAGTCTTGGACACCTGCATAAGTTTTAAAATCGACGGGAAAAGTAAAAAGTGATGATGGGAAAAGAGGTTTGATGAAGGGCTGCAACTTTTGGAGTGTATGTCATTCATGGCCGCCATCTCGAAATCCGCCATTTTGGATTCAAGTCTTGTTTTAAATGGGAAAGTGTATGTCACATCAAATAACACTAGCTTGATCTCAGAAATTTAGTGGTGTAATTTGTTTTTTCTATCTTGTACAGTTTAGAAAATATTAATGTTCAAAACTGGGAAATTACCTTGATACTAACCCAGTTCTCTCTGTTTCAGGTGATCTAAAATAGGTCTGACACGTGAACAGAAGATCGAAATCATCCTTATATCAGTGGAACGCAGCTACCGAACAATAGCAGCTGACTACAACCGACGGCACTCAGACAGAGAACTGGTATCGCACAGCACGGTGGCTCACGTGATCACCAAATTCCGAAAGACGGGCTCTGTTCAAGATAGGGCACGTAGTGGGCGACCAAAGACTGCCACCAATGACGAAACTGCAACGGCGGTTGTTGCGTCGTTTGTGAAAAGTCCTACACGAAGTACCCGTCGTGTGTCCCTAGCATGTCCAATAAGCCAATCCTCCGTTATCAGGATATTGCACACCAATCAGTGGCATCCTTACAAACTGCACATGCAACATAAACTGAACGAGGATGACCCTGATCGCCGGTTGGAGTTCTGCATGTGGGCTACTGAACAACACGAACTGGATCCTGCGTTTGTCAAGGGCATACTGTTCAGTGACGAGGCGTATCTCACTTTGAACGGGGAGGTTAATCGACATAATTGTCGACACTGGTGTGACGCAAATCCGATCTGGGTTGACCCGAGTCGAGAACATAGTACAGCAAAGGTGATGGTTTGGTGTGGCATATGGGACACCCGCATCATTGGGCCATTTTTCAGTTACAACACCTTAACTGCACCACAGTATCTGATTCTGTTGCAGGACTTTGTGTTCCCTGCCACACTGAACGCTGACGGCATTTTCCCATCTTATTTTCAGCACGATGGAACCCCTCCACACTATAGACTTGGTGTCCGTCAATGGTTGGATGAACAACTGCCACGGAAGTGAATTGGTCGCCGTGGTCCCGTGGAGTGGCTGCCCAGATCCCCTGACTTAATGCCCCTTGATTTTTATCTATGGGGATATCTTAAGCAGATAGTGTAAGCTGAGACAATCCGTGATTTGAGACACCTGGAGGAACGCATCCAACAAGCCTGTAACTAAACTTCAGGAGACATCTTCTCCGTGTGAGACTCCAGTCAGAGTGGTTGCAGTTACTACAGTTGTGCATTGCACGAAATGGACAACACGTAGAACATGTGTTGTAGCATTCAGTATCAAGGTAATTTCCCACTTTTGAACATTAATAACTTCTAAACTGTACTAGATAGGAAAAACAAATTACACCACTAAATTTCTGAGCTCAAGCTAGTGTTATTTGATGGGTCATACACCCTCTTCCCATTTAAAAAAAATGACGTGAATCCAAAATGGCGGATTTCAAGATGACATACACTTCAAAAGTTGCGGCCCCTCATCAAACCTCTGTTCCCATCATTACTTTTTACTTTTCCCGTCGATTTTCACTTATACAGGTGTCCAAGGACTTTTGACTCACCCTGTGTATTTTATGTATATGTGGGAGTACCACGGTGGACATGGAACGGTAATTACTTGTTTTTGTTTGATTTTTGCATCAGCATTTTGGAGATGGCATTCCTTGGGGATACACTCATAAAATGCATATCAGCGGAAAGCTTAATTTTTGCAGAACACGTTGCTAATAAAATTACCTTACTATCTTAATCAGAGTTTGATATATTGACGTTTAAATTGAGACACATTAAGGAGCGACCAGAATGTGACTATTTCACACCAGTAGTCGGCTCAAAGGCCGTAATTCTGGAACGATGCATTTCCCGACATATGGTCATCGGAACGATTTTGCTTGTCTACCAATAAGGAATCCACCCATGAAGTTTTGTCGTACCTTTTAGTTACACCCTCTATATACAAGATCCGTTTTGTTGATTTACGAAATCACTCTCTTTTCCTCAAACAATTTACAAAAAGGGTCTTGAATGAGGTGGTCGCACTAGTAATGAAATTCCGTAGCGTCGTTACGTAACACACACAGTATAAATAAAGCTTCAAAACCACAAATTGCAAGTTCTGCCGCAGATAATTCGGTAAGATGTCTGCTTGTTGAGTGGGCAACCCAGATTCATATCACGGCTGGTACGGTTTGCTTTTTTCCCTTTCAAAATACGTTTCTATATGTTTATATTTCTTCTTAATAATTACTTTCTTGCAATCTTAAATTAGTCGGGGTTATGTAGTCAGAAGATTAAAATACATGTATGACTACTTTATCCGTGTGTGTGTACTCATATATGTATTTTTACATATTTGTTTCTTTCTTGGGGCCGCGGCGGCTCAGTGGTAGAGCGTTCAACTTTGGTGCTTGGGGTCCGGGTTCGATCCCAGTCCCCGACAAGTGAACTTTGTGGTAGACAAACACCGTGTGCGTGGGTTTTCTCGGGGTTCTCCCGCTTTGTTCATTCCACCATTTCATTCATTACTGATCATCACCGTCTCCTTTAGCCGAACCGGCATAATCGTGGGACGTAAAACCCAAAGATTTCATTAGTTTCTTTCTTTCAACTAGTGTTGCCACGAGACCAGGCAGAAACCTTTGATACGAGACACGAGACGAGACGAGACGTCTCTTGAAATGCCTCGTATCGTCTCATGTCTCAAAAATGAAAAGACAGTTTTTGAAATTGTTTAAAAATTTATTAACTCGGAATAAATTATTGCCTTCGAAAGTATACCAGCGTTTATTATTTCAAATGAGGACTATCCTAAAAGAACAAGGAAGACCTAAAGTTATTTTTTAAATGATTCTTAGAAACAGCTTTCATTTCTATTTTCCAACCGATTCAAGTTTAAATATTTAGTGATACTGTTCCAGATTCAAGTAAAATGTTAAACCATTCTTTGCGATCAGTGTTTCAGAATATTTCATTCCGAGGGCTGGTGGTATAAAAATAAATGTATAAAAATCCTTTATAGAAATACAAGTACTCTTAATGCCAGTTTCATCAGCAACTAACCATTGTTCATGAGTTTTCTCGTTCCGAACAAAGACAGAAACGTGTAGGCCTTTTCCTGTACTGAGTTTGAAAGGATGCTGGTTTGACAATAAAATTTAGTTTCGTTTTATTGTTTTATGATGTTATTCGAACCAAAGTCATTTTTGAAATCAGAAAGTCACATGGGCCTTCTTATATTTTGAAGTGGCGCCAGAGGTTTTGAAAAAAGGATTTCAGAATAAGTGGGGAAGGCTTGCCTTTCGACTGTACCGACGATATTGACAAATATTCCTGGCGTAATAATTCATTACTGGAAACCATTGGCGCCCGAAGAATTTTTAAGGGGGTCATCTCCTTGATTGCTGTATTACGCCTGATATTTAATATACGTAGTTTGCTATAATACACATATATTTTCGTGAGCAAGGGCGGCCGGGCCCCTTCCCCCTCCCTTCGGGCGCCCGTGGTCGAAACTAAGTAGTCGTTGTTTTAAGCAGTGTTTCTTCCAGACATGTTTTTGGGGTGCTGCCCCCTGGAACTCTAAGAGTACCCCCCACGGGGAGACCAAAATAATACATCTATAATAGAATAATACCAGCAGTACCCCCGGAATCCTAAATATACCCTCCCAGGAACATTTTTTCTGAAAGAAACACTGATTGGAAGATTGTAGTCGTGTTGTGTGTTGTGCTGATAACCAAACAAAAGTGGTTAAAAGCTGTAATTTTTACCACTTTGTATAACAGCTCCTTTTTGTGGGCCTCATCCGCTCTAGTGTTGCCACGAGACGAGACATTTCTCGTGTCTCGTCTCACGAGACTAGACAGCTTGAAGTCTTCTCTCGTCTCATCTCGTGGAAACACTACTTTCGACCATGTGGGTTACTGCCTCGATCTTGGAAATGTCCTCGAAGGGATTGTGCTATGAATAACAGATTTTATTCGAACTAATTGACTGACTCCGATGCAACATTTTTCCAATTTCGCCTATTCGCAATGTAATGGAATAGACAAACATACGTTTATATGGTTACATGAAGGCGGTCCCGTGTTCGATTCCTGGTGGGGGCACTCGGTTGAAAAATTTAAAAGTTTTTCAGGCCAGTCATCTTGAATGAGATTTTCCTTGGTTTTCCACATTCACACCAGGAAGATGCCAGGGTGATACCTTAGGTTTCAGATCACTTCCTTTCTTCCCCAATCCTTTCTTCCTTCCCTTTCCCCGGAAAGTGTGTTCGCCTAGAGACGTCATCCCTCGAACGTGACGGGCTAAATGGTCTCAGATGCCGAAAGCCCAGAAATCTAAATCCTAAATCCTAAATTTACAAAGTTACTTCTGGGAAACATTGTTCTTTCAAAATATATTTCTATATATTGATATTTATTATTATTAATTGCTTTCTTGCATCTTTCCTACATTATTCTAGATTAGTTACCATCGGTTAGCTTAGTCACATTATGTATATTTAAATACGGTTACGTATGTTTACCGTTTCTCTTCTTTTTTTCAAAATACATTCCTATCTGATCACATGTATTGTTAATAATTTATTTGTTGCATTTTTTAATAATTTATTTCATACACACAACAGATAAAACAACTCATACATTTTAATTACACAGCACATAGTTCTTTGACATAGAGGGAAATCTCCTTTGGCTATAGGAGCATATAGTATTACCAATGGATATTTCCCTCATCCCCTTTGTAATTCGCACATCGTCAACAGATATAGAACATTGTTGAACATTTCTTGAACCACTTCATCACACTCTTGGCCTTGTGACATGGTGCATTATTTTGTCGAAAAATGCCACTACCGTTGGGAAACATGGTCGTCATCAAGGGATGTACGTAGTCTGCAAGCAGTGTGCGATACGCGTCGGCCGTCATGTGCCTTGCTCGAGCTATACTAGATATATGCTCACGTGTATGTCCCCCAGAGCATCATTATTATTATTATTATTATTATTATTATTATTATTATTATTATTATTATTATTATTATTATTATTATTATATTTGAAGTACAATCAAATATCACGACATTAATTATTAGTTTCAATTAACGGAATTGAGCTGAAAATTAAATCTTGATTTCGAAAGATTAACCATTAAGTTTATGCGTTCGGTACCTTTCTAAAGTAATAAATACTGGAATTGGTTTCAAGGCTGTTTCTGACTGAAAACTTTCTTCAAAATAATATTAAAAATTATAGAAAGATTTTCGACACATTCGAGTCGAGTCGAGATTTTTACGAAAAGTCTCGGCTCGAAAATTAGAGTCGAGAAATAAATTTGTCTTGACTCGTCTCGAATTTTACAAAGTGTGTCAACTCGAATTTCAATCCAGATTTGAGACATGTCTCGACTCGTGCGCATCCCTAAATACTCATATTTTAAATGTGCAATACTACCTCGTGAAAAATGACCCCGAAGTTAATTTACCAGTCTACTTTCTTCTTGTTAGATTAGTGATCGTGGTTTAGGATAGATTATATAAAGTCAGACATGCTTATGTATGTTTACACTTTCGTTTCTTTCTTTCAAAATGCATTCCTATATGTTCCCATTTATTATTAATAATTTATTTCTTGCATTTATTAATAACTATCAGAAAAACCCATTATTCGCATGGTGGCTGTATTTGGAAGTCAACGCCTCTATAGTATCACCGTTGATTTCAGCGAGTGCGAAAACTTTGGATTTGACATTAATATCGGCCATTTTGGATTATTTTTACATGTCAGTTATCATCTACGGTACCCCGACCCTCAACTAAGTGGGGTTAATTTGGAAGTTAATGCAATCGGAGTTTCACCATTGATCTCAGCGACCGCCAAAATTTTGAATTCGACACTAATATCGGTTATCTTCTACTACTTTTACATGTCCCTGTAAACGTCTCCTGAGACTTCCTGGTTCGATTTAAAAAAAACGCTTCGTCTTGATCCGGAACCTGGGCCAAGGTACCCAAGATCAAAATTTGGTAACTCTCGGTCCTCTTGTCTGGTCTCCAGGCAGCACACAGATACATACATACAGACAGACAGACACACAAACAAACTTTTTATTTTATTTATATTAGATTAGGTGTATTTCAAACAGTGCTTCTTCCAGAAGTGTTTTTAGGGGTACTGCCCGCCCGGAGCTCTGAGAGTGCCCCCCGGAAGAGACCAAAATAATACGTCTATAATATAATAAAAAATAGAAAGTTATCGATAGTGCCCCCGGAATACTAAGTGTCCCCCCCCCCGGAACATAGTTTCTGAAAGAAACACTGATTTCAAACACAACAGATAGAACCAACGGCGCCGACTTTCCAAAATGTATGTGGGTGCATATAAGTGACGGGACGAGTTATATGTTTTCAGGGGAGTCTCGATTTTTTTTGATTGATTTCTTTTTAGTTAAAATCTTTTATGAACACTGTCATAAAGGGCTGTGCTGTGATAAAGTAAAATATACCGGTAATATAAGGATAAGTTGGGACTGTCCTAGCTCAGTCGGTAACACGGCTGACTTAAACGTAAAGAAACAGGTTGAAACCCGGGTTCAAGTTTAATTCCTGTAATGCATATTCCCAACATATATAATCGTGGTATTTAGTGTATATTTTCAACAACTTACATGATGCACAATGAGTGCAAGAGGCAGTGATATTATCAAACGTTGCTAAAAGAAAATACTACATTCATACAAATTAAAATGAAAATATCATCATAAAAGAAAATAATTTTAATGGTATTGCAAAAAGAACTTGCAAGAATTTTGAAAATGAAATCTTTGAGTCTTGCGTCCCACGGTTATGCCGGTTAGGCTAAAGGAGATGGTGATGATAAGAGATGAATGAAATGGTGGAATGAAGAAAGTGGTAGGAAACGGGAGTACCCCGAGAAAACCCACGAGCACGGTGTTTGTCCACCACAAGGTTCACTTGGCGGGGACTGTGATCGAACCCGGGACCCCAAGCACCAGAGGTGAATGCTCTACCACTGAGCCACGGCGCCCCCTGCAAGGATTTTGTTGTGGACATAAAGTGTAAAGTGACTAACTTAGTGTGTTTCTTGGTTGCCTTTGCAAAAACACATTTGAAACAATCAATTATGTTTTAGAGGTTAGAAATTTTAACTCCCATCTCTGTTTTAATTGTTTATTTTTTAATAGTGTCAAGCGAGAAATATTTATTTTATTATGTTTATTATGTTTCGAAACTAACAATCTTGCCTGCAGCGCCCTGACAAGATTATTTGTGTGAGTGCTTTAACCAGGGAACACCAAGGAGGCGGCGCACATAGACAGAACAACCCCTAGCATTTCTTACACAGTACAACGTTGTTTGGCATATAACGTTGCTCCTGTACTAGCGAGTTCCAGCTAGTTAAGCCTTTTATTAACAGCCGGAGGCAGCATTCTGTTATATCATTGTAGTGAGTGGCGTGTTAAAATACTCCTAGTATCAGTTTTTTCATTGTTCGATTGACCTTGAAGGACCAACAAATGCCTTTCGAAGAATACAAGTTCCCTTTAATTCATGAAGTTAATATAGAAATGACCTTCAAACCTGTGCTGTGCATAAATGCTGGAAGTCTTATAAAACGGTTTTATCCGTGTGTCTGTAGACCAGAGCCCTGCAAAGCTAGGCTCGAAGACGGCCCGAATGGATCTGTATTCTGTGTCCGTCTCGACCCGATCCGGCCCGAATCTCGAGCCGGGCAGAGAGTGGGCCGGGCTGTAACCGGGCCGGGCACAAACGGGCCGGACTCTAAACTGGCCGGGCACAAAGGAGCCGGGCTCTAAACGGGCCGGGCGTAGCCGGCCTGAGAACAACCAAGTTGATAAATCAAGTCAATCCTTCAATATGTAATGGAAAATGAGAAATATGTCTTCATAATATTGCACTGTCTATTTGTCCTTCTCAAATAGGAAAATCGTGTGAAAAGTTACCCAAGGTTTGTTTTCTATATCCCTATACTGTCTGTCTATTTGTTATTTGTGCTTGCTCTGTCCAGCCATGTTTATTATGCAATAATACAGCTCATGGACGTAAAAGTCTTATACTACACTCATTAATGCATTACAAGTAACAGAGAAGATATGTAAAACTTCTACACCGTATGTGATACTAATACTACAACTACTACTGCTAATACTATTATTACTATTGCGATTACGAATGCTAGTGCTAATTCCACTATTGCCGCCACTGCTACTACTGTTACTATTACAACTACTGGTACTACTTATTACTATACTAATACGACAGCGAATACCACTACTGCTATTACTAGCAATACGAAAACAAAACAATACAAATGAAATCTTTGAGTTTTACGTCCCACAGTTATGCCGGCTAGGCTAAAGGAGACGGTGATGATGGTGGAATAAATGAAATGAAATTGTGGAATTAATAAAGTGGGAGGAAACGGGAGAACGTCGAGAACCCCCACACGCGGTGTTTGTCCACCACAAATTTCATTTGGCGAGACCTGGGATCGAACCAGGGACCCCATCCACCAGTGGTGAACGCTCAATCACTGAGCCACCGTTCCAGGAACACCTAATCCGCCCTAGCGTCTTGGTGATTTATTTTATCATAATATTTTGTTATATTTGTAGTATCATACTATGATATAAAGAATACAGGAACATGTAACATAATTTGGTATTTGGCTTGCTAATTGAACATAACTACAAATTGCACTGATCTTATGAGCACGCCAGTTCACGGTTTTGGCCTACGTGGTCTAAAGGTAGCGTACCAAATTCTACTTAGTAGGTCAAGTACTTGACTTTGTTATACGTTCTTTAGGTAACTACGGCTCAGGCTGTATGGATGATGATGGGATGAATTGGTGGAATAAAAACAGTGGGAGGAAGCGGGACCACCCCGGAAACTCCCACGCACACGGTATTTGTCCACCACAAAGCTCACATAGCATCTGGGTGGTAGTTCTGTACGGATCCAATGAACTACGAAATAACGTAGCAGAAACTATCTACTCTGTAAATATATACTGCTAATATTCGTAAGTTTCAAGCTTGTAAAAGAACGTAGCTGTTTTGTCTTTCTATTAAGGTTTACGATATTTCTATCGCATCTTGTCTGAGCTTCAAAACGAGAGGTAATACATTTATCGATTTATGGTTAGGGATTGGTCCTTTAAAACATTTAATTAAATCGAGAGGTGATAGAAACATACTATCCCGCGAAAAACGTACATTTTCTTTTGTGACAGATGATAACACTACTTCAAGTTTCACTCTTGAATTCATATTGTTTGGAAATCTTCGTTTCATACTGTGAAACGATACTCACTTCTTTTAGTTTGGTATTGGTACTGGTAACTCCTCTAATATATGCAACAAGTTGAAACTCTTAGTCATAGATTAAAAATGTAGCAATACACGTTGAAACCGAGCTTGGCTAACTTCAGCTACTTCTTTTTTGAATAGGAATTGGTGGAAAGTATTCTTGGGATGCTGAATTCTTGGAGGAACATTTCCTTACGACTCTGATATATTTAAAAAAGCCGTATCTTGATATCTCCTATTGTTTTGATTCCTGGAAACAAGAATTGAAATAGGAAATAATAGTTAATTTGAAACACTTCCTGTTGATCGTAAAAAAAACCGTATCCTGATATCTCCTATTGTTTTGATCTATGGAAAAAAGGATTGAAATAGGAAGTAATAGTTAATTTGAACCACTTCCTGTTCCGGTAGGGTGTTGGCAATAATTATGGTATGTTGCCTAGAGACGGTAAATCGTCTGGACAAAAATGTTCTATCTGTTACTGTTTTTGCTCTATGGCGAGGAACGTTCAAACATAATATGGCTAATTTTAACAAATTCTGCTTGGATCAAAGCTTCCACGGAAATGGAGGAGGCTATTCTTGAGACGATGAATCGATTGCAAAAAGCCATATTTTAATATCTTTTACCATTTTTGCTCTATGGAAATCAGTATTGGAACAGGAAGTACTAGTAAATTTGAACAATTTCCAGTTTTAGTAGAGTTATATGGATAGTAACGATATGTTTGTTGAGAGGCTGAATCGTTTGCTTAAAACTGTTTCTAGCTATCTGCTGCCGTTTTCATTCTATAGCGATAAACGTTGAAACCGTTATTGAAACCAGAAGTTATAATAAATTCTAACTACAGCCGAATTTAGTATTGTAGATATTTGTCTTTAGACTCTAAATCGTTTCCAGAAACCACTTCTCACTATCCGTTATCATTTTCTTTATATATCGACAAACGTTGAAATCGGAAATGGCTAATTTGAAGCAATACCGGTTTGAGTAGAAGGTTAACGGAGGAAATAAAATATATTCTTTGGATACTGAATAAATTGCAAAAGACCACATCTTGAAGCATTTACTATTTCTATTAGGCGGAAATTGGAAATTGAAACCGGAAGTAATAGTAAATTTCAACCATTTATAATTTCGGTAAAATATTTTGTGTACCCATGATGTAGACTCTAGATGGTAACTCGTTTTCAAAAATCAGTTCTCGCTATGTTACCGTTTTATGCTATGACGATAAAAGTTGAAACTGTTGTTGAGACCGGAAGTAATAATAAATTTAAAGCATTTTCAATTTTAGTAGAGATTGTGAGTGACCATGATATGTTGCCTATACACGCGCAATCGTTTACAAAAAAAAAAAAAAAAAAAACGTTTTCATGTATGTTACCGTTTTCATCTATGGGTTAAATGTTAGAACCGGAAATTGCTAATTTGAACCACTTCTGGGTTCAATATAGAGTTAACGGATGAGATGGAACCTATTCTATTCATTGGATGAAGAATCAATAGCAGAAAACCATTTTTCTATATCACTTTCTGTCTTTGCTCTACTATCTGTCAACAGACACACGGATGAAACCACTCTATAAGATTTCCGACTTTTATGCACAGCACAGTTTGGAAGTTCAAAACCTGTCTTTGGTTCCATAAATATTATTAACACTAACATATCAATGATACTCTTGTGTATGATTCAAAAAGTTAGCCGTGAAATTTAATCTAGATTGGAAGTAGTTGTGGTAAGGCCTCTTGCTATAACAGATTTGTGGGTGTTCAGATGAAACCAACATAATATTTCTATTTCACAACGGGTGAGTAATGTATAGGTCATTTCTACTGTATATCAACTTCACGGACCAAAGCGACTTGTGACTTCATGAGAAACCATTTGTTAGTTCTGCAAGGTCAATATCAACAAAATAGCTAATACTAGTACTACACGCGACCCATTACTTCGATAGAAGAGGCAGATTCAATAGACGTGTTTACGTATAAAAGAAGCCCTCCGGCACTTAGGCTGGGTGGAAGCAACAACATTCTATGCGAAAGAACGCTGTTTGTTCTATCTGTTCGAGTTTGCTTGTGTGCTGTCTGTGTGCGGCCTGGGGATCAGACGAGTTGACAAAAAGTTACTAAATTTTAATAACGGATACTTTTGTCCAGGCCCCAGACCAGGACCAAGTGGTTTTTATTTTTTTAAAAAAATCGAACCAGGGGTCTCATGGGAGGGGGACGTTTATCGAGACATGTAATAATATTAGAAAATTGCCCATATTTGTGTCGAATTCATAGTTTTCACGGTCACTGAGATCAATGGTGACACTTCAATTAGCGATGACTTTCAAAATCAGCTTCCATTGCGTGCGGGCCGGGGTCACCGGGAGGGGGGAGATGTAGAGAAACACGTAAAAATAATCCAAAATGACCTATATTAGTATCAAATCCTTAGTTTTCACGGTCGCTGAGATGAATGGTGATTCTTCCAGAGGCGTTGAATTCTAAATACAGCTCCCATCGCTTGGGAGCCAGAGGCGTTCTTTTTAAATTTTGAACCAGGGGGTCTCAAGGGGCGTTTCCCGCGATATGTAAAAGTAGTAGAAAATTACCGATATATTTTCGTTTCGTTGTTCAGTTTGTTTACATAGATATTTTATCTTACCCATGCGAAAAGTGGTTATTTTCAGCTAGTTATTATTAAATGCAAGAAATAAATTATTAATAATATACAGGGTGGCCCAAAAGTACGTATACAGTACCGTACTGATCAGCTCATTGCATTTTATATAATTTCTTATTTTTATCCATCAGGTAGACTTAGTTTCTTTATTATTTGTTCTTAATATGTTTTTACTTACATCTTAAGATCAGAAGAGCCGAAGCAAATAAACTCATACACTAGAATGTTATAGTTGATCAATACAGAGGTGTATGCCTACGTTTGGACTACGTGAACAGATAGGAGTGCATTTTGAAAGAAAGAAACGAAAATGTAAACATACATAACCGTATTTGACTTTACATAATCTATCCTAAACCGCGGTCACTAATCTAAGATAATGTAGGAAAAAATACAAGAAAGTAATTAATAATAATAATAAATATGAACATATAAAAATATATTTTGAAAGAAAAAAGTTCCCCTGGCAGAACTTGTTTACTCCAGACGCCGAAACGTTAACCAGAGTTGGAGTGGGTGAGTGGGTCAGTGGGTCGAGTTTTCTGAGTGGGACGTGGGTCAACAACATGTGACCCACCACACACCGTGACCCACTGCGACCCATCACCCATCATGACCCACTCTGCTCACTGCATTGTAAACAGCATTTTCTGAACAGCATATTTTTTTCACCCTCGACTCTAGCCATAGAAAGTAAAAACTAAAAAGAAGAAGAACATTGAAGAAGCAGTTGAAGTTAAATTTATATCATGGCAGTCACGGTGATTCATATCAAGGACTGCCTAATATCAATATTAGGCCGTCAACTAATATCGATCGTTTTCGATTATTTTTAGAAATCAATCCTATATATAGAAAATGCCCCCCCCCCCCCAACAAAAGGGAGTTTTAAAAAATGATATTGAGATTAGGGCCTAACTATGTATATGCCAAATGTCATTTCAGTTGACTTTGATGTTGATGATCACACATACATAGTTATATTAAATTTTTATATAATAATTCAGACATTATAGGTGATTCAAAATAAAACCAGTAGTTAGCTCCTCTAAAAACTCTTAGGCTGTGTCTGAAAAGTCAAGAAGTAAGTCCTATTGCTATTATTACAATTGCAAATATGATCAATTTCCTAAAGTTCTGCAAGAGTTCCTGAAGTTCTTTCTTCAATAGAAACAAATGAAAAAGAAGAAAAAAGAAGGCTTTGAAAGTAAAACGTAGACAAATTCACCAGTGCTCAGAAGAAGCTGTCTACAATGCACTGAGCAGAATGGGTTGGTGAGTCACAGTAGTTCGGTGGGTCAGAATGGATTGTTTGGTCAAAGTGGGTCACGGTGGGTTGTGTGTCGCAGTGAGTCATATCCTGTTGACCCACAACCCACTTAAAAATCTTAATCCAATTGACCCACTGACACTCCATTATTTCAGTCATTTTTACCGAAATCCAGAACATCAGCATTTTCGATTACTTTCCAAAATTGGACCTGTAGTGGCGAAACGGTTAGTGAGTAGTGGTTGTGCCTATTAAATCCTTTTCTCAGAATCACAATATCTACAACATATCACAGTTTCAGTCATTTTTACCGAAATCCAGAATATCACCATCTATCCAGATTTCTCGTGTCAGCGCTCGTGCAAGCAAGACGTGTAGTACAACCGCTCCTGCAGATTTGCTTTCATTGCAAATATGTCTGACTTGTGTGGTAGTTGCAAGAAAGAAATTTCAGCCGTCAATCTCAAAGAAATTATTTCGTGTACCGGTGGTTGTGATAATTATTTTCACGCCAAATGTACATCCTTGAAAAATGCAGAAAATATTCGAAAACTGGGAGCAAGAAAAGAACAGTGGAAGTGCGATGTGTGCAAATCAGGCAATAGTGCGGAGTGTACGCTAAACCAAGATACTGACTTGAAAAAGCTAATGCAACAAGTGAGTGAAATTCATGCAAATATGCCAAAAATTATGCAAATGAAAGATAATATTCGTGATCTGGAGAAAACCATAAACTTTCTGTCGGACAAATTTGATGACTTTACTAAGGAAATTTGTGATCTAAAGAAATCAGTTAGTGATCTAACGAAAAAGTCGGAAACTTTGGAAACAGAAAACAAAAAACTGAAAGAAGCAATTGGAACACTAGAGGACAAAGTAAGTGAACTAGAACAAAAACAGTTAGATAAAACTATTGAA
Source organism: Thermobia domestica (assembly GCF_964235325.1). Taxonomy (NCBI): domain Eukaryota; kingdom Metazoa; phylum Arthropoda; class Insecta; order Zygentoma; family Lepismatidae; genus Thermobia; species Thermobia domestica. The sequence continues at coordinate 199,186,550 of NC_137468.1, forward strand.
ATAGTTGGAATTCCCGAGACAAAAGAAGAACAAACCAATGAAATGGTAATGAAGGTAGCGAAGGCAGCTGGAATAATAACAAAAAGTGAAGATATACAAAAAAAAACTATAGACTGCCCTCATCAAGAAGAGACAAGCCCAGAATAATTATAGCTAAACTTTCTTCAAAGGTAATTAGGGACAACTGGATTCAGAAGTTTCGAGAAAAAGAGAGTTTATTAGCGTCAGAAGTCAAACCCGAGTTCCCGAACAATCGAGTTTTTGTTAATGAACAATTAACACCAAACAATCGAAAAGTGCTATACGAAACAAAACAATTCGCCAGGAACAATGGTTTCCGATTTGTTTGGGTGCGTGATGGAAAAGTGCTTCTAAGGAAAGACGAAACATCCCGAGTGAAACATATCAAAAAGCTAGAAGATCTACAAAACATGCAAAACTAAGTGGCTCAACAGGACTGTCAACTTCACTCAAGATGGAACAATTAATGAAATTTTCTTATACCAAAATATAGACACTAACATCTATAATAATATAGACTCTTTTAATGAATTATTTAGTGATAAAACAGGAATCACGATTATTCAATTGAATATTAGAAGTGTTAGAAAAAATTTAGATGAATTTTTAGTATTGTTACAAAATATTGCTATAAATGTAGATATAATTGTCTTAACAGAAATATGGAAAAATGAAGCAACTTGTAACATTAACATAAATGGATATCACTGTTATTATACAAATAGGTCTTTAACACGTGCAGATGGAGTCATGATATTTGTAAACGAGCAAGTTGACATTGACAAGGTAACGGAACTGAATCTTGCTGACGCCACTGGAATGCGCTTACATTTAAACAATGCAGAAGGTTGTAACATAATAGCTATATATCGCACTCCAAGTGGTGATGAGAAAGCATTTCTACAATCACTAAATGATGAGCTTCAAAATTCATCAACTTGCTCTTTGCTTTTAGGTAATGTCAATCTAGATATATTAAGTGACAAATACTGTGAAAATATAGACACGTATTTAAACTTACTATATAGTCATGGTTATGTTTCATGCATAAATAAACACACTAGAGTTACAGAATATAGTAAGACTTGTATAGATCATATATTTTTAAAGTACCAAAGTCCACTGAATGTCACATCAGCTGTGTTGCAAACAAGTATAACTGACTACTTTCTCACTAGTATAAATGTTCCCATTACAATGCAAAAGAGGGAAAAAATGTCATATGAAAGAACAATTATAGATTATACTTTATTAAATGAAGAATTGAAAAAAATGTAACTGGAATTTGGTAATACACAGTAATTGTGTTAATACTGCAACCTCGAATTTCATCCAAATAATGAAAAATTGTATAAGTAATTCATATATTAACAATAAAAATAAAAAAGTAAGTAGTAAATATCGCAAAATAAAACCATGGATAACAAAAGGATTAGTCAACTCTGTAAGAGAAAGAGATAGATTAAGTCGTTTAGTAATAAAAAACCAAAACGATTTAGAATTTAAGGAATATTACAGAAGGTATAGAAATAAACTTACACAATTAATAAAAGAAGTTAAAAATGACTACTATAGAAAACAAATTACATTATGTAATAACAATGTTAGTAAATTATGGAAGGTAATAACAGATATTATAGATAAAAATGACAAAAAGTATATAGAAATAAATGAACTAAACACTAAAAATAATCCAGGGTAACGTTTGAACGTGATCCAATGTTAATAGTTGAAAGTTTTAATGAGCATTTTTCCAGTGTTGGCAAAAAAATAGTTAACAAAGAGATTGATGATAAAATAAATTTGAATTTGAATTCCCAAGCTAAAGTAGTAAACTCTATATTCTTCACTCCAATCACTGAACAGGAAATTGAACGCTTCATAAATGAATTGTCACCAAAAACAACATCTGGTATAGATGGATTATCAGCAAGTGTATTGAAACATACGAAATCAAATATATTAAAACCTTTGCAGTATATCTTTAACCTAAGCTTAGAAACAGGTGTATTTCCTGATGATTTTAAGACTGCTGTAATAAAACCTATATATAAAAAAGGATCAAAGGCTGATCCTAATAACTATAGACCTATATCAATCCTCAGTTACTGTGCTAAACTGTTAGAAAAATGTATGAAGAGAAGATTAGTTAATTTTCTTGAACAAAATAAATTCTTTTCTTCAAATCAATATGGATTTCAAAAAGGTAAAAGTACATCAGTTGCAGTATACAATTTAACAGAGATTGTTTGTAAAAATGTTGATAAAGCTGAAAAAGTAATTGCAGTTTTCCTAGACCTAGCTAAAGCATTCGACACAATATCACACAAAATTCTCTTAAATAAACTAGAAAGATGTGGAATAAGGGGTATATCGCTATCTTGGTTTAACAGTTATTTGAAAGACAGAAAACAGGCCGTCCAAATAGGTAATTTTCAAAGCAATTATTTATATGTAAAACAAGGAGTCCCTCAAGGAACTGTATTAGGCCCAATATTATTTTTAATTTATATAAATGATTTGTGTAATTTAAAAATGGACGGGCATATACAATCATTTGCTGATGACACCTCACTTATATTTACTGGTAAAACATGGACAGATGTATTTAAAAAAACTGAAGCAGAAATGAAGAAAGTAAAACAATGGCTTGATAATAATCAGTTAGTATTAAATGCTGAAAAAACCAGGTATATAACGTTTTCACCAACTTTAACAGGACAGCCAGAAAACATGTCAATTAAATTGCATCATTGTCAAAATATTGAAAAATGTAACTGTAGTCCTCTTATTAGTGAAAATAAAGTAAAATACTTAGGTATATTTATTGACAAGCATCTAAAATGGTCTCCTCATATTACACATATCGCCACGATACTAAGAAAATTATTATATAAATTTGTTCAATTACGAAACATTGTAAGCATAAAAATATTACGAACTGTATATTATGCTCTTGTTAATAGTATACTTACATATGGTATATTAATTTGGGGAGCTGCTTACCCTACTCATTTAAAACCTCTGATTGTCCAGCAAAATAATATTGTAAGAATATGTTTAAAAAAGGGACTTGAGAGTAGACTAGATAGAATCTATGACCAATTCTCAGTATTAACACTTTCAAAATTATATTTGCAGAAGGTATTAATATATGTTAAAAAGAACAGAAACAAATGGGAAGTAATAAAACATGCGTATATAACCAGAAATGTGGCAAACAAAAATTTAGAAATTAGAGCAACGACTAAATCTATAACTCAACACCAAACATATTACAGAGCATCGAAGATCTATAATGAACTCCCACTCCGAATCAAAGAAGAAAGTAATTTCAAAACATATAAAATTTTAATTTTACATTGGTTAAAAGAATTAAAAAGTGTTTTAAAAAACTATTGTTAGTTAAAAGTAAGAATAAACCTCATATGTTACGATAAGAAAATAAATAAAACACGAGAATCAGGCTCACACACAAGCATTTGCTTATGTGAGCCATTTTCTTTTTTATTCTTTGCATAAAAAATACAAAAAAAAATTCGCAATATTGAAATAAGTGCATTGAATTAAGTTACCCGACACTGTGAGATAGACATGACTTCTGGAAGTCCGAAGTCCTGTCATCTCTGAATACCGGGTACGTTAAACTCTACCAATAAAGGGAATCAGGAAGTCAGATTTCCTTTAGAGAAGTAATAGCACTTATAAGTAGAAAATTTACTTGTTAATTTCTGTAGCAGTTATTTTTCTTATTCTTTTATTTTATTTCATTAATATTTTGTATATTGTTATTTTATAATTTAATGTGTTTATGTATTTTTTATGTATATTCTTTAATATATTGGATACATCTAATATATTAATTTTCTTCTTTAAATAAAATAAAAATAAAACAAATAAAAATAAATTTGGTTACTTTCACGTGGCCTGGTTGTGGCCAAACGGTCAGTAATTACTGGTTGTACCCATTAGGACATTTTCTCATAATCACAATATCTACAACATCTCACAGTTTCAGTCATTTTTACCTAAATGCAGAACATCACCATTCTAGCTTACTTTCAAAAAAGTCATCTCGTAGTGTCCAAACGGCCAGTGATTATTGGCTGTGCCCATTAAGACTTTCTCTCAGAATCACAATACCTTAAACTTATCACAGTTTCAGTCATTTTTACTGAAATCCAGGACATCAACATTTTCGGTTCTTTCAAGAAAGTGGCCTGTAATGGCCAAACGGAAATTGATTAGTGTGTGTGCCCATTAAGACCTTTTCTCGGAATCACAAGATTTACAACATATCACAGTTTCAGTCACTTCTGTCGAAATCCAGAACATCACCATGTTCCGTTACTTTCAAGAAAGTGGCTCGGTAGTGGCCAAACGGTCAGTAATTATTAGTTGTGCCCATTAGGACATTTTCTCACAATCACAATATCTACAACATATCACAGTTTCAGTCATTTTTAGCGAAATCCAGAAAATCAACATATTCGATTACTTTCCAAAAAGTGGCCCTGTAGTGGCCAAACGTTGAGTGATTAGTGGTTTTGCCCTTTTCTCAGAATCACAAGATCTACAACATATCACAGTTTTATTTTTTCAAAATCCAGAACATCATCTTCGATTACTTTCCAGAAAGTGGCCTGGTTGTGGCCAAAGGTCAGTGATTAGTTTGTGTGCCCATGGAGACCTTACAAGATCTAAAACATATCACTTTTCAGTCATTTGTACCTAAATCCAGAACATCACCATGTTCCGTTACTTTAAAAAAGTGGCCCTGTAATGGCCAAACTGTCAGTGATTAGTGGGTATGCCCATTCAGACCTTTCCTCGGAATCACAAGATCTACAACATATCACAGTTCCAGTCATTTTTACCGAAATCCAGAACATCAACATTATCGATTACTATCCAAAAAGTGGCCCTGTAGTGGCCAAACGGTTACTGATTAGGTGTTGAACCATTTTCTCAGAACTACAAGATCTACAACATATCACAGTTTCAGTCTTTTTTACCGAAATTCAGAACATCACCATCCTCGCTTACTTTCAAGAAAGTGGCTTGGTTGTGGCCAAACGGTCAGTGATTAGTGGGTGTGCCCATTGAGACCTTTTCTCGGAATCCCAAGATCTACAACATATCACAGTTTCAGTTATTTTTTTAAGAAATCCAGAACATCACCATGTTCCGTTACTTTTAAAAAAAAGTAGCCCTGTAGTGGCGAAACGGTCAGTGAGTAGTGGTTGTGCCTATTAAATCCTTTTCTCAGAATCACAATATCTACAACATATCACAGTTTCAATCTTTTTTACCGAAATCTAGAATGTCACCATCTTTGGTTACTTTCAATTGGCCTGGTTGTGGCTAAACGGTCAGTAATTTTTTGGTTGTTCCCATTAGGACATTTTCTCATAATCACAATATCTACAACATCTCACAGTTTTAGTCATTTTACCTAATTCCAGAACATCACCATTTTAGCTTACTTTCAAAAATGTGGTCTCGTAGTGTCCAAACGGCCAGTGATTATTGGCTGTACCCATTAAGACTATTTCTCAGAATCACAATATCTACAACGTATCAGTTTCAGTCGTTTTAACCGAAATCCAGGCCATCAATATTTTCGGTTCTTTCAAGAAAGCGGCCTGCTTCTGGCCAATGGTCAGCGATTAGTGGTTATGCCTATTAAGACCTTCCCTCAGAATCAGCAATCTACAACATATCACAGTTTCAGTCATTTTTACCGAAATCCAGGACATCAACATTTTCGGTTACTTTCAAGATAGTGGCCTGTAATGGCCAAACGGAAACTGAGTAGTATGTGTGACCATTGAGACATTTTCTCGGAATTACAAGATCTACAACATATCACAGTTTCAGTCATTTCTATCGAAATCCAGAACATCACTATGTTCCGATACTTTCAAGAAAGTAGCCCGGTAGTGGCCAAATGGTCAGTAATTATTGGTTGTGCCCATTAGGACACTTTCTCAGAATCACAATATCTACAACATATCACAGTTTCAGTCATTTTTAATGAAATCCAGAAAATCACTATTTTGGATTACTATCCTAAAAGTGGCCCTGTAGTGGCCAAACGGTCAGTGATTAGTGGTTGTGTCCTTTTCTCAGAATCACAAGACCTACAACATATCACAGTTTCAGTCATTTTTACCGAAATCCAGAACATCACCATCTTTGGTTACTTTCAAGAAAGTGGCCTGGTTGTGGCCAAAGGTCAGTGATTAGTTTGTGTGCCCATCGAGACCTTTTCGTGGAATCACAAGATCTATAACATATGAAAGTTTCAGTCATTTTTACCTAAATCCAGAACATCACCATGTTCCGTTACTTTAAAAAATGTGGCCCTGTAATGGCCAAACGCTCAGTATTTATTGGTTGTGCCCATTAGGACATTTTCTCAGAATCACAATATCTACAATATATCAGTTTCAGTCATTTCTATCGAAATCAAGAACATCACCATGTTCCGTTACTTTCAAGAAAGTGGCCCAGTAATGGCCAAACGCTCAGTATTTATTGGTTATGCCCATTAAGACATTGTCTCAGAATCACAAGATCTACAACATATCACAGTTTCAGTAATTTTTACCGAAATCCAGAACATCACCATCTTCGGTTACTTTGAAGAAAGTGGCCTGGTTATTGCCAAACGGTCAGTGATTAGTGGGTGTGCCCATTCAGACCTTTTCTCGGAATCAGAAGATCTACAACATATCACAGTTTCAGTCATTTTTACCGAAATCCAGAACATCACCGTGGCCCTGTAGTGGCCAAACGCTCAGTAATTATTGGTTGTGCCCATTAGGACATTTTTTCAGAATCACCACATCTACAACATATCACAGTTTCAGTCATTTTCACCGAAATCCAGAACATCACCATATTCCGTTACTTTTAAAAAAGTGCCCTCGTCGTGTCCAAACGGCCAGTGATTATTGGCTGTCTCCATTAAGACATTTTCTCACAATCACAATGGCTACAACACATCGCAATTTCAGTCAATTTTACCGAAATTTTCGATTACTATCCAAAAAGTGGCCCTGTAGTGGCCAAACGGTTACTGATTAGGTGTTGAACCATTTTCTCAGAACTACAAGATCTACAACTTATCACAGTTTCAGTCATTTTTACCTAAATCCAGAACATCACCATGTTCCGTTACTTTAAAAAATGTGGCCCTGTAATGGCCAAACGCTCAGTATTTATTGGTTGTGCCCATTAGGACATTTTCTCAGAATCACAATATCTACAATATATCAGTTTCAGTCATTTCTATCGAAATCAAGAACATCACCATGTTCCGTTACTTTCAAGAAAGTGGCCCAGTAATGGCCAAACGCTCAGTATTTATTGGTTATGCCCATTAAGACATTGTCTCAGAATCACAAGATCTACAACATATCACAGTTTCAGTAATTTTTACCGAAATCCAGAACATCACCATCTTCGGTTACTTTGAAGAAAGTGGCCTGGTTATTGCCAAACGGTCAGTGATTAGTGGGTGTGCCCATTCAGACCTTTTCTCGGAATCAGAAGATCTACAACATATCACAGTTTCAGTCATTTTTACCGAAATCCAGAACATCACCGTGGCCCTGTAGTGGCCAAACGCTCAGTAATTATTGGTTGTGCCCATTAGGACATTTTTTCAGAATCACCACATCTACAACATATCACAGTTTCAGTCATTTTACCTAATTCCAGAACATCACCATTTTAGCTTACTTTCAAAAATGTGGTCTCGTAGTGTCCAAACGGCCAGTGATTATTGGCTGTACCCATTAAGACTATTTCTCAGAATAACAATATCTACAACGTATCAGTTTCAGTCGTTTTAACCGAAATCCAGGCCATCAATATTTTCGGTTCTTTCAAGAAAGCGGCCTGCTTCTGGCCAATGGTCAGCGATTAGTGGTTATGCCTATTAAGACCTTCCCTCAGAATCAGCAATCTACAACATATCACAGTTTCAGTCATTTTTACCGAAATCCAGGACATCAACATTTTCGGTTACGTTCAAGATAGTGGCCTGTAATGGCCAAACGGAAACTGAGTAGTATGTTTGACCATTGAGACATTTTCTCGGAATTACAAGATCTACAACATACCACAGTTTCAGTCATTTCTATCGAAATCAAAAACATCACCATGTTCCGTTACTTTCAAGAAACTGGCCCAGTAATGGCCAAACGCTCAGTATTTATTGATTATGCCCATTAGGACATTTTCTCAGAATCACAAGATCTACAACATATCACAGTTTCAGTAATTTTTACCGAAATCCAGAACATCACCATCTTCGGTTACTTTCAAGAAAGTGGCCTGGTTATTGCCAAACGGTCAGTGATTAGTGGGTGTGCCCATTCAGACCTTTTCTCGGAATCAGAAGATCTACAACATATCACAGTTTCAGTCATTTTTACCGAAATCCAGAACATCACCGTGGCCCTGTAGTGGCCAAACGCTCAGTAATTATTGGTTGTGCCCATTAGGACGTTTTCTCAGAATCACCACATCTACAACATATCACAGTTTCAGTCATTTTTACCGAAATCCAGAACATCACCATGTTCCGTTACATTCAAAAAAGTCGCCCTGTAGTGGCCAAAGGTCAGTGATTAATGGTTGTGCCTATTAAGACTTTTTCTTAGAATCACCACATCTACAACATATCACAGTTTCAGTCATTTTTACCGAAATCCAGAACATCACCATGTTCCGTTACTTTCAAAAAAGTGGCCTAACGGTCAGTAATTATTGGTTGTGCCCATTAGGATATTTTCTCAGAATCACAATATCTACAACATATCACAGTTTTAGTCATTTTTACCGAAATCAAGAACATCGCCATCTTCGGTTAGTTTCAAAATAGTGGCCTCGTGGTGGCCAAACGATCAGTGATTAGTGGTTGTACTCATTAAGACCTTTTCTCAGAATCACAATATCTACAAAATATCACAGTTTCAGTGATTTTACCGAAATTCAGAACATGGCCATCTTCGGTTACTTTCAAGAAAGTGGCCTGGTTGTTGCCAAACGGTCAGTGATTAATGGGTGTGCCCATTCAGACCTTTTCTCGGAATCAGAAGATCTACAACATATCACAGTTTCAGTCATTTTTACCGAAATCCAGAACATCACCGTGGCCCTGTAGTGGCCAAACGCTCAGTAATTATTGGTTGTGCCCATTAGGACATTTTCTCAGAATCACCACATCTACAACATATCACAGTTTCAGTCATTTTTACCGAAATCCAGAACATCACCATATTCCGTTACTTTTAAAAAAGTGCCCTCGTCGTGTCCAAACGGCCAGTGATTATTGGCTGTCCCCATTAAGACTTTTTCTCACAATCACAATGGCTACAACACATCGCAATTTCAGTCAATTTTACCGAAATCCAGGCCATCAATATTTTCGGTTACTTTCAAGAAAGTGGCCTGGTTATGGCCAAAGGTCAGTGACTAATGGTTGTGCCTATTAAGACTTTTTCTTAGAATCACCACATCTACAACATATCACAATTTCAGTCATTTTTACCGAAATCCAGAACATCACCATGTTCCGTTACATTCAAAAAAGTCGCCCTGTAGTGGCCAAAGGTCAATGATTAATGGTTGTGCCTATTAAGACTTTTTCTTAGAATCACCACATCTACAACATATCACAGTTTCAGTCATTTTTACCGAAATCCAGAACATCACCATGTTCCGTTACTTTCAAAAAAGTGGCCTAACGATCAGTAATTATTGGTTGTGCCCATTAGGATATTTTCTCAGAATCACAATATCTACAACATATCACAGTTTTAGTCATTTTTACCGAAATCAAGAACATCGCCATCTTCGGTTAGTTTCAAAATAGTGGCCTCGTGGTGGCCAAACGATCAGTGATTAGTGGTTGTGCTCATTAAGACCTTTTCTCAGAATCACAATATCTACAAAATATCACAGTTTCAGTGATTTTACCGAAATCCAGAACATGGCCATCTTCGGTTACTTTCAAGAAAGTGACCTTGTTGTGGCCAAACGGTCATTGATTAGTGTTTGTGCCCATTAAGACCTTTTCTCAGAATTACCACATCTACAACATATCACAGTTTCAGTCATTTTACCGAAATCCAGAAAGTGGCTATCTTCGGTTACTTTCAAAATAGTGGCCTCGTGGTGGCCAAACGGTCATTGATTAGTGTTTGTGCCCATTAAGACCTTTTCTCAGAATCTCAATATCTACAACATATCACAGTTTTAGTCATTTTTACCGAAATCAAGAACATCGCCATCTTCGGTTACTTTCAAAACAGTGGCCTCGTAGTGGCCAAACGATCAGTGATTAGTGGTTGTGCTCATTAGGACCTTTTCCCAGAATCACAATATCTACAACATATCACCGTTTCAAGCAATTGCTATGAAATCCAAAATAACGTTAAGTTCTGCTGTTGGCAAAAATGTGGCTCTGTAGTTACCAAACGGTCAGTGATTGCTGGTTGTGCTTGTTGAGACTTTTTCTCAGGATCACAACATCTACAACACATCACAGTTTTACTGATTTTCATTGAAATCCAGAATATCACTATGTTTGGCTGTTTTCAAAAAAGTAGCCCTGTAGTGGCCAAATATCAGTGTTTGGTGGTTATGGCCATTAGGGCCTTTTCGGAATCACAATATCTACAACATCACGGTTTTAGTATTTTTGTCCAAAATCTCGAATGTCGTTTTCTTCGGCTTTTTTTAAGAAATGGCCTCATGGTGGCCAAACGGCCAACGATTTTTGGTTGTGTCCATTGAGACTTTTTCTCAGGAACATAATGTCTACAACATAACACGGTTCCAAGCAATTCCACCGAAATCCAATTTCCATAAAGATTGTTCTGGGTCCTTTCTCATTTCGAAGGAGCATTGCCTCTGCAAAACTTCTCTGTAAAAAACTTCAAAACCCGTATTTTGTACTTTGAAGTCATCTTTGCATCGGCAGAGTATCGTTTCTTTAATTTGGTCCTTTTAAAACAAAGGTACCCTTTTTTAAAAGGGACCCTTTGCCTCCTTTAACCTGTTCTCCGAAAGAAACAAAAAAAAACATGTGTGCATTTATTTTCGGTCTAGTATATATGTGCCAAGTTTGAAGAAAATCAGATGAATAGAAATCCTTGTGAAGCTATCTCCTTTATAGTTTCACTTTTTGGTCTTGACAAGTCGTTTGTCCCGAAGTTCTCAATTTCTTTATTACCTCAAATTGCATTGTAAATAAATGCACTTGCAAATTTGCAATATTATATACTGTAATTTCTTAGCCGATACAATTTTCTGTCCCCGAAAAACAAGAAAGCACCCGTCAAAAGCAATTCTTCGAACTTTCCCCTAGAATTTATCATAAGAAAGTTTTTTTGTTCCTCTCTCTCAGAGATTTGCATCCTTTTACCTTTAGGGCCACTCATTGACAAAAGGTACTCACATTCCAGACAGCAATTTAAACTTGCTGCAAGTTGCCACAAACTTGCTGTTGCAAGGTAAATTAGCTTGCCGCAAGCTATACTATGCAAGCCAATTAGCTTGCTTTAAGCTTGTGGCAAGCTAGTTAGTTACATCTGGGCAAGGCTTGGGGCAAGCTTGTCTTCACAAGTTAAACACAATTCAAATTATCTCAAACGCAAGCCAAGTATAAGCGTATTCTCATCAATGGCAAGCTTTATTAAGCTTATTGCAAACGAAGCACACGCCAAAGAAGTTATATGGAATCTTGCACTAAGCGAATTTACATAAAACAGTATGAAATCAGTATAATTTAACCGTCTGACTAAATCTATGCTACAATATATTGTCCCCTCACCTCCCCAATTATTGAAGCACATGCACAACCATGAAAACACCGCTATCATATGACCGCTATATACAGACATGCTCTTAGGTAGGTCAGACATTGGGAAAGTAGACGATTTTTAATAATAATAATAATAATAATAATAATAATAATTATTATTATTATTATTATTATTATTATTATTATTATTATTATAACAATTAGGTTTACAACTAGGGTCCCATCTCTTTATCTTGTATGAGAGGCCCGCTAGTCAGCTAAGCCATTGGTGTTCCTTATTCTGTGTTTCTCTCTCTTTCTGTGTCGTGTGGATGTTTGTTTTGGGGTGTTAGGCTTTTATATTAAACCTTTACATTATATAATCTTTTTCTTTTTTTACGAGATTTTCTTTTGGAAAAGGAAAGAAACTGCTTTCCTCTTATGTGTGTTTCTTACCATTCACCTTGTTTGAACTGCTTAGGTAAGATGATTTTGTAACTTTTATGTCATTCATTGCCATCACGATAATAAAATGGTAAGTCTTAACAATTTATTTTATTCTCTTATTTGCAGTTTGCCACACTGATATATTTGTAACAAAATTGAGGTTTGGTCCAACGCCTTTCGAATGTGCAACCAACCCAAGCGCTGAGCTTTTTGGGTTGCCTGCTATTGCAGGAAAGGGAGAACTGCAGGTGGTAATGCACTTTTGGAGTCGTGTATACATATATGTCGACGAATACATTACAATACACTGAATTGAATCATAATTTAACTATTCAATAAATTATAAATGCTATTACTTTGACATTAAAATCAACCACATTTTCATTAAATCACACAAATCAATTATTTTCTTTCGTTACTTAAATAAATATTCCTACATAAGTGAAATAAATATAAGCCACATGAACTGCAAAGTCAGTATATATTACTACTAATGAGTAATTGAAAAAGATCAATATCAAAAAAGAAATGATATATTGTTATGTAATTAATAAAAGAAATTACTGAAAAACTTTTTTTAAAAATCGCAATTAGGATCTTGTAAAAGAAGAATGCCTGGTCTGATCTTATTTACTGCACTACGAATGTGCTGAACATTCATGAATAAATGTACTTTTCTATAAACAGTAAATTTTGACTTTTCCAAGACCTTATGGTTTTATTACATATTTGAGTTTAAGCGATGTAATCACAGACATCAATTCCTTTGTAATATTCATAATTACGAATTACATCAAAGTATTACGTATTGAGCGGACATTTGGCTGAGGCCAAGGAAAATGGAAGACTGTAAAGCACTTTAATCGCTCATTGCGACAAAAACTTGTCATAAAAACTTACTGAACTTCCTAACGACATGTTTGAATTCAGTATTCTGCTTCATATTCCAGAACAAATATTAACTACAGATGAAAATTCTAATCCAATGGCTTCTACTATGAACTAAATTCATTGGTTGACGGGACTTGCTTCTCAACCAGAAGTTGTAGCCACAATATTTCTGTATTTGTATCAATAAGATAAATACCCGATATGAAATTTCCTTTCTAAACAATTACTGAAATCCTAATTGTATTTATGCACTCACTTGGTAATCAATAGCTTTTATATATACAGGGTGTTTCAAAACAATACCAACAACGTTTGGCAGGTGATTCTTGACACCAAAATAAGACAAAAATGTATAGACCAACCTGAGTGCACAAATGCTTTCTTTCAGAGTTATAGGCTACCGAAAACATGAAGAAATGAACTTTAAACGTCCACAGCTCCAAAACTATAGGACCTACCGTAGTCGGGTAAAGACTTCACTAAGGAACTAATATGTGCAATATCCAAATATCCAAGTTTCAGAATCCTGCGATAGTTCCGCAACAATATGTATGGAGGTAGTTGGTATTTCAAATTATATGCCCGTAGCTACACTACTTCTATGAAAATTCTTGAGTGAGTACTTTAGGATTCTGAAACATGTATTTTTGGATAAGGCACATATTAGTTCGTAAGTGGTCTTGACCCGACTACGTTATGCCTCATAGTTTTGGAGCTATAGACCTTTAAAGTTCATTTGTTCATGTTTTCGGCAGCCCATAACTTCAAATGGAAGCATTTGTGCACCCAAGTTGGTATATACTTTTCATATTATTTTGGTGTCAAGAATCACCTGCCAAACGTTGTCGGTGTTGTTTTGAAACACCCTATATATATCGTGTGTTCTAACAATGGCGCCTACGGACCACAGGCTATTTTTCTAGAGGTCAAAATAAAGCGAAAATGTTCTATGGTGTTGTGCTCTCCGGGGCCTCCTTCAGCCGCTACGGGGAATCAAAATTTTACAATGTGGCAACGTCGCAGATTAACTTGGAATCATTAGCGCATTACTCTTCGAGTACATCATGTAGTTAAATCGATTGCTACACTAATAATTGCTGCTAGTATTTATCTATATCGACTTTAGCTGCCACCTGCAAAGAATTGATGTAACTATTTGATAGATTGGTAGATCGGCTCTACAGTTCTATATTTACGACGTTGCCACATAGTGCAATTTGTGTCTCCAGACGAGGACCCTAAAGTGGAAGCAACTCACATCAAAATAAGAAAAAAAAGTTAATATGGACTCGTGGTCAAAAGTGCATAGTTTCAGAGCTAGGATTGTCCAAAACCGTGGGAAACTGAACTTTGGAGGCGAATATCTATAAAACTACTAGCAGCGTTCACCCCGCTTCGCTGCGGTCACCCCGGAACGCAATAAACTTTGTTACTTAGATAATTTTTACTTTTTCGCTTTCAAATTGCAGTAAATGTTAACATTATAGCGCCTGTCATTTATGTTAACCCGCCGAGTGACACGGTCATGCGGGTTGCATATAAATACGTTTATTTTTATACCTATGATGAACTAACAAAGGATTTGTACGTTATGGACACTTGAATGGTCAATTATCTCAAGACACTGGTAATTAAAAATTAAAGTGATATGATAAAAACCATCTAGGGTCCAAATCCTAATAACCCCCCAAAAATAAAAGAAATTGGTTCAGCCGTATTAGCGTGATGAGGGAACAAAGGATTTGTACGTTCTCTTTTATAATATAGATTAGCTATTGAGCTGAGGCGACATGTTATTGTCTTAGGCTTGTAAGCCACTCTATCCAAAAATGCATGATTCTAAATCATTCAGTGGCGGCAGAAGGGAGTCCCCCACAGGAAGTGGGGGAGGGGGGTCCGGACATTCCGTTAGGACAGATGAGTCCGATTCATGACAGATAGAACAATGTACCACCAAGTAACAAAAAGGCTTTGAAAGACCATCAATATTTTGAACAAAATCTAAATGACGAAGGATTTTTGGTGTGTTGTGCGAGGTTGCATACAGTTGGGGCTGAATGTAGTGGATACTAGGGAATTGAATAATATCATTACATCTGCAGGTTCATGACCCATACTCATGATCTGTGTGCTAGAGGAGACCGACATTAATAATAAGTAATGATTTTGGAAGAGTTGATCCAATGAAAGTTTGCAAGAAAATGTGAGTATGCCTCGCATAAAAAATGAACATAACAAGAGATAGAATTATCTTAATTACAAACTCAATCTGTCGTACATCTAAAGGGGAACCCTTTGTCATATAGGTGCACACTAACATTGGGTTACCATGTACCCCCTTTTCTCCCTCCCACGTAGCGAATAACAGATTGTTTACAACATATTGGACACACAAATGCTACAATATGTTATGTAACTAAAAGAGAGAAAAGTCGTGTTAAGAAATTAGATAGCTCGAGAAGAGTTAATAACTTATCCTTTCAGATTAATTTGAAACATATATATTCAAGTGTGAGCCTCTTTAGTATTGGCGTAAGTGGTACTTCAAAGACTTTTCTTATGACTGCATGGACTGATATGTTTAAAGACAGTTTCATAGGATTCATCAGCTCCACAAATTACATTTTAAAAAAACAATTAGAAAGGAAATCTTTTCAAAACAATAAAAACACAAAATGATTTTGTAAGACGAAATTTTATTTTCACAATTACATCGATCCTAATAAGGCACAAGTTATGATACACATTTGACTCGTTCAAAGACACACATCCACTCTTGTTATCAAACTTCTGGTCAACATTAAACAAATTGTCATAAGAACTGACCAAAAATTGTGTTGAATCCGAACAGTTTGTGCATTATACAAAACATTGTTAGTTTAAAAATAAAGTATAAAAAGCAATTAGGGTCAGTCTCCACTTTAACAAAGGACGGGTTTACAATAGCAGTAACAGGAATTCATGAAACTATGTAAATGAAATCATGCATCATAAATAGTTTAATGCAATCACAATAATGTCCTCTTTTATACAAAGTAATAGCAATTAATGTGTAATAATTTTTCAAGTATATTGCTCAATATATACTATGATTTTTGCCTTTATTACTGGAACATTTTGAACCGTATTGTACAAACAGTGATTATGCTATTAGACTGGAATTTTATCCTTGAATTTTAAATGTAATATATATAATGTAGCTGTAGCATGTAATTAGATCAGAATGTCACAGATTCATATCGTTACAAAAAAGAAAAAGAAAAGCCTGGTATTCCTATGCAAACTACTTAATGCTATATGGCTTACAAAAAGATATTACCATACAACTTCGGAAGGCAATTTCTTATTATGAACTGAAAAAAACTTCTAATGGATACGGATTGAAAAACGTCCGTTTCCATAATAGCTGTTGACAGAAGTCCAAAACATTACAAATAACGAGCTACTTTAAAGATATCGGACCTACACAAAATGGTTTGATATAGCATAAAAATACTAATATGCATATTTTCTAATCCTCAGTCAATTTGCAACTAATTTTAAAAGATGTCATTTTCTGAAGCGAAAATTTTCTAATAATTCGATGCGAACAAAATTCGATAAACAAGAAGCGCAAATATATTATTTAAATAAAAATAAATACCTAGATACTCACAGTAAGTTGGATAAAATTTAAACTAGTTTGTTTATAATGTCTCGTAATAAGTTAATCTCTTCAACAAGGTTTATTTATTTATTTATTTTAATAGCTAATTTTAAGCTCGTACCGCTATTGTAATTAAAAAATTTCCCATGCTTTTAGAGACTTCTAAGAATTTGCTTAAGAACTTTTTTTTTTTAACTGCAACATTTATATTATGTTTCTACCAATTTTACTAAATTTCCTAAGTTGTAACGTTCATTTCCATCCGATTAGAGACAAAATATGCATATTTAATTCTGAATCAAACTAAAATATTAAAGATTTAATTTTGAGCTTGTTCCCTTGCTTATTGTTGAAGCCAATTACATACTAAACAATATTTTGAAAGTATGAAACCTTATAAAAGAAGCCTACACATAATCCCAGTCTAAGTAATGTAACCACCTGAATGTACAGTCCAAAAATAAATAGCTGAATACTGGTCTGTAGCTGATACAATGGTTTTAAGGCTAGAATATGTTACTGGCACAGTTCACTTTCAAGAAGATGAAAAAGAAATAACTAAGAAATATTGACTACATGGACCAACTTAAGGGTTTCAGTTTTACTTTTAGATACAAGATTGCACGAACTTATCTTCTAAAATCACATCATACACTCATTTAAGTACGAACAATCTCCTGTAACAGAGGAACTCTGTATATGGACTGATAATTAGTTTACTGTCACGTAATAGATCTCAGGTAAGATTCTATCACACTGTCTCTTTTCTGCACATTGACTCACACTGAATTAACATCCACACATAACAAAAATCTGGAAATACAACAACCAAAACATCTGCTAGTGTTTTTTTAAAAAAAAAGAAAAAGTAAAGCAGGTAACTAAAATGAAGGACTATCAAATGTCTCAGGAATGTACAGAATGCAAAATAAATAAAACTGACAACACTGACCACATAGCGCTTTTAATTTCTGATTGAAATTGTATTATGCTGTATTACGACACGAACAAAAATGTGTCATATGTTAGTATTTTCTTTATAACAGAAGCGTTCATCAATGAAGCAGGCGGAGCTCCATCACACAACTATTATAAACTGTTTCAGATTCAGATTATTATACAAGTTTCCAATTGATAAACTAACCCTTGAGCCTTCTTCCCCTACTCCTTCCTATCTTTTAAGATCAGCACCTTTGCTTCGTATATGTTGTTCAAAACAATCTCATCTATTTGTCCTCAGAATTGGTTCATTTGGAAAATCTTACACTTCGTTTATTACCTACGGATTTTACCAAGAGCAATGAGTTAAGGGCTAAGGGGGGAAACGTAAATAGTCACGTGGCTCTATTATATTGTATTATTACGTATTATATATATATTAATTGACCCGTGTTAACGTAGGGTTGACGAATATGAATAATAGTATTGAATAGTACTGAATATGAACACTAAATCGAATAGGAAAATACAAAACGAATCAAATATATTTTCGTTGTGTATTTAGAAAAACAAATCTTTCAATATATTTTCCTGAACGTTCGTGAAGTTCGATATAACAAATACTCTAGAGTATGGTGATGAATATTTGCCTTTGATGGAAGCCTTACCTGGTCATGGAAACTCACCAAGTAAGTGTTCTAATATATATAAAATTTTAGGTGTAAGATATGTCTCAGGTTCAAGAATATATATAAAAATGTCTAATGACAGGAAGAAATAAAACGAGTGAACAGAAACTCAATACGACAAATATATCTGCTTCTTTTTTATTATTATTATTATTATTATTATTATATTATTATTATTATTATTATTATTATTATGTAATCATGTACACAAGTTATTGCATTTTTGTTTTCAAATGAACAGAAGAAATTAAACTTTATTATAATTTGATTTTCTTTCCTTTCCTCACAAAAACAGAATTTACAGAGACTTTATATTTTTTTAAATAGTTTCTGTAGGCTTTGAATGTTGATTTATTCAAGTATTACAGAAGAACAAATAGAAAGATGGAGAGATCAATATTTTATTTCAAGATAGATTGTTCCTAAACGAGAAGTGAACTGAGCGTGATTTTGTGCTCTTCATTCAATGATTATTAATGATTCACAGACATTTCTCAAAATGCACGTTAGTTCATAAGAAACGGTGTGCTCATACCAAACCCTATATAAAGATTACCAAACCAATTCTGAAGACTACAAGATAAGACCGTTCTTTACCTTTTACCCAACGTACAAGTAACTACATGATATATTACCCAGATCAATAAAGCAGTAAAATGTTCTCTTTCGAAATAATTTGATAAAATTTGAATGAACCAATTCAAGTATAATTCTTGGTAATGTCGACACAATTACGTTTACAGAAAACTGTTCCTAGGTACTGTTCAAACATGTTCAGTCCTAGCGCTGTTCTGAAGTTAGGACTGAACATATACGGGATGAAAACCTATTTCTGTGGGCGAGGGTACACAAATCACAAACTGAAAATTAACAACATAAAGGTAATATAGTAACTTACCTCAAGAGACTTTGAAAGATACCGTATACGCTCGCCTGTAGTCCGCACCGGAACTTTAAAGGTAATTTTCAAAAAACTCTACATGAAAGTATGGGTTACGGATATTTGTACTTTTATTTATTTATCTATGCATAACACTAATTTAATTCCTCTTGAGTCATGGTGAAGGGTGACTGTCTGCGTACAAAGGGAAGAAACTTGTCATACACCTTTCCAAAAAAAAAAAGGAGAAACTGCTTACAACTTGAATTTTAAATTTAATATGTCTGAGTCTACTGTGTTTGTGTATGAGCTTTTAAGTAGTGTTTGCTATGCAATTGAAAATGATTTGCATGGAGAAAATAAAGGCAAGATTTTAAAACTAGTTTATTGATTTTAAACAATCATAAATTAGTTATACTAATCTTCATTTCATATACATTCAATTAATATTGGCATTACATATGAGGTTCGAAGTAAAATTAACGAATTGAAATTTAATTATGGAAAAATGCAAGCTTTTGGATACGCGTTAAGTCTGCACCCATAGTTTGGTATAGTAATTTTAGTGTGGATATAACTCGAGCGAATACGGTAACTTAAAAACAGATACCTGAACAAGTTTTGGTTTTTGAACAGTCATATAATGTAATGAAACTGAAAAATAATTTATGTGAAAGATAATTCGATTTACATTAGTATTTCTTTAGTTTATTAACAAATAATTATAATTATACTAATACCAGAAACAAAAAAGAACGCTACAGAAATACATTACAAGACGTAATTATGACGTCAGACTAAACATGACAAGAAAAATTGTTATGAACTTAGAAATTTATCAGAAGTACACTAAAAAAAATGAAAAGTAAAAACAAGAAATTCGACTGTTCATTTTTTAATGTCTTCTCTATTTTTCGTGTGTTAACGAAGAGTTAACAAGCATAAACAATAGTATTACACTAAACTGAACAGGAAAATATAAAACATCGTTGGTTTCGTTGTATCTTTACAGCAATAAATCTTTCAATACATTTTGACGAACATTCATGAAGTGTGATGTAACAAATATTCTACAATATCATGCTAATATTTGCATTTAATACGAGTTTACTTTGTCATGGAAATACTCACCAATTCATGTGTTCTCTTCTTGTTTTAATTGCTAATATGTCAGCGACTGAATCTATTAGATAAACAAAAAAAAAATAAATAAATAAATTCTTTACTTTGTTT
The DNA here is from genome assembly GCF_964235325.1 of Thermobia domestica. Lineage (NCBI taxonomy): Eukaryota > Metazoa > Arthropoda > Insecta > Zygentoma > Lepismatidae > Thermobia > Thermobia domestica. Next base: position 199,207,117 of record NC_137468.1, read on the forward strand.
TGGTCATGCATTTTCCATATTCTTTTCTTGTATTGCATACTACGCGTTACGAATTTAACTATATAAAATGCGTACCCATTAAATTTTGCATTCCTGAAAGATTAGTCCATATTAAAAGATGCCATTTGGAACACTTTTTAAGCTGAAATGTACTATGGTGAACCAAAATATCGATTTATCTAATATTCAGAAATCAGGAGATTAAAAGGAAATATTTCGTTGGATGAAGCTAATTATGTATAATGAAAGGAATTGAAAGTTCAGAAATCATTTTCTGTTATCAAAGCACGTACTAATTAAACAGTATCAAACTTAACAAAAGATTATAAATTGTAGTGAATTATAACAAGATATAATGTGCATGAAGTTCAGACTAACTACGATGAAATTGTATTAACAAAACTTCGTTGCATAAATTAAATTACTCGAACTTCTTAGGAAAACCCGGATTATGTACTAAGCAAACAAGTTTTTATTTTATCCATGATGTTAGGAACTTTCAAGAAATATGATCTGTTAAAAATGAATGTATGTTCGAACTTTACTTTGAAAACCATTTAAACACCCAATGCGAAGAAAAATAACAATTTGATTATAAGTTGATATTGAATTTAGAGATAGCTATTGAAACGAATCTACGTAGTGAAATCACGATTAACGTTCTCATAACCATGAAAATTCCAAAATGGTTTTCGGATTCTCTTGTGGTGGGAAACAGTCCTATTGTCTGCAAAATTACGTGGATCTGTTTCAATAATTAACTATAGTTTTATTCATTCAATCCTTTAATTCTTCCCAATATAATTCTTTATTTCAATTCGTCTTTTTTTCCTTTCTTGCAAATTAAAACTAAAGAACATTCTACAACATGTGCTTCTACCTTCAAGAAAGTAATTTGAGAGAAACAATGATTTTACACATTAAATTCGAAGGTTTCGGAATGAAGTTTGAATAAATAATTTTAGAAATACTTACAAATTTTAGATAAGTTATTTCAATCTTCTTGTTAGAGAATGAACCCATACTATTTACTTTATTTGATGAATTTGATTCAATACTGAAATTTATAAACAATGATATTCGAAAATGAAAGTTTGATAGGAGTTTTCCATTAACAAAACAGGAATGTAAGAGAATGTAGGATTTAATTTAGAAGACTGGAATGTGTCTTTAAAATATAAATACATACAATGCAAAAATTTGAGTAAATAAATATGTTAACATGGTGGGCAAAAAATCCATTATGTATCGTAAATTAACAACATAATAATAGAGTGAATTTATTTGGCTACAATGAGTCTGGCTAAGCACGGCTTCCTCTGGCTATCGCACCAAGGAAATAATTATAACAGACTGTCTATTATTTGGATGTTTGTTGATTCAAAATATAAGTTTTGGATTCAAAAATAATTTAGAGTATGAAAACATGGAAATGAAACGGTAACAAATTGGAAACAGATCGGAAGGAAAAATTTGGTACTTTTGTTGATTCCATTAAAAGAGAAACTTTGAGAAATTAAATGTCAGAAAGGAAATAGAAATAATTTATTCATGTTTAGCAAGATTAACTTAGTCATTACAAAACAGCTGGAGTAGTATCTTCAACCCAAACTTCCTCTAACTATTCAATGCACTTAATTCCTTCAGTCTCGAGAGAAATTACCTCTCTCTGAAGCTTTAACAGTCAATCAGACTCCAAAGGTAGCAGAAGTTAACATCAAAACAGTTTCAATGGAGGCATCGAGATATGAATTTAGAAGGAGAATGAAACAACTTATTTATAAAGAACTGATAATTAATTCAAAGAATTTGAAACAATCTATACTATTATTATACTTCTGCAGGGGTAATTCATAGGTACAGTAAATTTCGCACGAAGTATATATATATATTTTTTTTTCTGAAATTGATAACATGATGTTTGATCCCTTTAAGCTTCGTTAACAAAGATAAGTTACAGCTTTTTATTTAAAAATCAATGTTTAACTAAACCCAGCTTTAGAAGTCTTCCTTAAAATTTATTTTCTAAAATTCTGGTCGTTTATGTTGTTTACCTATGATATAGCTGTCTTAAACGTAACTAAAATGAAAATTTAAAATGCGACTTCAATACAAACCAACCAACAGTTTTAGTAATCAATTGCATAAGCTTCTGTTTAAATGCAAATACTTAACAACTTAATTTAATTATGTGAATGTTGTATAGAGATGTGATGTATATGAATTGAAAAACAGCTGGAATTCGTTTGAGATCAACTTAAGAAAAGAAAGAAAAATAGGCAATTAGAATTGAATTATCAATAATAATACTTACAGATAATAATTCCACACACAAAACAGTCTCATTTACACATGATAATACTTCTAGAGTGCTGAGTGCATTTACAACTTTTCCCTTGTCATTACACGCTACAGAAATATATATATATTATATTTATATACGTATGTACATTTGCATTGTACAACATACTTCTCCGCACAAACCCAATACCATAATATATATATATATATATTTATATTTATTTATTTATTTTCAGCTTATTTCTTTTTACAATAGTGGAATGTTTCCTTGAGCCCACCATGCAGAAATTTCACTTTCGCTTACTCTCTCTACATAGTTTAACTTTTCTTTTTTTAACAAGATATGAAGAAATATAAACAATATTCATCCCTGCCTCATTATTATGAATAATTCATTGATCTTAAAAACAATCAAGCAATAGCAGAGTTACTTAAAAAACTATAGACTACACATACTGGGTGCAAACAGCAGGGATGATATATACATAGACGATGCCTATATAAGATAATTCACTCAACTTTCGTTGAGTTACCATTCGATAACAATCACACGCGTTCAACATTCAACCATTCAACAGAGACTGACTAATGTTATACAGTTTTTTTTGGTCCTAATGCTTCATAATTTAATATAGTTATAGAAATCGAACCAAGAAACTGTTTTGGAATTTCAAATCAAGATTGCTTAAAATATTTCGAAGTGAGACTGGAACTTATTATGATATTTCGGAAAATAATGATTTATAGTCAGCCTCTGTTATGAATTTATAATAACTTTTGCATATTTTCCATCTCGTGTAAATCTTGTGTTTGTAACTCGCTTTCATAATGTCTTCACAAAATCTAATATTTTATGAACTACAATCAACAGGATGTGTAAAAATATTATTACAAAAACACTCTAGGATATTTTAACGTGCATTCAGAACACTTTTTTCTTTACTTTTATTCAAAAGGTACACAAAATGGAGTGTGAAAACTCTAATTTGTTTGGTTGAAGTCTTAATGCAAATTAATGATATGTTCCACAACTGGACAAGAAATCAATAGTTTATTATTTCTTCAAACACTGTTTCCTCTCTCACATTGAAAGTATGTGTCCTCAATTTTTCATCATCCTAGACACAGCAGACATGTTCTCTTCATACCACCTTTTGCGTGCACCACACAATCGGTGCACAAGAAAGGTCCAGCCTTAACAATAAAATTATATCACCAAAAATTAAATTAATTTTCACATTGAATTATACACAAGTTCTTTACGAAAAACAACTGAGCAAACGTTGCACTCTCTCTCTCTTTCTCTCTCCCTTTCATTCTCTCTCTCTCTCTCTCTCTCTCGCACACAAGGGAAGGCTTCGTGTTTCTCTATGTTTCTTAGGCAGCTTGGATATGTTTGGTTCTTTTCCTCCCCTTCTTTCTTCTTTCTTTACTCTTCGTACTGACCAAACAACAATGGCACGATATGACGGAGAGCTTTCTTAGCTGAAAACAGAAAAAAAAAAAAGACTCATTAAAATACAAATTTCTAACAAGTTAATGAATGGATCGAAATACATACAGTGCAGCAATTAGAAGAGATGTTTTCTCTGCAAAATTAGTATTAGCACAGAAATTTTCATAGTTGTAAATTTTGTGAGTGACCTTGGGAACAAGAGCAGAAATTATCAGCTCCGCAGGTAGTTGCTGTGGTGCGTGGCATGGCTAGGTATACACTAGTGATATCTCATTACCGTTTCAACAATGGTACAAAAACTGAATGCCTCCCCTGTACGTTTCCAGAGGAAACTCCATCGGAAACATCTGAAAAGTTGGGAAAGGTTTATGAGGGAAACTAGCTTCATCGTTACTGTGTTTTTGAATAACATAAGAGATTCTGTGGAAAATGAAGAGCACCCAGATCCAAGCAAGTCAGCCAGAACAACTGAAATGATTGATGGAGTTCGGGATATCATTTTAAATTAACGAAATTCAAGTCTCAGGACAGTATGAGTCCCTGTGTGGATTATTCACCAAATAATAGTGATGGATTTAAAGAAACGAAAGCAGTGAGCATGTTTCATACCCCATTCTACAAGGTAGGAGCAGAAACTGGAAAGTATCTCCGTGAGTTTTTAACAAACAAACAAACAAAAAAAGCTGGTGTGTTACCATTCCCGGCATTCTCGCCAAACCTGTCCCGTCCTACTGTGTTCATTTTCTTTTCCACTAATTAAAGTATCACAAAAGGATTGATTTACGAACAACGTTTCAGTTGTACTGATATAAACTTTGAACACCAGTATAGTCTAGAACTCCCACAAGTTATTCCATGACGACTCGTAAAGCCTGGGCTTTACACAACTCAAACTGCTTTTCTTCAATGTGATGCATCGGAAGAATTCGGTATGATTCGTGGAGCTGCCTTCCGAACCCTGCTAGAGGTCAGCACGGGCCGGAATATTTAGCCTGGCGCGGCCCGTGAATTTATAATGTGAGGCCCGACCCGAGTCCAAAATATGTTTTAGCATTTAGGCCCGAGCCCGGCCTGAGCTCGTGTGATAATCAAATGAGCCCGAATTACAGAAACTTAATATCTAACACAAAATTGTATTTTTATTTACAACAATTACAAGTTTAATTTTGCAGTTGTGCTTTAAAAGTTCTCCAGAAAGAAAGATAAATATTGTTGTATAGTATATTTACAAAATTAGGCCCGAGAAATATGGTTGTATGTTTAAAAATTTACTGCCCGAGCCCGTCTAAACCTCTAATACCTGCGTGCCATTTTACAGAGAATGTCCAGAATGAGAACTACCTCTTGACGCCAAATTGGCGTCAATGGCACAGAGCAATAGGTATGAATGATGCCATATGGCGTCAAGTGACAGCGAACGAGTTAAGCATGATACAGGAGCCATGGGTTACGACCTTAATCTATTTCGTGACGCTGTTCGTCGTAAACCGAATTTATTTTTCCACTGAAATTAATGTAAAGACAATTAATCCGTCGTAGCCGAAAGAAGAACTGTTCACAAAACTTGTTCGTAAACTGAGTTGTTCGCAAATCGAAAAGTTTCGCAATTACAGAAGAAGGCAATAAAGATCATTTGAAACCTACTTCTAAAAGCCTCCTGCAAAACTGTTTTTCAGTTGAATGAAATCTTAACTGTCTCTTGCTCGTATATGCACAAAATATTGTATAAGTTAAAAGTAATGAAAGTTTTTGTAATTTACTAATGTTAATGATACACATTCATGTAATATAAGAAGACAAAAGACCAAAACTATACTTCAACTAATAAAATATTCTTTAGATGTCCACAAAACAATACAATAAGTTGCCGACGTACTTAAATGACATCCAAACCATAGAGAAATTCAGAAAGGAGCTGTTCAACTTTTTGTGTTGTAAAAGGTTTTACGATTTTAGATTATTTAATTTATGTTAAGTAAAATGAACGTAATATTACTAGTACTCAAGTATCTCAACTTTACATGACAATTTCTATATATTAATTGGTCTCTGACCCATGTACTAAACCTGGATGAAGAACTGAATAAACGAAATGTTATTGTATGCGTTAATGGAATTAGGCCCATTCCTCGAGTGAAAGAGGTTTTGACAAAAGTGGCAGTTATGTCAATTAGGGAGGCGATTGGAGATACAAATATCTCCAACTCTGACGTCATCCAAAAATATTGAGAACTCAACAAAATATATATATAAATCTTAAGACAACATGCTAACACGCTTGGGAATTCAAACAATCATTTTAGTTACATGTTAGGCCTCCTGGATAAAGCAGTGAAGTTTGTAAAATATTGCAGCAAAAAAATCTCCACGACGCACCACACAGATAACAACACTTGTTCTTTTATATAAATTAGTTAAAAGTGTATGGTAATGTATTAACGATTTTTAGATGGTTTAATAACAACAAACAAATCTTCCTGTCGTTCAGCACATGAAAGGCAACAACAGACCCAACAATGACAATAATTTGCATAAAACTGCCTTCGACTGGGTTTCACTTCCGAAATCTCGGTACTATTTCAACAATTCCTCTTATCGTTCTCGCCGAGTTGAAAATTCCTACTGCAAACTTACGTCACATCTTATGTTTACAGTACGAATTTCAAGGATGCCAAGGAAGACACGAGGAATTGTTGAAACACTACGGAGATCTGAGGGGGGGGGGGAAATGATGCGCTCAGAGGTAAGCTGTTCTGAACGTTAAATATACGTCAATTTCTTTCTCTGAGTGATTAAAAATAACGAACTAAAGAGAAGCCTACCTTCATCCTCATTAATGAAATTTGGACGGATCATAGTTTTCGAATTTCCACTGTTGGCGTGAATTGGACAAATTACAGTCTTCCATCAGCAACTTCTGTTTACTCTCACTAATAGCCAGGCACTTTTTACTACTTCCATGTTGTATTAGATGGGTCTGAAACAAATGGTTATCAAATAATTACAACGTGTTCAAATACATACATACACACACACATATATATATATATATATATATATATATATATATATATATATATATATATATATATATATATATATATATATATATATATATATATATATATATATATATATATATATATATATATATATATATATATATATATATATATATATATATATATATATATATATACTGTATATATAAGTTGCAGCTAAGAAAGCAATTTCTCTAATTTCAACTAAGTAAGAGTTCAGAAATTTAATTGATTCAATGTTTGAGTTTTAATGGGGACGGCTCTTTGTCCCAGTGAGGAAATGGCCAATGGCTGCAACATGCTTTTTATAAAATAACTCCTATATACAACAATTAAAAATAAGACTCCTAAAAACATTTTTACATCTAATGTAAGCTTGAGAAAGATAATAGAAAAAACAGGAAATTAAAACGGAGGTCATAATAAAACTAAAATGAAGGAGAAACAGAAAGATAGAAAACGAAAACAAAAACCCTTATATATCTGTAAACGCTTCGATCGGGATCAGTTTGCCATAGTGATAGATATTTACCAGCCTGTATAAGCCTGTGAAATATGTTGTGGAGGCTTACGGTTCTTGAATTATAGGCGGTCGAATTTTGCGTCCTATTTTGGAAACCAAAAACCAATACATCAAACTCATCGGATCAGGATCAAACTTGGCATGCTGGTAGAAGTTCACCTTTATAAGAGTGCGGAAAACATTGTCTTATGCAGGCTTACGGTTCCTAAGTTATTGACGATCAAATTTTGCCAGGTATATATAAACATGTGAAATACAGGTATGCAATAATTGCAAATTTGGAGCGAAACGATTGACCTTTTATTGATTATTCATATATTTTTTAGTGCATTGTGATCGAACATGACATGCAAATAGTTCAACTTGGCAATCAACAAAAAGCGTAATGGTTTTGAAAAATTGTGTTCGCACAACAAAACGAAAAGGACTTCACTCTCTTTCTAATGTGGAAAATTCTATTTTACATTGCTTACAATGAGAATTCGTCCGCCAAGTGCTTTTCCAATGCTAAGTCTGTGAGCATTCTGTTTTTCGCTGATTATTACTCAATGGTATGTCCGATGTGACTCCTTATGACTCGAATCACCATGTCAAATTTAATTAAGAATGGTTCAGGATTCTCGGGAATGTATTCGGACAACCAAACGTTTACGTCGAGTAAAGAGCAACTTCCCTCAAATTACAACAAAAATCCATTCACCTAACTCATCCGATCGAGATCAAACTTGGCACAATGGCAGACCTCCGTGGATATATAATGTTGTGCAGGCTTTGAGTTCTCGAACGAATTTCTAAACCATACGACATAGCAAAAACAAAATAAATACAGTTTAAATAGCAACCAAAGTTAGTCTTGGACAGAAAATAATAAAAATCTAATGATTTTATACTAGTATGTGTATTTCACCTATATTATGTTTTATCTTCTAATAATACAGATTCTTTTTATCTGTAATTCTGACAATAAACACAATATCTGGTATCAGTGCAAATACTCGTATTTATGCGCTAGCAACTGTATTATATACACTGCATGACAATCACTAGGAAACAAACCCATATGGACTCGTAACTTTATTTCACAAGGCTCTGAGTATATGTATTATTATAAATATACCAGTAGAGGACACAAGTGCACTCATGCTCTGTGAGCGTCAATACCAGGAAAAGACTCCATGACTGAGTCAGAATGCTATAAGTGAAAGATGGCAGAGGCAGTTTGAAGTGCAGAGTTAATAATATGTTGGAAGATGGGGCAAGAGTTCATCTCAGTTGTTAAGATCGTGGCAGAGCTTTTGAACGGCTTGAAGTAGGTCAAAGTATCACAAATGTTGCATAATGTGATATTATCAGACTTCAAAAATCCGTTTTTGCAAGAGGAACAGCTGTACGTGTGCATGCTGAAGGCCATAAAAGATCTACAGTAATTCTGTAGAATCTCTGGTAAAAGGGCTAGTTGACGAAAAAGAATTATTTTCGCCCACCGTCGTGGCAGATTACAGTGGTGTAGGGAACAACGTAACTGAGACCAAGGGAGACGCCCCAACGTGATTTTCTCAGATGAATCATGATTCTGTACGAAATGTGATTTTGGACATCAAATGGTGTGAAGAGAACGGGAATCATGGTTTCATCCATAGTAGGTATGGTGAATGCGATAAGTATGGGTGTCGTAGAGTTATAGTGTGAGCGGGTATAATGAAAAACAACACCATTGCACATCTTCTTACTGGAGAATGGTGTTATATCAATATCCCTAAAGGATATGTTCGCCTTTTCCATGGTGCAGGGGATCCTGATTGTTTACATGGATAACAAGACCTCCCACAGTCACATTAGACAGCAAAGACATAACCCGCCAGCATATTTCCTGGTTCTTAATCCCATTGAACATATCTGCGATCAATTATGATTTCAAAAGACTTTTCTTGGGAGAGACTTTCTCTACACACGAAGTGAAAGTAGTAAGGCGAAGATCCAGGAGATATTCCTTAATTTAATGGCAATGGGATATTCTCCTCCATGGCATCCCATGAAATCATCACTATCAGAGATACTCTATGAATATGTGTTGCAAAAAGGAACGTCCAGGCTCTAAAAACTCCGTTTAAGGAAAAATGAGTCAACATACCCCTGGTTCTATTGAACACACTCACCAACAGCACGTCAAACAGATGTGAAGTATGCTGTGCTGCCCTGAAGTGGCCATATACCTTACTAACGTGACCAAAATTCTGCACTTATGACAATTTCCATTTCATGTCCTCTTTATATATTGCTTTGTAACACCTTTCTTGACTTATCATGTCCTGTTTTTTTCTGCATGACGGGGAACATCATCAGTCTTTTGCAAATAAAACTGAACTAACACCTATAGTAATATATCTGTCATTTGATTTAATCGAATCATAGGCCCGAAAGTTATGGGAAATATTTGTTTCCTGCCAATTGTCAAGCAACATAGAATTCTATCTTTTCCCATCTGCATAATAAGTTGACAGTGTCAAGTAAATTCACAATAGTCCATAGCAGTATAAGTAAAATACAATGAATTATTACATCGTCATGATATTCCCAATATTGGTTTCCTTTGGACCCATGACAAGGATACAAGATGACGTCATGACCAGCATAATCCAGGCATGCTTCGTCTCTTCGGATCTCTCCTGCTTTGCTAAGCATCCAGTACTACAAGGAAAAAGATCACAAAAATATATATATCACTTGGTGTACAAGAAAGGTTTTTTTTTTTTTTTTTTTTTTCAATGTAACAATGTATCAAAACGATGCAATATACACAATAATTTAAAAATCGTGCACTGCAATGTGCTTTACACTTTTACAAACGTAACCAGTTCGTAATTACCCAAAGCTTTAACATGAAGTGAACATCCATCTTTTGTTAAGTTTAAGAAAGAATGATACTGAAAGAATTGACAATTTTTCCACAATAGAAATATTGTCTGCAACAACTATGGATTCTAAAATTTATCACATAAAATTAATATCACATATTTACGTCTTAAAGTGAAACTACCAATTAGAAGACACACACACATTTACATATATACTACAGGACAAATAAGATAGCACTTCGCCATCTTTCAGAAACAATGTGTACCACAAATCGATATATTTCAGGCAAATCTATATCTACATTCAGAGAAGAAAATCGCACAATTATATTATCTATATGCTGATTGATTAAACACTGAGCAAACAGTCGATTTCAGTGAAAGACAAAGCTTTTACTCACGCGCCGAATGGTGGTGCTGCTGTCGGTACTGAACATACATGATTCAAAATTCCAGTTACCATTTTATTCCGTAGAGGTGCTGTTGATACCCTAACGACAATGGATAGTCATATAGAAATGATTGTATACTTGAACTGCTGGATTCGTAGCTTTGTATTCGTTGAAAGAATTGGATTTTTAAGAGCAGCGTTTCTCACCTTTTTTTTTTTTTTTTTTTTTTAAGTGACGACAGCTTTTATTAGTCAGAATGCTCTATGGTCACCCTATTTTTGTCTCCATGGAAAGCATGTTTATTATTATTAAGGAGTTTAATTTACAAAAAGTTCCTTTAATGTACAGTGTGAACCTGAAAGATGTGCACCATCTCCGGGAGGTGATTAAGATAGAATTAATTAAAATCTCCTTAATTTTGTATTGATATTAATAGAACAATACACATATTAGTCTTTTTTAGTAACTAAAGGCTGTCAAGATAAACTATTAGATCTTCTATCGTCTCTACGCTATTCAATTGTACAACATATTTTCAGATCCTAAACTGTAACGTGTGATACCCAATTCACGGAATTTTTTAGTTTTTCTGTCCTTTTTCCACTAATGTTCAATCCAAGAGATAAATTGTGAGAACTGTTTGACCAACGCCTGTCCCCCAAACCCCTCCCCGGCTTTTTGAGTGACAAAAATAATTCAGACTTTTATTTATATGTTTTGCCTTTTATTCTTTATTGGAAATTGTTTGGAAGATTAGAGATAGTTTCAATTGAAGTTTTTCTGTTACCCAGTGTGTTAAACAATACTCAATGTCAACTTCCAACCTAGCCAAAAGGGAGAAAATTAAGTTGAAAACTTCTACAGAACCCCTGGGTTATGGCTGCCCCCTTTTTTTATTGTACCTTTTACTGCCACTGAGGGATGTGCTTATTTGTACTGCGGAATTCATAGCTCTGCATCTGTAAAAAATGTTTTCTTTAGAGCTCTACTGTTGGATAAGACACTGAGCCACAGAAAATGGGATACTTCGTATGAATTAAAATGCACCAATGTCCTATGATATGGATAGTTTTCACAGTAACTGACAGTTATTTTATTTTCTTTGAGATAACGGAAGTATGTATCACTTAAGTAAAACCATTCATTCACTTCAAACTTCTAACATTCACAACATGTTGGAAAGACACTATACAAAGTTGATATATTTTAACTTCGTATGAGTTCTTAATTATTCCTTTAGAGCTCCTTCATTGCTAAGTAGTTAGCGTACGCGCCTTTGGCGCGGAAGACCCGGGTTCGATTTCTGGTGGGAGATTATGTGGTTCAGATTCCACGTTAATCAGTAGATTCCGTCTCATATAGCCTCGCTGCTGAAAGGGACATTAAACTCAAAATCACCTGAACTCAATTAATTATCCCTTTTTTATAATCCAAATTCTAGTCTTACTGGTATATTTTCTTTCTTGCCTTCATTTCTTTTAACTTTCCTGTGGATGGCTAAGATTTGAACGAAATATATCGATTTCACATTTGCTTCAAAAATTGAACGACAAACTTTTATTGTAATCATTGAATTTTGTGCTATATTATATAACTCCTATAATATAGGAGATGCTAATAAAATAATTCTTTCCGTTTTTAAATTTTATCTGTTCAAATTCCCATCAAAATATGTACATGCCTATATAAGGACATTTATTTAGTATATATATATATATATATATATATATATATATATATATATATATATATATATATATATATATATATATATATATATATATATTGTAAAAAATTTATAAAAAAGGAAAACCATGAAAGACAAGATTGTTACAGAAGTATATTATTTCCAAACAGAGTGTAGCTGAGAACAATTGAAACAGCATCGATATAACTGAGATTTTATTGTGCTATGTGCTCGATACAGTAGTGTTATAAACCATATTCATCGTTGTACAGAAATTTTCCATAAAAATCTAGTAACGTTATATTGAGGTGTTTATAATTTATGTGCAAAGCGTCCAGTATAGAATTTAACTGTTGTGTGGTGGATTTCGCATGCTCTCAATGAAATGTGCAAATAATCATAGGCTGTGTGAGCAAGACAGTGATTTCTCTTACGTGTGATACATTAGCTAAGGATAGTACTAATAAATTAATATTGTAGATGTTAAGTCAAAAGTTCTGTCTTGAATTCGAAACGTAGGTATTAGAACAATAAAATCATAAAGTAGAGATGAACATCCCTTTTGAGCTCCATTTCTCAAAGAATAATATTTAGTATGAATCATTTCAGAACATTATCACAAAATAAATAAATCAAAGGAACTTACCCATCGGAGAAAAAACTCGCCCCTAATCTTTCTGTATAAATTATTGTACCGTACAACCTCATATTTCTAACTGCACTTCTACACTCGTGTTATACATTATGATTTCATTTCTACATGAAACTCTTATCGTGAACTCTGTTTATAGTTTTCTGGCTTTAGTGAATGGAAATTACAGCTAGTTTTCTGAAATCGGAAACTGACAATTGTTTTGTCTACATTTATCTCTTGATACACTATACTGTTTCGTTTTCTCATTTAAAGGCAGGGTTGGCAAAAACCGTTATTTAAAACGGGTTTTGTTTAACAGTTTTTTGTCTAGCAGAATCCAAACCGCTTCTCGGCTTACATCCGAGAGAAATTGTTCTCCTTTTGGACTTGGAACAGCAGAATAGAAGTTCCACCCACTTCACTCCAATGCCAACAGTATATTCGCTTATTCGGAAATCGGGATTGTTCCGTTTCATTATAAAGTTGGGTGGTCCGGTAATTAAATTTCTTAAATCGGGAAACTCCGCCTTAGTCACCGGGAAAATCTTATTATTACTTTAAATGCAAAGCAATAACGGGAAAATCCCGGTATTGCTTTGCATGTAAAATTTTACGGTTAACGTATCATAATCAGTACGCTAAAACTGAGGTATTAAATTAAAATTTAGTATGTAAATATCATTCAATAAAATTAAAACTGAAAGTCCAATCCAAGCTAATGTTGGAAGCTACATAGGGAGTCGATAATTTTGCCAATTTCTGTCAAAATGTTTGAGCAACCGTGGCTTCTTTATAATACAACAGCCTTTCAGGCAAGCAAAAATATACAATTTGGCTTCGTTTCGTATGTTTAAGCTTAACATCCTTATATAATACCGAGGTTATCAAGGAGACTTTCGCTTAAAGTAACATCCGAACCACAACTTGGTTTACACTTGAAAGAAGGGTTGTGGTTCGACCGAGAATTGAACATAGGACGCTCTGATTAAAAGGAGAAAAGAACATAAAACTATACAGTAAAAAACAAATTCTGACCAAAGCATATTTAATCTAATAAATAATAGCGCTACAGTTTCGGAAAAATATGTTTGCCTTCATCAGACGCATTATATGATGTGTGATGTATGAAATAATGTCTGATGAAGGCAAACATATTTTGCCGAAACTGCAACGCTATTATTTATTAGATTAAATATGCTTTCGTCAGAATTTGTCTTTTATTGTATACAAGAAGTTCCAGAGCTAGAGTGAGTGGTATTCAGAAATACAACTAATGCAAATGGTTTGATATATATGGAGACGTTCCCCTGAAGTTCACACGATTTATTTATTTATTTATTTTCAGCTGATTTAAACCAGCCAACCCTGTTGTGAGGTGAAATAAACTGGGTAGAAGGCCGGATGTCACAGGTGTTAATTCAAGAAAACAAGAAATGAAGAGTTGTGCGCATATTCTGTATTCATTCTGAAAGGAACGTTTGCACCACCCTTCACTCCACACAGATTGGTATATTCTCCACAACAATAAGAGGTGACTTCAAATTGAAGCTTAAAAGAAAATACTGTATGAAGATTTTTCCGACATATTCTCGTATATTTATTTTGAAACATTTGAGGGTTCATTCCTTGTTTCCTTGAACTAAAATCAATTACAAATTGTCTTCTACTTGTTCTGCTGATCTTTACGGAAGAACTTAAAAAAAATAAACAACCTACAGCACTGCAACTGAGTTAGCTAGTTTTCCCATTCTGCCCGCTGACTTATGTGCGTAATGTGTTACATAAACCTTTACGTAACTTGAATTTTTCGCACGTCGAATCTGTGTTGTTGTGTTTACTGCAGCCAGCAACGTACAAACATAATTGGTTGGGGAGATTGGGGTGTGTTATGAGACGTGGACCTACACTTAACGTGGGAACCACATGAGCTTTGACCGGGAATCGTATCCACGCTTACCGCATATATCCATGTAACGATTAGAATTTTGTGTAGAAATGATATACAGTCTTATTCAAAGAAACCTGGCTACCCATCTCTTTGAAAAGCCTTGCACTCATGGTTTGAATTACATCAAGCAAATAAGGATTTTCTTTGGTAAATTAAGATTCTTTGTTAGTCAGTGTTAGAATTTCTTACGTACGGCTGCTAGAATGCAGTCTTCTAAATCAAAGTGGGTGGCCAAGAGTTTTTGAATAAGACTGTACCTACAATACGTGTGATTTATAGAAGCGCAGGTACAAATATATGATTTTTGTACAGTCAATGATAAGAGAAAGATTCATTCCTAGTCTGGAGTGTATGCTGTAAAACCTTTCGCTGACACTTCATCAGATTTAGTGAAAGAAATATTAAAGAAAGAGTACTAATTGAGAAACTTACCGTAAAACGGGGTAACTAGACAGAAATGGAACTTTGAACATTACGTCCAATTTCTCTCTTTTTTTTCTCTATATTTATCTGCGTAGTATCTTCCTTTTTAAGCAAGTTTATAAATATAGTGTAAGTTTTAGTGTATGTTAAATTTATATGAAATGTATTAAGTACCAGTGATTGTGTTAGTTTATTAAAAAGGTACGAATATTTCTATGACAGTCCAAGCACTGAAATTGTTTCTTTTTTATTAATTACAAAGTATATATTATTACACGTGCAAAATTTCAGCTTCGTGTTGTGATAATAAAGTAGTGAAAATAAACTTTCATTATTCAGAGACAGAAGAGGAGTAAATTTGAACGTGCCCAGGAACAGAGCAAACATACTTGGTACTCGAAATTATAAGGCTTATATGGCTGAAAACTGAGAAAGCATCTAGGTAGCCAAAGTACAAAAGAATAAGGATTAAAACAGGAAAGACGATCACTGAAGCAGATTTTTGTCAGTTTTGACAGCTCAAGAGATAACTCAGAACAACAGAATGTTAATGGAAGCGAAAAACAAAATGTTTAAGAAAATGATGACCCAGAGGTGAATGTTGGCACCTTCGTAATTGCAAAATTTCATGGAAAGAAGAAAGTTTATAATTATACCTTTCAGGTTAGAGCATGTCTCAATAAAGACAAATTCCTAAAGCTTCTACATTGCCTGAAGTTCTAAATCTTAAATGTGGAAGTAGGGAGGAGACTGCGTTTGTGGAAGATAATAAAGAAGTCTTTCAAGTATTAATGGATGAAATAATTACTGTTCTACACGCGCCAAAAGTAGTTTATACTAAAAGCAGATGCAATTGCAACTTTTCGTTACCTCTGGATATTGACAGATACTGCAGTAGATGAGTCATTTAAGAATTAAAAAAAGAGAGAGATTGAGCTTTATTTGAATTTTTCTTTGGATGATTCAATAATTTGTGTTGTTCACATTCAGGAATATTTTGCCAGACGTCAGTGATGATGGCAGTGTTGTGGAGTATATCAAACTGTAACTACGTCTGCAATATTTGAGGTTAATTATCTATTTGTGGTTTTGCTGGGCTAATCGATATTTATCAGGGTCTGAAGTATGGAGTGTCAAATTGTGAAGAAGGGTCACCTTCGACTTGTTCTGTACGAATTCATCAAAAATTCCAACGCCGTTGGGGCATCCAGACTAGCTGGCCACGGAGATGGGCAGTGAACTGGCAACTGTTATGCGACACCTGCAATGCATGGCAAAGCTTAAAAAACTGGATTCGTGGGTGCTTCATTCACTTAGTCCAGAGAACAGGAACCAGCGTGTTGCTATGTGTAGTGTTCTGCTTATGCACCATTGCGAATCCTATTGTCAACATCAGCCCTTTTTCCCACATATTGTTACGGGACACGAGGAATTTTAAGCAGAGCGTACGTGAACTTTAAGCAGAGGAAGGAATGTGTCAGCCCATACAGAAGGCAACACCACGTCACATACAGGATTTGCATCCCAGGAAGACAATATTTGGTGGGACATGGAAGAAATTACCCACAATGAACTTCTACTTCGTAATCGGTACCATCACTCCTCTGTTATATACTGTGATCAACCACAACGTGCTCATACAATTAATTATTATTTAAAAAAAAAAAAAAAACAACATTGTGTCATAATCCATGTGCACAATGCTGGACCACATATGGCACACATGACAACAGTTGCCATTCAGCGGCTACAATGAGAGGTTCTTCCCAATCCGGCGTATTCCCCAGATGTGACGCTTACATACTACCATCTTTTCCGGTTCCTGTACTCCTGGAACGTCCTTCGAAAACTATGAGCAGTTACAAAACTACATTGATAACTTCTGCGCTTCGAAAGTATCGATTTTTTATTATTATTGTTATTATTATTTTAAGCAATTGAGTAATGCAGAGGAATACATTAAATGAACTGTCTGATTAGTTAAACCCTCAAACAAGAAATGTATTCATTGATTCTAAATGGAATGAACTAATGAATCTCAATACAATTTAAAATTATCATTTCTATGGTCAACAATGGTGAAATCATATATTGAAAATTTATAGGCGTCCAATGTTCTCAGTTTTAAGTTTAACACTGGACAATGACAATCTATTTTTGCATTAGTTTCATTGGCTGTTTGTCATATTGTGTTATAATGTGATTCTATGCCATCTGGATCATCTTTGGATTATCATCAAATTGAGATTTTCAGAGCAAAAGTTTTGTTGTAACATTCTATATAGTTATGTCATTTACGTTTAATTTTGGAAGTATTCGAAATTGCCCCGTTTTACGGTAAATGAATATCATGGATGCCAATATAGCGCCGCATTAGTATTACCTACTTACTACTCTTTATTTTAATATTTCTTCCATTCGTTTTTTCCGTCTCATCTGATGGAAGCATGAATGAAAGCTCTCACAACATAATTTTTCTATTTTTGTCATAGTTTTTTCGAAGAAATTTATGGTTTAATACGAGAATATTTTAAGACGCGATCTAAGTCATTTTCAGAAGAACATTGCAAAATAACATGTTGGAGAGTAGAATGCAGTACATAACAATATCACAAAAGACAATAACCTTGAAGTACGTTTACGTTCAACAGTAATGCTTTTAAGAAAATATTTATTTTCCCATTAATACTGTCACGTGCTCACGTAATCCCGCAATCTAACATGGAGGCCGCCAGAATTCTCAGTTTTTCTTTGTTTTTTCTCATTTCTTCTTATATTTTCTCACCCACATTTGGTAAACCATTTTTGTGGAAAAGTTCATAATTAACTATTTTAGTGTATGTTGTCACTACTTTGTTATAAGCACATCAGTCACTTCCGCTTCTTGATTCCTTTGTTCCAATTGTGAGTCATTATTCTTAAGTATTCATTATGTTCACCTAGAATAAGTCTCATGATCTTTGCTTCACTATGTAGGGTTGATTTTGGGTATGATACACTTTAGACTTTCAAACCCATGCTTCACATAAGTAATGGAAGTTTTTATAGAACTGCTTTGTCTGCCTGTTTATCTTGTCGACAAGTATCAAAGCAAAATTGCAAGATATAGCGGGGAAATAGTTTAATATATTTGGATTGGTACAATCCGCGGCAAAAACCTGCAACATGAGCTTATAAGTTTATTGTGAAATGACAAAGTCTTTTCCTCCAAAATAAGTGTGCACGGGAGGAGACCGAGGTTAATCCTGGCGTGATTCGTTCCACTTAGACGTTATGTTCATTCCCTGTGCTGATAGGCGTAGTTTCACAATAAACTTACATCCACATGTTGCAGGTTTTTTGCCGCGGATTGTACAAATATATATACGAGGAAGGATCAGACACTAAGGTTACACGGCCGATATTTCTGGACTTTCGTCTGTTATAGAGGAATTAGCACTGAGCGGTTAATTTTAATACATGCAATTGGCAACTGTCCTGAGCTTCAGCCACCCGCTACCGATGGCGCTAGTTGTAAGTAAACACAAATGGCGACTCGTTTGGAAAAGTGGTCTCAGTTATTTGATTTCTGTGCACGAAACACACAACTGCGGCTGAAATTCATCGGTAGCTGGTAGAAGTTTACAGAGACACTAATGTCTCGTCAACATGTCGCAGAATGGAGTCGGAAGTATGTGGTTGGTAGAGAAAACGTCACCCCAGAAGACCACCACGCAGTTGAAGCAGTTTCGCTGGGACATCATAGACCACCCTCCCCACAGTCCGGACGTCGCTCCAAGCGACTTTTACCAGCTCCCGCATTTGAAGAAGCACCCAGAAGGCTGGAGGAGGTGGAACACTTTGTGACAATGTGGCTGAACACGGAAGGACAGAATTTTTACCTAGAGCGAATCTTCAAACTTATCCCATGATGCGACAAATGCCTCAACTGATATGGAGACTATGTCGAAAAATAATCTAAGGTATGTAGTATCTGGTGGCTGTATTTGTTGTATGAAATGATATACACACGTTTCATTGTAGGCTTTGTAACCTTACTCTCTGATTACTCCTCGAACACATATCTATCTATTTATCTCTCATATTAATATATATATATATATATATATATACAGGGTGGTAGGTAACTCCACCGACGAACTTTGGGAGGTGATTCCTTATATGAAATGAAAAAAAAAAAAGTTCTAATAAACATAGGTCGAAAAACGTCTCTTTTCAGAGTTATGAACGCCGAAAATTCGAAAATTCACGTTTTGAAACGCTCTGCCTTAGAAACTACAGGACCGATCCCAAGCGGTTTAAGGAATTACAAAGGAACTAGTATGCGAACTATCTAAATATCCATGTTTTACCATCCTCCGTTATCGGCGAAACGAACTGTAAAACGGAAATTGAGGTATAGGGATACTCCTTTAAGTACTAATAACGCGTTCGTTTCACCGATAACGGAGGATGGTAAAACATGGATTTAGATAGTTCGCATACTAGTTCCTTTGTAATTCCTTAAACCGCTTGTTATAGGTCCTATAGTTTCTAAGGCAGGGCATTTCGAAACATGATTTTTCGAATTTTCGGCGGTTCATAACTCTGAAAGGAGACGTTTTTCGACCTATGTTTATTAGAGCTTTTTTCTTTCATTTCATATAAGGAATCACCTCCCAAAGTTTGTCGGTAGAGTTACCTACCACCCTGTATATTATCTATCTATCTATCTATATTATATATATATATGGATTTGCCAAGAATAGGTTCCATCTCCGTTGTTCCTCTCTCTAATTCATTTTTCTCTCATTAATACTAACAAACATAACGCTTTTCATATAATTTAAAACTCTTCTTCAACTTCTAGATTAGAACACCTTAAATACAATATCCTAAATTATTTTATGTTGAAGATTTCATCGTATAATACTACGAACACAAATAACTATGTATGATTATTACAAAACAAATCTTCCTTGCATGACTTACAAAGAAAATGTAAGCGAATCTTTCAGTCATCCACTCTTTTCAAAACTTAACTTTATAATTGATACTGTGTTGGGCTTTTCAACGCAATACATAACACAAAGAAATATCACAATCTTAGAAAGTAGTATTGTAAGTTATTTAAAAAAATATATATATTATGAAAAATTAATATGCTCTCAACATGTTCCCAAAAATGTACAAGTTGGTCAATATATCACACTGAACAATAAGTAATTAAAAACATCAATTAAATAAATTAAATGCAGAATTTAGTAAGAATTATAAAACAAAAGAAAAGACACAACCATTCCACGCTCAGGTTACTATTTACATGGTCAACGACTCAGAATATCAGTACTTACAAAGAATGACTTCACTTTTACACAAGAACAAATACATATTTACAACAGCTGATATTTATTCATATATATTGAAAGTAACAATGCTAAGACTCTTTCTATGCATTCCTCTTCCATTCCCTAATAATCCTTCAGTAACTCTTCAAAACCCTCAAGGTTTATTTGCATCTTTATAATACACGAAAGTGACACACTTCAAATTTATTTGTAGTAGTAGTAGTAGAAGCGAGCAATGTAATCTTTATACACCGGGTAGGGATTTGAACGAAATCGTAGACTCTCACGTTGGGGGCCCTGGTGACTCCTTCCCTCCCTAATTATCAGAGTGTAATGATTGATATGCAGTTGGAAAGCTGATGGTACACTGCTTCCAACGAGATAACCTTGATCAATTCCCACCTTATTCTTTGAAGAAGAAGGAAAAAATATCCTAAAAATATATGAAAAAACAGAACTTAAGGGACACTAGCAACCCTTACAGTCACTCTACCCTGACAAAATGAAGTTAATGTGTAGGCAATTCACTTATGACAATATATATATATATATATATATATATATATATAAAAAGTAGTAACCATTGTTGCAATACAAAGCGAGATTTAAAAAAAAAGAAAAGCATAATGAATTCGTTTTATATTGGAAATATTCTTTAAAAAACTTATGCGTAGAACAATTTATTGAATTTATTAAATTTGAAATTCGCTCCGCCTCTTCCCCCCCCCCCCCCCCATAGTACCACGTTATATGCACTGCATTTTTTTTTTTTTTTTTCATTATTGTCTGTAGAAAATACAGAAACAAGAATTATGCTTCTACAAACCAATTCAGTGGAAAGACATCATGTCTGACATGGTACCGTCCAAGAAATAAAAATAATTTACGTAAAAAAAAAAAACTGAGATCCATTGCTGGATTAAGATCTTCCAAATACTTTATGGATCATTTGTTTCCACGATATTATTTCCAATTTGTTCCAGATATTCGCAGTGCTACCTAATTTCGTCACATCACCTTGTATTAGGATATTGTGTAGGTCCCTACTTGTTACTTGTGGTATCCGGAAAAAAATTGCTTTATCTATCTTGTATGGTTGTGGTTTTCTAAGGCAGTTCTCTCTCTCTCTCTCTCTCTCTGTCTTTCTCTCTCTCTCTCTCTCTCTCTCTCTCTCTCTCTCTCTCTCTCTACCTATATATATATATATATATATATATATATATATATATATATATATATATATATATGCAGAACCGGTTCTTAAAAATTAGAATAACAGCATCGCATTAAGTTTTATTTCAATATTTAACAGCAGAGCTAGACTGAAAGCTTCGCTTTTCATATATTCATATAAAATACTTATATATATGTATTATTAACCATGCAGTAAATATTAACTACTTCATATATATGTAATCACCTATATTACAATAAAACACTTAGTGATTAAAGCAACAACATCGATAAAAGTACATATTGCAATGAGAATTTTTATATATACTAGCGATGTAAACATGCAACAAATTGATGGGAATAAAGTTTAAAAGATACACTAAGATATACTACGTACTGCACTCGAGAAAATACAACTTAAAATCACCTAAAATACTACAAAACAAAACACTTGTTAAATACCACATGCAAAAGCAGAATTTTCTTGCCCAAACAATACAAATATGTTGCTACCCAAAATCACCAAAGTATTCAAGCGTACCAACCAAAAAGAAAGAAAATTACCCATACATACACACACAACACAAAAGTTTACAACCTAACTACAGATGCTTCCCAAGGTTAGGTGTGCTACTAGTTGTCTCCAGGCGTACTTACCTGATTGCCACCCTGTTTATGGCAAGGCCAAAGTCCGACTGGCTTGTGAAGGTCCTCTGGCTTACATGCAGAGTCAACACATTGGCCCGACCAATCATTTCGGATCTAAGTATGACATGAAAGCAAAACACAAGGCTACAACATATGACGACAAAGAGAAGGAGCTTCTACCAGGACACAAAATTTCCAAATTGCTGTGTTGCGTAATGGGTGCTCTTTCCTCTAAGTTTCCACTTACAAAACTAACGTACTTTTTTCTCACGTAATTTCCGCAATTTTTAAATCTATTTTGGCTATTGGAAAATCTGGACGCGTAAAATATGCAGGTTTTTAAATCAATGTCTTGATATGAGTTTTATTCTAGATCCGGTAATTTGGAATGCAGTATTTTTTTCACTATTTTATTATAATTTTATTAACATAGGAATGATCTTGAATTATCAGTTTATGATGATTATAACCAATGCAAGGTAGAATCATAGACGTAGATTTATCTATTAGCAAATAGACTTTAATTAATAGAAACATTCCACGAATAAGCGATAGTTGATCGATGTATCCTTGATGCATCCTTTTGTATTGTAGAAACTGCATGACAACTAGGATTAGCATCTAAGATTTCCTTGTGAGGCAGATGGTGGACTTACTGGTAAATGAACAACATCGTGGAATGAAGTAATTGATCTTGGCGGAACTACTGTCTATTCTATAGTAAGGTTGCCACCTGTCCCGAGTTAGGTGGCGTGATTTTCAGCGTCCCTAATTATGCCTAAGAGGGACACATTAAGGGCGCTAAATTACCCAAAACAATTACAAAATATGCGAAACAAATTCTTAGTAATATCTGTAAACTTCGAACCAAGATTTGTACCTGTATGTATCGAGATATCGATCGTTCTATAGCTAAATTCTTTTTGTGTTGAAAGCAGTGAAATTACAGCCAATGGTGTTATTCGTTGACCAGTTGAATGATTCATAACTTCTGTTCAACTAATCGCCAATATGTTGACGCTATAAATTTTCTGCTCTGTGTATTTTTTGAGTTAAATTTTGATTGTCATTTTTATTTATGAATTTCTTCCTATTATTCTTAATAGAATGTTACAATGTGCGAATTAAGGTGCAAGCAACCGGCGATCTGTACATGCATGATAAGTGTCCAGCTTTAAAGTGGCAAAACTATTCTATGGACAGTGGTCAACCTGCAAATAAGTTGCTACTGATATGCTTTTATGCACAGATTATATATATGCATATATGCTCGTATATTATATGTAAAGGATATTAATGAACTCCGTGATTAATTTTGGAGATAATTCCTTATATCAAATGAAACAAAAAAGTTCTAATAAAAACGGATCGAAAAACGCATCCTTTGGGATTCATAAACCACCGAAAATGCGACACACTACGTTTTAAAACGATCTGGCTCGAAAATAATGGGATATCGAGCGAGCGGTTCAAAGGAATTACACGTGAACTAGTACGCGCTCTATCTAAATATTTATGTTTCTCAATCCACCGGTACTAGTACAACGACTTGTATAGTGGAAGTTCGACGGATATAATTTTAAGCCGGTTATACATCATCAAATATTCCATCAAATATTGTATCAAATGTTTCAAGTGGAATTTGAACGTGTACAATACCAAGTTATATGCAACTTTTGGGTTGGTTATAACATTTTATACAACTGTTCTAATATAAAACATGTTCTATTCCTATCCAACATTGCATAAAAGAAAACAAACGAAAATCATTGTGCGGTGGCGCTAAACGTGGACATGGGAAGCAATTGAAATGCTTATTGATGCCTACAAGCAGCATCTTGTTTTGTATAACCGTAAACTTAAAGAATATTACAATAAATACAAACACAAAAAAATATGCCTTGGGAAAAAAATATGCCTCAAGTTAGGCTGACTAGGCCAGAAACTATAGTTTGGTCAGCGTTCATATTTCACTTGCACGGTTCATATTTCCAATTGCTCGTTTCTTTTAAGATTTACGATTTAAACAGCTTACTTTTAACCCGAGAAAGTCTAGGGGATGCCTCAGAGGCATCCTGGTCCACTTTTAATGCAATTATTCTTAATAGATGTTTTGTCGCGTGTCTTCCGCTCTAGAATTTTCCTCTCTCTTTGGAGTGCCACCTGATTGAGTTGTTCATACGTTTTCTTATTTTACTTCAGAAAAAATAGGGTTATTTTTTATATTGACGTAAAGGTCCAAGGGGTGCCTCGGGGGCACCCTGGTTAATTTTTAATGCTATTATTCTTAATAGATATTTCGTCCCGTGTCCTGCGCTCTAGAATTCTTCTATCTCTTTGAAATACACCCTCTGATTGCGTTTCCTAAGCATTTTTTTTTAATTTACCTCAGAAAAAATAGGGTTAATTTTTATACTAACGTAAAGGCCTAAGGGGTACCTCTGAGGCTCCTATTGAAGTATGTACTTTTCTAATTATTTGATACTGTTTGATATGACAAATGATTTCATAGCAAAGTAGTGACTAGCCTTTCCTATTAATGACGGAAAATACAAATGGTCGCGGTGGGTTCAGGTAGCTTGCATATGCAGCAGGGAGCCTCAGAGGCACCCCCTGGGCCTCTTAAGGGTAAAATTAGCATGGGCTTTCTCGGGTTAAATAATTGCCTCAAGCGAGTACCGCGTTGCACTCTATTCCTACCAACAAATTTAACAATTGAATGAAGAAACGTAAACAAATGAGCAAAAAAAAAAAAAAAAAGAAAAAGTTTTGTATTCGATCGTTCATAGTGCGTGCAAAAGTTTTAGCTAACATTTTTGACCAAATGACTATCAAAGATAAGTTTGATACAATTTTTGAAGGAAAACTATGACCATGTATAATGGGCTTTAGGTGTTACTTAAGCATTTGTTTCGCCGGTACCGAACAACTGTAAAACACGGAAATTCAGACAGAACGCATACTAGATACTAGATCCTTGATCCACTTGCGCCAAGCCTCAGTTTTCAAGGTAGGAAGTCATAAAAAGTTATTTTTTTTTGGGTGGGGGTGGGGAGTATTTTCGTCGGTTTATAACTAACTTCGACCTATATTTATTAGAATTCAATTAATTCTTTCATTTAATATAAGGAGTCATTTCCTGATGTTATTTTCTGCAGCTTGTATACATTAGTAGTTGTATAATCTCTTAAACAATAATCCTTTCTTTTATCGCAATACATGAAGAATATACACGTATTTACGGAAGGTTAATTCATAACGGAAACAGCATGTAAAACACACGTAGCAAAAATAAAGTTCAAAATAGTTCTTTAAAAATTAGGGTGAGCAAATACTCGGTGATGCAAATTACGTGAGTGAATATGATAGCCTTTTGACGCCTTTTCTTTACCGTCAGAGTAGGCATATACATTTGTCCTTTTTTATCTGTAAGGCATTTTGTATGAATTAAATGTTACATGTAAGATCACAGAGAATAACATGATGTTCTCCAATGGAAGAAAAATACGAAATTTCTTACTTTACAGAAGCACCCATATGAACACAACAAGAAGAAAATTTTCAACGTCCAGTAATCGTTATAACAAATAATTAAAAATATTTATTTAATGGCCTAGATTCTGTGGGTGTTGACAATACAAAGGCACCAACCTGATTGCCTCCTTGCCTGTGACAAGGGTAAAGTTGAACAGGTTTATGTAAATTAGCTCGTCGTGCTGGGGAATCCAGACAAGTTTTGCCACCTAGACCCAAGTTACGGACCTACATTTGTAGTAAAGAAGTCATTAAAGTAAATACGGAAATAATAAATATCTGAAAATCCATAACTTTTTTATTTCCTTTTGCTTTAATTGACTAATTAATAATATTAAAAGTCAGTTGACAAACTATTAAAAACGGTATTTGCAAACTTAAAGAATTAAAAATTATACTTTATTACAATTTTCTGTTAAGAAAATTTGACAACTGTATACTTAATAATTCAAGTACAGTTGATTCATTTAATTATATTAAATTAGATCAGTAACGATTTGTTTTATATCATATTTTAATTTAGTTTTAAATTTGAAGGACGAGTTAAAAATATAAATGAGAAGAATATTTTAGATGTAGCCTACGTTAATCAAGACTTTGGAAATACAGTTCAAATACTGTTTATTCCAAGGATAGTAAAAATGCAAAGGGGAATAACTTTGCTAAACATTCTAGATAATGTAAGAAAAACTGCACATAGACCAACAGTATAGAAGAGCTTAGAGATTACTCACGTACAATGAGAATTTCGTGACGATTTTGTATGCTTTCGAAGAACAAAAAAGCAATTTCTTAGAATTATGTATAGTTACGTCTTGATTAATCGTGTCTTTTGTTTTATATGCTTATTCCACAATCAGTGGCGGCTTTAGTGGTAGGCCGGGTAGTCACGGGCCTACCCAAAATATTTTATAAATATATAAACGCTAAAAGATACAATAAAGAGTAAATATATTTTCCACTATTTATATTAATGGTAGATAATTATTTAACAAATATCATCGACCACTACTGTAAAAGTAAATTCCTACTGTCAGTAATCAATCAAATTGTATCCATAAGCGAGGGAGCGGGCCTACCCAAAATTAAAGTCCTAAAGCCGCCTCTGTCCACAATAACAGTTTGGACACTGTGTTAATTTTAGACACATGAAAAATAAGTCGTTTAAATGTAAGGAAGGTATGTTGTGATCAGAACAGAAAGAAAACAAATGTAAATAATATTTAATTTTACAAAATACCGGCAGAAATAGTGTTTCATCGATATTTAATATTACAGAAGTGTTTCTAGAAAAGTTAAACATAAACCATTAAGCAAATACCGTTAAACGGACGTCAGTATTTAAAAAATACAGTAATTAAACATAATTTATTACAAAATTTTAAAACTAATTGTTTTCTGAATTTCCTTTAATTTGTATACTTCTGTACTTCTGATCATAATATTTTAACCTACTGAGTTTTCAAAGTGTACTACACAAAGAATAAGTCAAAGTTCTCAAAAAATTCGTTTTCCCTCCTGACTTTCTCACGTTTTTCTATTGTTTGAGACGGCCGAATTTATCCAGAAGCCTAGCATATTGAAAAAAAACTATATTTAGAAAGATTTGGAAATATTATTTTTTTAAAAAAAGGTGAAGTTGCTAAAAATTTATCAAAATATTAACTATTTCCTGTACTACAAACATATTTATGAAAACAGCAATTTAATAAAAGTTTTTATGAACAGAATCAACAATAAAAACGGGAAATATTGGAAATGTATTCCGTGTACATTTTTCAAAATAGACTTTCTTAAAATCTTATTTAAATGAATGTGATATTAAAACCAGAGTTGCCAAGCAAATGTTTTATTAACAAAATAAACCATATATAGAGTAGAAAGGAAGGGAAGATCATACCCTCATGGGAAGTAACAGATCCAGTATATGAAGTTTGAGCACTCAGGATATAGTGTGAAAGAAATAATACCAAAAATTGTTTTCTTGACTCTTACACTGACTCCACACGAAAAAATGCTAATGAATCAGTCAAAGAATTGAAGTAATAGAACACCTTAATAAGGTAGAAATTATAAATTTATACTTGGGTCTTTCACTTTTTTCTCATCATAGGTAAATACTGTTTGCCCAATTTCAAATTTAGTGGTCTCATCTTATAGCACTTAAAAACCGTCTATATGATATTTTTTTTAAATAGGAAATATCCCATCCTACAATGATAGTTCAATAAAATCATTGTCAATATATTACTCACAAAACGATGCATTACAAATTCTGGTACATTTCTCTGTTCATATACGGAACGAGAAACTGACTACGAGAAAGACTTTGGACGTCCTTTTTTCAAGTTTTTTTATTATTATTATTATTATTATTATTATTATTATTATTATTATTATTATTATTATTATTATTATTATTATTATTATATTAATGATATTAGAGTTCGAAGTTAAATACAATTGTACAGCTAAAATTAATGAAAATAAATATTAATAAATTCTACTGAACTAAGAGATTTGGAATCAGAAGTAACAGAAGCAAGTTCCAATAAATGAAAGTAACTCAAATTATTTCCAAATTTACGATATTATCGCGAATTTGAAAACTCAAGTCTTGAATATAAAATATCCTTCAGGTCATCTATTATAAACTATAGTAGGAAACAATTATTAATTACATATAACTAACATCATAACATTATACCCAACAAAAACTTATAAACTTTCTTTTCTTTTTATCATATAGGGTGTCCGAGACGAAGGGCCTTAATTTGAAATGACTGTAATACAACATGTATTCCATAAGAAAGAAGTCATGCAGCAATGGATACAAAAAGTTCTGAAGTTTTGTTTGTGCAATCCCACTATTTGTACATGAGCCCCACGAGTGGCACGGAGGATGTCTAACCGATACTCGATTTTTTTTCTGGTACCCTTTAGCATCTGTGGCGTAACTGTCTCAATCCCATGGCCACCCCAGTCGCCTGACATTACTCCCCTGCATTTCTTCCTGTGGAGGTATGTTAAGGACATGCTGTACTCTAGCAAAGTGACAACTCTAGAACAGCTTCGTGAAAGAAATACAGCTGCAATTGAGACAGTTACGCTACAGATGCTAAAGGGTACTTAAAAAAAATGAGTATCGGTTAGAATCCTCCGTGCCACTCATGTACAAATAGTGGGATTACACAAACAAAACTTAAAAACTTTGTGTATCCATTGTTGTATGAATCTTCTTTATGTATGGAATGCATATTGTATTACAGACATTTCAAATTAAGGCGCTTCGTCTCGAACATCCTGTATAATCAGGTAGTCTAAAAAATATTGAGTCCTTTGGACACTACATACCATTAGTTTCCCAAATCTTGGGGTAGAAGTAGCAGCAGATTAGGCCCAATGCCATTTGACATCTGACAGTTGAAGCTAGTACATGTCCAAAAAATGTTCGAATTTTTATAATCAGACGTCGAGTATTGGCCGTAAATATGTGTGAACTTTTCACAAAACTGCGCTATATTTTACAATTTCATTTGGATAAAGGTGCAAATGTTGCGTAAGCCCGTAAAGATATTTGTGCTATTTATGGGGAAGATATGTTACGGAAAGCAACAGACGAACGATGGTTCAATCGCTTTCATTTTGAAAACTTTGACTTTCAAGATGGTTCTCGGAATGGGCGACCAATTACAAGAAAAGTGAATATATTCCCCCCCCCCCCCAAAAAAAAAGGTCAGCAAGGCGGCATGAAAGCAGTCTTCACGTCACTAAGGATTTAAATATTGATAATCAAATAGTTTAGAGAAAGCTGGCTACAAAAAGAAGCATGTTTGAGTGCCAATTGAACTCACTCAGAAACATTTACTCGATCCCTACTGATCGCAATTTCTACTGAAACTTAATAAATTCGAGCAATTTCTAAAGCGTTTACTCGCGGTTGATGAAAAGTAAATAACTTACAACAACAAAGTAAGAAAAAGTACGTGGTCAAAGTGAGGAGAGGCACTACAGTCTATAGCAAAGCCCACGCTGACGCCCAAGAAGGTTATGTTGTAAGTTTGGTGGGATTGGAAGGGCATCCTGCAGAACGATAACCTCGGAGCTGTACTCTCAACAATTAATACGGATGCACCTACCAATTCAAAAGAAATGGCCGGAACTGGTCGACAGAAAGGATGCCCTATACCACGCTGAGAACCTCCGACCTCATCGTCAACAACCCGTCAGAAATTAAGAAAATTTAGCTGGAGGGTTCTAACGCATTCATCGTATAGCCTGGACCAGGCACTCTCAGACTATCGTTTGCTCTGATTTCTGCAGAACTACCTGAATGGAGTTAAGTTAGCTTCAAAAGAGGCCCGTGAAAACCACACATCACAATTTTTTGACCAGAAATCACAGAAGTTTTATAAGACACAGTTATAGTGTTGCCGGACAATCATCGAACAAAATGGTTCAATATGTGGCTTCGTAATGTTTTAAAATGAAAATAAATGTCTTCTCACCTTTGATCTCCAATGCTCAACACTTTTTAGACAACCTGATATATTTCAAAAGTACACAAAAGCTAAACATTAATAATAATAATAATAATAATAATAATAATAATAATAATAATAATAATAATAATAATAATAATTATTATTATTATTATTATTATTATTATTATTATTATTATTATTATTATTATTATTATTATTATTATTATTATTATTATTATTATTATTATTATTATTATTATTATTATACGTTTAAATGTTCGCAAGGGTACTCAAATCAACATAAACGTTACAGAGTTAAACAACATAATTTCTGTGTTAGATAATTCCATGTAAACCATACCTATATTTTCTTATCAAAATAATTTTATTTTGATTGTTTGAAAAACAAGTAAAAAGAAACTAAGCAGCGAATAATATATCAGAAGTAAGACACAAATTCTCATTCATCTGCTCTGACTACTTCAGGAAAAAATAAATAAAACTACGTTGTCCGTGGAATTTGATCTTAAAACAATAAAGCAAGCGCATATGAAGTTATAAATCAAATATTATTGGAAAATTATTATAGTTATTTCAATAAGGCAGAATAATTAATTTATAATAAACAAAGTGTGTCTCAAAAGTCATCAATTATATTTTTTGCCGCGCCCCGACAGGTCGCAGTACGTTCTAGTGTATTGAATTAAGTGGGCGGGACCGTCAACTTTGCACCATACTCTAAATCAGTTTGCTCCGAGCATCGGTGGTGTTAGTGCACTCCTGTTTTGAGTTCACGTCATGGCGAATACTTTCGAACAACTTTGGGCGATCAAGTTCTGCACAAAACTCAACATAAATGCTGCAGAAACTCAAACTACTTAAACAAGCCTACAGGGAGGCTGCTCTTTCGTATGTGCAAGTTACGAGGTGGATGAAGTTTAAGAGGGTCGCAGGGAGGGGTGCATAATGACCCTTGCTCTGGACAGCCATCAAGAAGCCGAATTGATGAAAATGTGATTCACGTGCGTGAGTTGTTGAATGCTAACCATCGAATGAATGTTCAGCTGTTAGCTGACACTTTCAACATTCCTAAAACCGTTGTGCACCGCATCATTACGGAAGAATTAAACATGCGAAAGGTATGCGCTAAGCTGGTATCCAAATTGTTGACAGACGAGTAAAAGGCCAACCGAATGTGGATCGTGAGTGAACTAAAGGAACGTATGGAAATTGAACTGGATAGCTTGAACAACGTTATTACGAGTGATGAAACGTGGACATTTAAATGCGACCCACAAACGAAGCACCAGAGCGCCAAATGGCACACCCCGGTGTCTCCGAAACAAAAAAGGCGAGGATGAGCAAATCCAAATTGAAGACAATGTTGATTGTCTTTTCCGATGCTACGAGTGTGGTTCACAAAGAGTTTATACTGTTACAGCTGCCTACTCGTGGGTGTTCTAGAAAGATTGCGGAAAAGAGTCATCCGCATGCGAAACGACATTGCTGCTACCTGGCTGTTGCATCACAACAATACGCCTAGCCACATATCTCCGTGGGTTCCGTGGCGTCCCTGATTTCATGGCGAAGCATAACGTAGCAACGCTACCGCAGCCATCCTACAGTTCCGACTCTCCGGCCGACTTCTTTTTGTTACCTAAGATCAAGAAAGTACTCAAAGGACGCCATTTTGACAGCATTGAGGCTATCCAAGTGGCTGTGACGACAGCTTTAAAAGGAAATTCCCGTCGAGACCTTCGAAGAAGCGTACCGAGCATGGGAGACTCGTCGAAAAAATGTGTAGATTCGTATGAACAGTAATTTGAAAGAATATTAATACAGATGTTGTTAATAAATCCTTTTTTAAATATATTTAATGACTTTTAGGACACATCCTGTAGCTCGTATTCTACTATTTTGAAATGCTCTTTCAAACTCTGTTTAATAAAAATAATGATATTATATGTTTAAAATATTCCACACTAAAATAACATACGAAGCTTAATTTCTTGGATTTCTTTCCTCCATGTTTTTGGCCTTTACTTGGAACACCATTCACAAAGACGAAAACTAACATAAAATGGAAAATATGAACAAAAATATTGAACATCACAACCAAATCAAAATTAAAATTAGAATGAAATGCAAGTACTCTGCTTTCTTGTCATAATTGCGGAGTTGGTTGATATGATATCGTGGACGTCAGGTCCAAGCCTATTTATCCACATTACATAAAGGTCACTGGCTGACATATCCTTCTCATAAAAAAGGGTTCCAAATTAAAAACAAGGATCAAAAACAAAGTTCTAAAAAATGTAAACTCAATATAAGTAATACAATAATACAGGGTTAACATAAATGATTTATTCGTTTTGAAAAGGCTATATTTTAAAAAGTATTAAACGTACACACATGAAAAATATATGAAAACAACCACAAACTCATCAAGTTTGTACTACAAGGCAGCACGAGTCCATTATCTTTTCGATCGGCTGTGGCAATACAAGGGTAGTACCTGCCGAAAATGGAGGAAAAGTGAGGAAAAAAGTTTTTGTATGCTTGAATTTGCAAAATGTTCATCTGTTATAGCTATGCAACGCGCCTTCAGAAGAGAATATGGAAAAGAACTGCCATGTAAACAAAGCATTTTGCGGTTGTATCGGCAATTCAAAGACACTGACTGGTTGCTTGTGTAAAGGGAAAAGCACTGGTCGATCAAAAGTACCCAAAAAAACAGTGGAGAGTGTGAGAGAGAGTTTCCTGTGTTAAGGACCTTGTTTACGTACCCCTACTACCGCAATCCTTAGTCGAACTCAAAGAACGAATTAGTGCTGCAGTGCAGACAATTGACAGGGCTATGCTACAAAATGTATGGAATGAGCTCGAATATCATTTGGATGTGTGTCGTGTCACCAAATGGACACAATTGAACATTTGTAGACGCTGTATAAAGTTAGTGAGTTTGTGGTTCTTTTCATATATGTTTGATGAGTGTAGGTGTAATACTTTGGAAAATACAGCCTTTTCAAAATGAAGAATCATTTATGCAAATTCTGTACAATGACGTCTATTACAAACGCTAAAAGAATAAAGAAAGACAACATTAATAAGAAAAGTTACAGTTAATATCCATATTTTGCATATCTTTATCTCTTACTGTGTCCTTTATTTTAATCAATAAGGACCAAAGTAAAATCCAAATGTTTGGAGGAAAAAGCGAGGTTTAGGAATAATTTAGTAGAGATATTCTTAACTGCTTTTGTTCACTACTTTTGTAAGAAAACTGAACTTAAAATGAATATAGGCAATTCATGTGCGCATCTTAAATGACGCACTATGATTTACTAATTTAATACATAATTACTTCATTAATGAGGATAATAAAAAATTCCCAGCAAAAGTAACTTACCTCGCCTGAAGCTACAGCCTCTCCTGGTATAAATAATTCCGGATACACATTATCCAGGTACCATTTAAAAGACTTGCACCCTAAGTTCCTTCGAAGTTCTTTTCTTGAGCTTACATCTCCGTAATCACCCTAAGTGGAGAAGAATCAAAAAACAGAAAATAAGTTTCAATTAGACAATACATTAACATGCTCAGGAATTCTCACGATCATTTTACTTAGAGGTAATTGTAATTCCTGGAAACACCTTGCACTTCTTAACTTTCGAAGAATAATACAAACATCAGGAACAATAAAAAAAAATCATGCGTTCCTTTTATCTTGATAACACTTTTATTATTCTTTTTCCTGTTTTTAACCTCGTGATCAAGGCTTCAGGGAAGAGGCAAAAGCTTGGAAGTACAAGGTACTTTTAGGCCAGCTATATACGCAGATAAGTCCTAGGAAATATCTTAAGATTTATCTGAGGAAAAATGTTACGACATATCTCGTAGGAAATCCTATCCTTTTGTGCCATACACGTAACTACTACATTGCACATACTACATACTGATACTAGGCACTATATTGTTAAATTGCACACCTTTAAAAAGCATAAAAATCAGAAGATAAATTAGCAAAACATAATTCATCAGTCCCTGCACCACACTTCATTTTGTCGAGTATTTTTGCTCTTTCACTTACACACGGCTGGCGGGGAGAAAACAAATTTGTTTTCACTTTCTGTCACCTGATGTTGCTTAAATCGAAATCTTACGATTTATTTTTTTATTTTTTATTTATTTATTTATATATATTTTTTTTTTTTTTCGAAATAAAGCGTGCTCTAAACAAGAGAAATCTCATAGGATCGTTCAGAACATAGGAAATGACAAGCAATCTGATGCCATACACGTTAAGATTTTGACTCTAGGAAAAATCGTAAGAGATTTCCTATGATCTATCCTATAGTGTATAGCAGACCTTAGAATGCACAACGATTGTAAGTTTTGATTACGTTGAATTGAGGAAATACAATCTCTTGTTGCTCTAATGATGAATGTTGGATACCTAACTTATGTAGTTCAGGAATTAGGTTACTGGAAAGGTGAGTATTTAGATCACAAGCTGCTACGATATGCAGAAACTTCACAATATTGTCACTAGAAATTCTTATGAAGGGAGGGTTGATTGGTTAAAAGGGAAGAGTTTCTTGTCAGCACCGAGGCTATAGGAGGTGTTAACCTACAGATTAAGATGGAATCCGATCCATCGTAATGAATTCAAATTTTTTAAGACTCTCCCTCTGGGAATCAAACTCAGGACCACCTGGACCAAATGCTCGTAAGTTAGCCACTAGATCAGTAGGGAAGGCTCAGAAGAGGTAAGGCTTCGACTAGAAGAAAGCTACTTATTTCAGTATTATATAACTATTAATTTCCATCTAAACTACAAGGATTATACCATATTTTCCTAGTTTGTGCTCCTCACTTGGTAGGTTCGGTCGTGAGGTCTTCTATTTTAGATTCTAATGCAGGTCGAAAAGTGATTTTTCTTTTAAATGTTATTTTCTCATACCAAGGCCAGTAGTGTGAAAAATTGTGTTGTAATGTACGTATATATACGTATATGCTTTATATATATACTTTTTTTTATTTAATGAAACAGTAAATTTATTCCCAAATTATTATTACAGATAACTACACATAATATGTGGAAATGTTGTTAAATCATTGAATACAGACAAGCTTTGGCAAAATCCTCGCTTTGATGTGGATATTATTGAAAAAAATTTATTTTAGTTCAAACATCCTATGGATTCTTCTTGAGAGAATTGCCCATTTTGTAACCAACAGATTTATGGAAGGCAATAATCTTATCAAGTATAACAACTGTTTAATTACATGTCACTTTAGCTGTGTCGAATCTCATTCTAAAATGGATAGTCGTTATTTTCAATGATCTCAATTTTTATATGACTTGCATTAAAAGAGATGAAGTTTCTGCATCTAATAGAACAGAAGATAGAAATGTTATATCTTTGAACAAGGGAAACAATGGTAATGCTCTAAGTAGGTTATGTTTTGAAAAAAAAAAATGTTAGTAGTTAATTGAATTATTTGAAAAGTGTTCTTTCATATGAACTTGAAATTTTGAAAGAAGAAATTGCTCAATTAAAGTCTCAGAATAAACAACTTAAGAATCTACTTATGAAAAAATAATGTAAAGGTTTAAAGCAGGATCCATTAGTTCATTCTGATAAGAATTTGGATATTATACATGTGAATGATTCTGAACAATTTCCTGAACTGAGCCTTAAGAAAAATGTTCGTCTTAATGGAAACAGTCACGAAAGTATTGTGCATGACAATAATAAAGAGCAATAGGTTTAAGTTATTTCAAGAAACAAAAAGAGAATAGGAAATCAAAAATTAGGAGAGGCAAGTAACAAAAGAAATACTACCGTTAGTTCAAATTCACATTAACTAACTAACTAACTAACTGTATGGCCTATGGAGATCGGAGGTTCAATGCCACGTTCACAAAAGCTCTCCACTGACTTCTATCCTTAGCCAACTGGATCCAGTTTCTACTATGTGCTCCTATTTCTGCGAGATCCATCTTAATATTATCCTCCCATCTGCGCGTAGGTCTCCCTAATGGTCGTTTTCCGATTGGCTTCCCAGTTAGAACTTTGAAAGTGTTCCTACTTTCTTCCATTCTGGTTACATGACCTGCCCATCTAAGCCTCCTAGATTTGATAACCCTAACAATGTTTTGTAAACTACATAAATTGTGTAGTTCCTCGTTATAAAGTTTCCGTCATTCGCCATTTCCGCTCCTCTTCGGTCCGAATATTCGTCTTAGGATCTTATTTTCAAATATTTTCAGCCTGCGTTATTCCCTCAGAGTAAGCGACCATGTTTCGCAACCATACAGCACAACAGGCATGATTATCATTTTATATGCTTTAAGCTTCAAATTCCTCGAGAGAATCTGCGATGACAAAAGGTTTTGAACTGAATAATAACACGAATTTCCTGCTTTTAGTCGACGTTTAATTTCTTCGTGAATATAGCTTTGGTCTGTTAATATTGATCCTAGGTATTTGAAAGTATCCACTTTATCGAAAGTATCGTTTGACATTTTAACGCATCCATTTGCACTATTAAGATCTTGACGGAATTCACATTAAAGACAATAGCTAATGTAAATTGGTTTCAGGTTATGGAATGCAGAAGATTAACTTAGCAGCGAGAAGTAGAAAAACAGCAATTTTGAATCAAGATTTGATCCCACATGAGATTAAAAACTAAATATGAAATTGATGCGTCTTTTCATGTTTAAGTATTCGATACAGATCTTGGAATTATAAATAACACTTAGATTTGTCCTAATGGTATACTAATTGGTCATTTCTATAGGAGAATTTTGTCAACTAACGCTGAAAACCAGGATAATAATGATAATAAAAATAACTAGTTTATAATGGAGTTGCATATTTGGTATCAACATCTTCAAGGCTTGAGAACCAAAGTAGTATATTTTATACTGCTGTGGCTGCTTTTTCATTTAATGTTAGCTGTAACAGAATTTTGGTTTAGTGATAGTGAACACTCATCTGACTAGTTTTCTGAAGTATCTAAATGCTTTCTATCTGATAGATATTATTTCTCTAAGCAGCGTAGTCGTGGAGGTGGTGTTTCACTTGCTGTTAAAACAAATGGAAATTGTCAACGGAGATTTGATTTAGAGATTGAGACTGAAAGTGTAAGGATTGAAATGGATATAGTCAAAGGAAATAATTTATTGATTGCATGTTCTTATCTTCATCCAACATACTCTGTTATAAGCTTCATCTATTACTGGAATGTTATTACTTCCAAGTGAATTGTTTGAACTACGACATAATGATTATTGACGACATATCTAAAGTTGGCTGAATTAATAGAAATGTTTATGTTGATATAAATAATTATTCCGAAGCTGAAGTCCAAAGCTAAAATTTTATTCAATTTTTTGGATGATGTGAACTTAAATGTAGATTGTACGGTCTCAAATCTTGATCTAATCTCACACAACACATATGTTAAAGCTAGTAAAAACGTTCTACTCATGGTCCCTCCTGATCAATATCATGATCCCATCACTATCTCTGTTAAATGTCCATTTAGAGTACAAGAGATTTTAAGAGATCAACGTTTGTTATATCATAAAGGTGACTATCTTTTTTTGTATAGAGAAATTCAAGGGGTGGCAGAGACTAATACTTTCTTAAATAAATATATTAATCCGGTTGCATAAAAGATTAACGATACCATAGTTGATGCGATTAATAACAATGTTACAATACGAATTAAAATAAATTCTAATTTATCAAAAAAGGTATTTTCCTACTCTAATTAACTTACTTAATACGAAAATTGTTGCTCGTAAGTATAAAAGAACTCAATTGGTACACGATTATGATGTTTTTTCTAGATGTAGTGCTATTTGAAAAAAAAACGTAACTTTATGTTGGGCTGGCAACACTGTCAATGTGATGGTATTATAGAGTATCAAACTGTCTCCCTGTCGATATTTGCTCGTTCAAAATTTCCATGTATTATATCTATTAGTTTAAAAGTTACAAGACATTTAAGATAAATAATCTGTCCTATATACTTAATAAAATAACACCAAATATACTGTAAAATTATTTTCAATAAATTTACATACCAAGTCGTTCCCTATCCTTTGGTAGTAGTACTTCGCATAATCATCCAACCAAACCTCTGCTAATCGAACAGAATTCCGTTTCAGCACGTTAACACCCGATCTCCATTTGTAAGGGGAACGTTTCCTGAAGATGTGACCAACATGAGAGCATGGAACAATCTCCAATGTGCCACCACACATCCACGTCTGGAAAAATGAAAACACAGCATTTTAAAATTATGGTTGCACACAATAAAGTTGTATGGAATTAGTTTTCCTTCTTATTATTATTAATTGATCATGAGATGTTGAAATCACTTCTCGCGAATGTTACTAAAACTTCACTTAAACAAAATACTTTCAAACAATTTACGCATGCTACAGACCACTGCATCGAATAATACACGAAAACAATGTAGCTTTTTTTTTTTTTTTTTTTTTAAACGGAAGTTATGTTAATGTAAAATTTGCTTTTGATAAAGTCTGTTCAAATGAGAATTTTACATAGTTCGGGTCTATATACACCAAAGATCTCTGGAAGATCTCCCCCCCCCCCCAAAAAAAAATCGAGGCCAGTTGTTCAAATCTTAAATTTTGGGATTTTGCACCTAAAGAGCAGGGTGTTTTTATAATGTGTTTCGATCTTGATGTAAGTGACTTCATCTGTTGAGAAAGGTCACAGGATAAGTGGCTGAAATAATGGAGGAAAACAAAGATGCAATAAACGAGGTAGATTCTTATCACCACTTTCTAAAATAGTATTAAAAGTGCATTAGGAATTTTCTTTAAATAAGTTAATATTCAGTGTAATATAAACTGGAACAGAATATATATTGCATTAAAAACAGAATAATTTTACGATAATAATAATAATAATAATGAAAGTTATTCTAAATTATCTATGGTTGTTCAACATTCATTTATGTAATGATGTATTTGATTTATGATAAGTTCGCTTCGGTTTCAACAACTATTATTGAGTCTTCGCTGCTAAACTCTCTTAAAAAAGAAATAAATAAATAAAAAGCGAAAAACACAAAAAATATAGAAAATGAACCAAATAATATTTACAAAATGCTATTAAACAAAATAAGTAACAGTTTCTAAACTTTCTCTTGTAGACCAGAAAGGTCCTATCCGGTTGCAATGATGTGAACTAACTATGGGAGAGATGGCTGAAATTCAGCTCAAATGTAGAAGAAACAATGTAGATTCTATATCCTAAAAGCAAATTGTTCTAAAACGGATGAAACATAGTCAAAAAGCATGAAATATGAATATTAAAGTAAATGGAAAATGAATTTTGAAAAAATGAAGTCTTCCACATATCTCAAAAACTATAATAAGGAGATGGCTAATTGAAAGCTTATTGCTAAGACATAATGAAGAGCTTAAAAACGTTGTATATCACGTAATGTAAATATGGATAGAGCATTGTCAAAAGTCAAATTGTTAGAGTGAAATTAATAATAATAATAAAGTATATGCATCTTCTGCGAATTACCCAGTACTTGAAATATCTCACATCTGGATTTAGAATCTCCAGACTCGATTTAGCACGCAACGTGACTTTTGACCTAAACACGTGACAAAGTCTGGTCCTTATGGGAAACCGGATAGGCCCTTTCAGTGTATAGTTTACGACATAATTAATTGTTAAGCACTAAAATGTCTACACTAAACGAAAGACCCTGGGAACAGTTGTTAGTTCTTGTAACAGCATTTTGTGGGCACTTTCTGGTTCACTTTTAAATTTTTTATGCTATTCATTCTCTTTAAATTATAGACAAAAATTTCAAAAAGCGATGATGAGCTTAGCAAAGGTACTCAACATTGAAGTTACTTTTTCTTTTAATGAAGAAATCTTTATATGCAATTTATCATAGTCTTCAAATCTTCGCTAAAAAAAAAAAAAAAAAAAAAAAAAAAAAAAAAAAAAAAGTTCTAGAAACATCTCATTTTCCCAAACCTGAACACAATGTAAAGAGAAACAGCTCTGAATACCAAATGGTAAATTCCCCTGCATCCTTTGCAAATTTTTAATGTATAATATCTGTTCTCTCTATAATATTTTTCAACACGAATTCTCCTTATTGCTTCCTTATATACGAGGATCATTCCAAGTCTTGAATACAGCGCATGCGCGACCGTTTGTTAATGTCAGTTCTGAGTCAGAGTTTGGACTTGACGGTTGTGTCTGTGTTTGCTGGTTCGCGTGGCTCTGTAGTGAGAAATTCAGCGATAAAATGGAAGATGAGCCCGACTCAGGTCGGACTGCTCATAGTAAACAGCGTTTCTATGTCGAAATCGAAACTGTACGTGGAAAAAATCTCACTGAAATTTACAATGCTTAGCGTGAGGTTTGTGGAAATAGTGTAGTGGATCGTAGCACTGTATCACGATGGTCTGTTCCTTTCTGTGAAGGTCATGTAAGCACTGTGGACAATACAAAAAGTGGAAGACCATCAATCACAACAGACTACATCACTGAGATGACATTTCAGAGAGGACCGACGAAAAACATAGGAAATTGCATATGAGGCCACAATGTCTGTCACTTCAGTTTACAGAATCATTACTGAAGATGAGAAAAATCGTCAAAAAAGGCCTGACATGCTTGTAGCTGGTGTCCTCATTTTGCACGATAATGAAAGACGGCATACTGCTATAGAAGTGAGGGAAATACTCGACAAGTATGGATGGGAAATACTTCCCCACCCACTATATAGTCCTGATTTGAGCCCACCAGACTTTGATTTGTTTCCGAAATTGAAGGAACCACTCCGTGCAAAAAATTTCAATACAATTAACGAAGTTTCCAGTGAGATGATCCGAGTGATCAGACAGCTCAACAATGAAGGTGTCCTATCCGGAATATAGAATGTACCAAAACGTCGGGAAGCTCCATAAACCAGAATGGAGATTATATTGAAGGCCTGTAAAGATATTTTTACAATAAAATATTTACTTCCTAATATCTTTCAGTGTGCAGAACTTTTGAAATGACAATCGTAGTCCTCTTAACGAATTGTTTCCCTGGAAAGTTTAGAAGAAATAGGATTTCTCAAAGATAATTGAGTTCAAGAATCATTTAATCATTTCTAACTATCTGCAATTGTTCACTCAGATTTTTTCCTGCTGTGTAACTATCAATAAAAAATGTCTCTGTTTTTATTTTGAAACTTTCCTTTAACCATGATAAACATGGCCGTCATTTTTACCAACTTTCTGTGAATTTTATTTAAAAGAAAAAACATTATGTCTAGCATTACAACGTTAACGTTAAAAGTAACGGCCATATTTATCATCATTTCTAAAACAGTTATTTTCAAAATAATAATAATAATAATAATAATAATAATAATAATAATAATAATAATAATAATAATAATAATAATAATAATAATAATACCAACAACAGTGTCATTGTAATTGCAGCTTCCACAGCAGGAAAAAGTTCCGAAAGTGAATAAGTACAACCAGTACTACAATTTCATGGAAACAACTCCTTAAGATGTGTATATTAGAAAGCAACAAGCGGAGCTCCTTCGTGGCTAAGCCGTTAGCATACGCACCTTTGGCGTGGAAGACCCGGGTTCGATTCCCGGCGTGAGCTCATGTGGTTTGAATTCCACGTTAATCAGTAGGTCCCGCTCATATAGCCTCGCTGCTGAAAGGGACGTTAAACTCAAAATAAACTCAACTCAAAGCAACAAGGAGAACTCGTATTGAAAAAGGTCCAAGAAAGAACAGATATATGCACAAAAATCTGCACACAATATGGAGAAATTGAACATTCATTTATGTAATATGTATCCTATAGCGTCCATTAGTACAATAACCAAATATGATACCTTAAAGGAGAGTTCTAAATTTTCACCACCCCAGATATCAAACCCGCTGTCGTAGGTTCCCAATCTTTCAAAGAAAGCTTTATCAATTGCGAAAAGACCTCCAGCCATGGTTGGACTCCAAACAGGTTCTGCGGAATTCTTATGTCTTTTTCTTTCTCGTTGTGGAACGGCATGCCAATTAAACTGAAAAGAGAAAATGCATTGAGTAAGCAAACGTGCGAAAACTAGAATATATTAGGTTGAACTTAGATCTACAAAATTAACGCTACTATAAAAGAATGTTACAAATGAAACTAATAAACACTCTTCTATGATCTTTTATATGCCTTATTATTCCAGACTTCCCTTCTACAAAAATTTTAAGTATACTCCATATTTACCTACATTAAACTTATTCATTTAACAAGGCTAAAAGAGCTTTAACTTTTCAATTCCATCTTCATGCTTTACTGCAAACTAACATTGTATAGAAGCGAGGTATGTTGAGCGTGAATCACCAATATCAGTTTCATTTCCCCTTGAACTTACTATATTGTAATGGTCACAAAAATCTACGGTATTATTTAAGTATTCAACATGAAATGAAATAAAATTTCTAGTGTCACTCCGCATGGTAATTCCTTTAAGTCAAAGACGACGAATGAAATTAATTAAAGTGAATGATTACGAAAAAGAACTGTGGAATGGAAATGTGGAAGAAAATAAGAGAACCCACATACACAATGTTGTGCACCAGAAACTTCTTGACGTGGGATCGAACCAAGAACCACTCGCACCAGAGGTAAATGCTCTACTACTGAGCCGCCGTGCTCTCACTAAGTATTCCCGATAAGGTCTTTATTTTCAGTAGACAGCAGCAGATAACGGTAAAAGAAAATCAAGAGAAGAACTAATTGAATGTATTTATTTTATACGTACATAGGTTAAATTTTCTTATTTATGGTTATATTAATTGTGTAATTTTACTATTACGGAGAAAACTGCGTACACATTTCACCTGCACCTTACAGAGAGTGACTGTTAAAGGGAACGCCTCATACCATACTACCGTTAGTTACTTATCTATTGGATACAACCTAGTAATGCGCATCACTATCACGAAATAATTAATTTCCAAAATACAAAAAATTCTACGTAATAAGAATCTTTTTCGTGTCTGTTTTTTTTATACTTTCTTAAGAAATCACATTTAAATCTCCTAAAAATATTTATTTATTCTTTTGGTTTGTTTTGTGCATTTTTGTTTATATTCTCTTTATTATTCATGTTTTACATTATCCTCTTAAAAGTAACTATCAAATATATTCCATTAATTTAATGGTGCCTAGAGCAATTGAATTTCGGAGGAAAGGTAACAAAATCTCGGCTAAGTTCCAGAATATGAATGAAGTTGGCATAATTAAACTAAGTAAAACAATAATTTATAATAATAACCATAAAG
This sequence comes from Thermobia domestica, assembly GCF_964235325.1. NCBI lineage: Eukaryota > Metazoa > Arthropoda > Insecta > Zygentoma > Lepismatidae > Thermobia > Thermobia domestica. The sequence goes on from NC_137468.1 coordinate 199,250,921, forward strand.
TACCATAACATTAACCCTTGCAGTTATACTTGAAATAAAGCAACGAACTCTATTGTAGTACGCAACACAGTTCTGAAATCTAAAAACAATGTTTATGTTCTTAAATTAACTTTCAAATTCCACCTGACACCATACCAGAAATTAAGATAGTATATATTCCTCTTCGATTTTTTTAAACATAAATATGTATAAGAGTGAATGCCAAATGTACAATTTTAATCTAAGTCTTATTATTGTTAGAGAAGTAAGGAAACTGAAGCATAAAAGGCATACTTTCAAAAGTTAATCATTGGTCATAATTAACCGAAATAACTTGCTATAAATATTATTTCTACGATGCGGAAACACTTTCAAAGAAATTGCACAAAGATTTTTACAAGTTATAAAAGTTTTTCCGTTCGTCTATTACATGCAAAAGTAATTTATCTAGTCATTTAATAAATTATAAATTATAAATTAATAAATTATACCTATTTATCTACTTTATATGTAGATAAACATTACCTTATAAATATTAGATAAATATTACCTTAGTTTAATCGTTTTAGGGTAGAGAGAGGCTGGTTTCTTAATACCACTAAAAGGTATAGTTTACAATACCTGAAGGTTCCAACTAAATCCTCCTACGGCAGTACCTGACGCCTTTTTGTACTCTAGTGTGTCATCGGCTATTATATCAATCGTAGGACAAACCACAGTAGTCCAATTACGACCAATACGATCCAACAATGGCTCCAACCACCCTGCAGAAATCACATTTATATACATACTAATAATACACACCAATATACTATGCTTTCTATATGCTCCAATCTGAATATGCGTTTTCTAGAAACAAATTATTCCATACATTCTAGAATTTATTTATGTTATTTGGAAAAGAAAAAAAACATTTCTGGAAAATGTAAACTAATCCTAGAGCAGAGGCACCCATAAGGGAAAAGAAGACGATCTTACAAAGTTTTATGTATTTCAAAAAATGAGAGAAAACATATAAGGTATAGCTAATGTATCTGATGAAGGCAATCACATATTGCCAATACTGTAACAAAAATTAATAAGAATCAATGTTTGATTTGATGAGATCTTATTTTTATTTAAGATAGACGCAGTTTCAAAGCTAGAATGAGCGACATTCACTTCACCAGATGGAGAGTCTGAACAACCACTTCTGTGGGTTCTGACATAGGGACAAAATCAAGTATTCAGAATGATCACATTCTGCATTACGGTACTGTGTTATTTATCAGCTGTACGGTTGATTTTAGACTCTGTTTTCACCAATTCAATATTTTACAGAGCAAATGAAGTTTCGGAATTGATCGTCAAGGTAGAATCAATGAATCCAAGATATTTCCAATCCTTTCACGTTTCTCAAAATATTGCAGAATCATTGAATAGTACAGCTTTCTTTAAAGTAAAAGAACAAAATATTATTAATTACACTAACCGTCTTTGTTCAAACTCAGTTCTTTGTTTAAGCCTAGCACATTATAATTGACTTGAAGAAAAGATATCTTTGACAGTAGGAAATATACTAACAAATAAAACTATTTCATTAAATAGTAAGTGTGTTTATTCTTCATCGACTGGCGAAAACCATTCGATCAGGACAATTGAACTAACTTTCTGGGAATCTTAAAGAAATCAGGGTAAACTGAAGGGATTGTCGCCACATTGACAGTCCCACAGTTTACATAGAACAGAGACAGAAGTTACGCCTAAACCAAGAAGAAACCAGCAATGCGGAGATTGAGAGCAAGTCAGGCAAGAATGTTGTACGCCACGACAATTATTCAACGTTCACAGTCAATGTTTATGGAAGCATTAATGACAGTTAGATATGTCAAGGTTAGGAGACATCATTAACAACGTATGCGGATGGTGTGGGTTATTATAACTAGAACTGAAGAACTACAGATAATGGATACAATAGTTGTCACTGGAAAATAATATGGAATGGAATTACGTGATATAATATGGAATGGAAGATTGAAACGTCGAAAATCATGAGAAAATCCTGTGGAAACACGCCCTTACGGATCAGAGTAGAACAAAGAGAACTTAAAGAGGTTAATTTCAAATATCTGCGGAATATTTTGAAAGACACTCACTGCACCAAAGAGATCAGTTCAAGAATTGCCGTCAACAAAAAACCATCACTCCTAACTAGCAAACTTAATATTGAACTGAGAAAGAATCTGGTTAAATGGTAGGTAAGGAGTGCAGGATTGTATGGTTCGGAGGCTTCGACATTACTGAAGTTAGAAGAAAAATATTTAGAGAGCTTTGAATTGAAATGTGGTGCTGCAGGAAGATGGAGAAGACAAAATCATCTGACAAAAAAAATATAAATAAATAAAATAAAATAAAATAAAATAATAAAATAAAATAAAATAAACAAATAAAACGAGTTAGAAGAGGACGACTTGATGCAACATTCTTCGCAGTGAGTCCAACTGGACTGCACACATCCTGCGAAGAAGTTGCTTTGTTGATGACGTCACAGAACGAAAGATGGAAATGAAACCAAAGAGTAGGAAGAATACAACTTATCAATGATTGGAAAAATAGAAGAAAATATTAAGAGTTAAAGCAGAAAGCTGAAGATCGAGAAACGTGGAAAAAATACTTTCAAGATTATAATCTAAGGAAAACAACATCCTTCGATTTCCTATGAGATATCAGGGTTCCCATTTATTTGATGAGCACGAATTTCCTGATTTTTCCACTCATGATCTGCAAACTTCTAGGTCTACATATAACATAAATAGGCAACTATTTTTTTTTTTTCTTATTTAACATAACAACGTGATTCCTCATGTACCACGCATGTACATGTATATCGTGCGAAGGTAGACAAGTTTTACGAAACAAACTAATTTATTTTATAAAATATCCCCCATCAAACAGGCGGGTAAGGCAAAAGCAAATGGATTCTGAGAAATAAGAACCGTACTTAAAATTCCCTGACTTTTCCAGGATTTTTTACGGGTAAGCAGAATTCTCTAACTTGTTCAGGTTATTCATATTTTCCAGGTCGGTAGGAACCCTGATAAATTCTCTTAGGCAGCTTGGAAAACATGAAATAATAAAAATAATTTCTTTTCCTAGCACATCAGTGAAATAATGTCACGCACATCACATAAGTCGTGCTTAATATTAGCGTATTACCGTGTTTGGTATTAAAAGTAATCTCGGAACATTATGGTATTACCAATTTGTATGACATTTTTTATGATGATAGCTATCGATTTCTTGGCAGATACATGTTCTAAATTTTAGAATAACAACGAATCGAACGGGACAATTCTGTATCCCGAAGAATTTTGTCGGACGCCTGAACACAACCTCGTTGTAAGGGACACTCCCAAATAATACGGAATGTATACGAATCTGAAATAAAATCTATTCAGTGTAACATAGAAATCAGTAGAATGAGCTGTAGTCCACAGCCTTCAAAAATACTAAAATACTGTATCTTGGCCATGTATAGTAACAGTTACTTGCTACTTTGTTTATCAAAGCTTAGCCTCCCTTTTGAACACCGAGGTTACACGTAACTTAGACCTTCAGTGTAACGTAAAGTCCAAACCGTTGTAGTGCGCTCAGTACTCTCCCAGAGGGAATCGAACCCAGGACCTCATGCACCAAAGGCTCGCTCGCTAGCCATTATATCAGCGGGGAGTACAATATCTTCACTTGTGACATTAGTATTAAATATAAAAAATCTGTTCTTCTACGCACAAGGGACGGTCGAAAAAACTTTACAAAGCCTATTATGGCTTATATGTGAGACACAGCTGAAAGATCAACACACCTGATGATAGAGGGCATTCAACAGTAGTCCTCAATGTAATCGCAATGTTTGTTCAACCGTTTATCACAACGACAAAGTTTTCTATATCATTTGCATAGAAATTCTCGTCAAGTTCTCGTAACCGCCATGAGGCAGAGGTTTCGATATAATTACATACCAGATAATGGTAGCCAGCCATTTTTTGCTTTAACAGGGAAAAGATGAAAGTCACTGGGGCTAGGTCAGGGATGTAGAAGGGATGCTCTAGTCGTTTCAAGCGTAATGTCGGTGGTTGAAATACTGGGTCTACCGCTGTGTACAGGGTTATCATTAACAATATTGGTCCGTCTTTCTTTGAAGGCAAGACACTACTTTCCTAATGTTGCTTCGGAATTTAGCCTTCCCCATACACCTGTACAATCTGCCTATGAATGTCAGCAGATGGAGTGTTTTTGGCCCACAGGAAACGCATCACTGACCTCACTTCCACTTTTGACCAATTTTCCACAAGAGTCATCATATTTAATGTCCACTTGTCAGGTATATATGACCAGAATCCGAAATCTTCACCAAGACACACATGCTATTAATCTAAAAATAAATTTTCGTTAAGTTACAGTGAATAACATAAAAGTTCTATGATTTGTAACTTCTCTTCCGATCATCCCTCGTAGCAGTAAATCAACATTTCTATGATTAAAACAATCCAATTACTGATTTTGAAGCATCATCCAATACTAATTGGTCGTGTATTGGTTTAAATTTTCCGCAAATGTCTCTCTTCTTTTCCAAATAACATGAATAATATCTTTATGGAAAGTGCATATTCATATTGGAGCATAGCAAGCATAGTATATTGGCATGTACTATACGTATGTATTATTAGTATGTATAAATATATGATTTCTGCAGGCTGGATGAAGCCATTGTTGGATTGCATTGCTCGTAATTGGACTACAGTGGTTTGTCCTGTGATTGATAGAGTATTAGGTGAAAGTCTAGAGTACTTGATAACGCCGAACAATCTCGTAGGAGGATTTAGTTGGAACCTTCAGGTATCGTACACTATGTGTGTTAGTGATATTATTAAACCAATGAAAATTATTTGAGCATTTAACAGCCTTCGTGTGACGTATAGATTTTCTCTATATCCTAAAACGTGGACAAATTAAAACATTTAAAGTAATGTAATATTTTATTATTATTTATAAGACCTGATATGTGTTTGTCTGAACATCTAACATCTGGAATTTTAGTAAAGGAACTAAGGTGGTGTGTGATTATAATTATCACCTTAAACTTAGGAATGCATTTAAATATTTAATAATGCCAAAATTTTCAATCGGAATCCCTTACTTTCGTCAGAGATTTATATTATTATTATATTCTATGTATTATATCATATTATAATATTATAATATATTGTATTATAATATTATATTATATTATATTATTATTAGTCTTATAAAGGTATGCTTTTAGATGAAGTTAGATTATCATTGGATATGTTGAAGTTGTCAGAAAGAAGGATTACTGTTGATGTTAAAATGTTGTACTCAATTCTTCATGGCTCATGCGGTTCGGATTCCACGTTAATCAGTAGGTCCACGTCTCATATAGCCTCGCTGCTGAACGGGACGTTAAACTCAAACTCAACTCAACTCAACTCAACTCAATTCTTCATATTAATTTGAATTTATTGTCAATGGTAACTCTGCATGCAACTATCATACAAGAAATCCCAACATTCTTAGACTCATTCACTGGCTCAACGATGTAGCCATATATAAAACTCTGTCAATGGCCAATGATCTTGCTAATATTATTGACATCTTTGAACATAATTTCAGTGTTACTCAAAGGCATTTGTATATTTATTTTATAAGCAGCTGAGAGTATTACCTTCTTTTATGTAAGTGTATGATTTGTTTTATATATGATTTATGTATCTTTTTCTTTGTGCATGTATTAATTGTATTTAATTTTACATTATGTTTATTTTCATCATTTGTATATTCTTTTCTACTTTATGGAAATTGTAATTGGACCGATAAGTTTGTAATTTCCAGTACGCAAGAAAAAATATTATTATTCCATAAACACACTGCTGTTTTAACCATATCTCACGATTTTCTTTGGATAACAAAAGAAAAAACCATTGCTGATATAAAATGAAATTAAATCTTTGGTTTACGTCTCGCACTTATGTCGGCTAGGCTAAAGGAGACGGTGATAATGAAAAATAAATGAAATGGTGGAATGAAGAAAATGGGAAGAAACGGAAGAACCCCGAGAAAACCCACGCATACGGTGTTTGTCCACCATAAAGTTCACTTGGCACGAGCTGGGATTGAACCAAGGACCCCTGCACCAGAGGTGAACGCTCTACCACTGAGCCACCGCGGCCTCACATTGTCGATATAGTCCAACTTATCTGTACCATTCTGAAAACAACATATATATAAGCAATACCTTGAGGGATAGTTTGTGACACATATATTAACTTGAAGATCATTTTGTTGCTTTGCCAGTCATTCATTGTGGCTTTAATTTTATTGTGAAAAAGTTACTTAGAACTATCAGTGAAAAAAAGAAATTATTTGTATATTCTAAAGTTTCAAATTTTCTATAGTTGTCACCAGGCACGTAGCCAGGATTTCGTGAAGGGGGGGGGGGAGGTCCGTGTCATGAAATACTGTGGTCATCACACCAGGGGCTCGACCATTCAAAACTATTTTATTGGAACATATGTTAGTTCGTTTAGCCAGAATTTCGTAACGGGGGGAGGGACAAGAAATTCTGAAGGCCCAGGAGCTCGATCAGTCTAAACTACTTTACTATCAACATGTATTGGTTTGTTAGGACAATAAAATGAGGAAATGTTGGTAAGTATTTTAATAACAAACTATGAAGAAATCTCGAGTAAAATAATAATAAAAAAAAAACTATTGAAAAAGATTTTACAATGTGTTTAGTTCTTTCCCTGTTCATTCAAATATAACAATTTTCCTTTCATTATGACCTCAACTATTATAAAAGGTACATATTCACTATTATAAAAAGTACATACTTATAATGTCTTGTAAAATATCTTACAATATCTGCATTCCTTTCTCTGTTGAATCAAATGTTAACAGAACTTCCTTTCCACATAACTTTTTGTTTTTATTATTCCGTCAACTACTGTCTGTCCCAAGTGACAGGTTAAAGTTGCAGTAGAAAATTGTTTGTGAAATATCATGTTTGATACTGCAAGGATGCGATGACGAAAAATTATGATAAAAAATGTCCACCCTGTTACACAACGGCACTATGCTTTCGGAAGCTTAAAATATCTGATTAGTAGCACAAATTCTGGGAATTAAGTAACTTTTCTAGAAATTTCAAATCCCTGACTCTTCCAGGATATTTTGCTCACCTCGCCACCATGTATTGCAAGTAATACAAATCTCCTCATAAGAAAGAGAAATCAAAATCTTCCTGTAGTTTTTTTTTTTTTTTTTAAATTTTTAACACTGATCCTTCTTTTTCTCATTTCATTTTGTTTAATCCTTCCTTAATTTTTTTCATTTCTGGTCTCGAAGGGGGGTCCGGACCTTCCCCCCTGGCTACGTGAGTGGTTGTCACAAACTCTTCATTGATTTAAAGTTCTTTCTTTTTAATTAGTTTGTTTTTTAATATGTTTCCGGCGAGCATAACTTTACCGGTATTTTTTTAAACAATAAAATTAAAATCGCAACAAGTGACTTGGACAGGAACATTAGTATGTTTGAAGCTATTATACTTGTAACAAACTACCTATCAATGTGTGGTTTATGAGTTTTGTTTTCAGCATGTTACAGGTAAGTTCAGCAATATCGTCATTCCCCCTTTTTTTAATATATAAAAGAAACCATGGCATGTGAGTAAAATAGCATTTTTTAACGCTGACAAAAGAGGGGTTTCCATTCAAAAATTTATAATCAGTATTTGGAAAAATGTATAGACTCATTACTCAGCTTAAGTTATCTGCAATCTTCTATTATGTACAGTACGGTTATTATTTATAGCAAATTACTTTTGTTAATTATGACCAATGGTTAACTTTTTAAAATACGTCAGTCGTATTTGCTGGTTTTTAAACGCTTCGTGAGTAGAACATTTCGCTAGCACCTGGCTCAGAACCATTATTCACTGGCCTGGAATCCATGGTCTAGCAGTACATGGGCCACTCTCACTCTATTTTGGCAAAAGTACTATGGTCCACTCCTCTAAATTTTCGAGACGATGCACGAGGTTACTTCATAAATTTTGAAAATTATGTAAACTGAAAATCTGGTATGTGATATACGATTGTAGTTATGTACACTCATGTGCAAAATTATTGTCGCATATCTATAACTGTCTTCTTGTAAGAATATAGTTTGATAATGATTTTGCAGGGTACTTTTAATACTGATACTATGTGTATAATCGGGAAATGTATATTTGTGGTAAATTTCATAGGAAAAGAATTATAAATACGAAATTTAGAATGAGTAAAACAAAATGTTGCTAAATGGACAAGAAAGTTTTATTTTCGTTTCATTGTTCTTATTTACTGCTCCTTTGATATGAAATTTGCCACATGCATGTCTTTGCCGATTATACACATACTAACATTATAAGAAACACTGGGCGAATTCGTTATCAAATTATATTCCTACAACAACATATTTATATACATGCGACAATAATTTGGGACACGATTGTACATGTGAAATTTTGGATGGTCCATCTCGTTCCCTTCTATGAGTAAAAATTAGAAAAAAAATGAAATGTTGACGGTTTATCGTCTCTGATGAGACTTTATTGCATTATTTGCACTTTTTAATTTGAGGTAACTGAATCTAATGAAAGTTTTTCTAAATATATTCGTCTAGAGAGTCAGGAGAAAAATGACCTCGAAATTGGGATCTTTGAAGTATCGTTTATTCCAATACTAAAAGTGCCCACACTTTCATAAATTCCCAATTCCATTTTTATACTAATTTGAGATTACTAAATCTAGTGGATCTATTTTAAGTCACATGCATCCATGGGGTGCCTACAAAAATGATCCCAAATTTGAGATATAATTAGATGTAAGTATCCCAAATTTGAGGTAATTTTTCTTGTAACTCGATCGATGAATTATTTGAAAATAATTTTATTGAATTCAGAATCTTCAAATTAGTGTTAAAAACTCAATTAGAAATACATCGAAGCGTGGACACTTTTACTGTTGCTATAAGCGGTACTTCAAAGATCCCAACTTTGGGGTAATTTTTCTCGTGATCTCCTAGATGAAGATGTTTAAAAAGTAGTTCCGTTAGATTCAGCACCCTTAAATTAGTATAAAATGCACAATTAGAAGTTTATTCAAGCGTCGGCACTTTTTAGTAGTAGCATGATTGTTAGTTCTTTGAGAATTATCAAAAATTAAAAATTGATAAAAGTTCTCTAGGACACAAATACATATCTCTCTAATTTCGGTGATTTCTTTGGCCCCTTCCATGGGTTAAAAAATATGCCAAAAATACATATTTTACCACGTGGTCCATTTTTATCCTAATTATTTTCTAAGATATGGATTTATTACATTGTATGAGTTGATTCAGGGGATTATTTTCTTTCATAAGACAGTGTTGCATTGATGTACCCTATCTTAAAATTCAGTAAGGGTACATCACTCATCCTTAAACTTAGAAACTGTCAAAATGATTCGTAATTGTATTTATAGGACTCGTGTATATATCTTTGTAAATTAGAGTGGTCCAACTTGCCTTTTTCCGTCAGTAAAGGATGACAAAAATTTAGACGTAAACAACACATTTTACCATGTGATTTACCATGTGATTTCGTATTTTTCCTAATTTATTCTAACATGAGATTTTATTACAACACATAGTCTTACGAATGAATAAAAGGGTTCATTCTCTTTGATATAACAATGCTACAATAGAGCACCTCCTGTTAAATTTTGGTAGCTGTACAATGACTCGCTGTTAAATTTGGGAATTGTTAGAATATAAAAATTGATAAATGTTCTCTAGGATTTACGTACAAATTTAAGTGGTCCATCATTTTATCTTCCATGCGTAGAAAGACTGTCAAAATAATATTTGGAAGGGGTATGTTGTGATTCACTCCTTAATTTCAATCTGTATTGTACTTTATGTTAGACTGAATGTTAGGTCCCTCGAATATAGAAATTTATGAGAAGTACATCCGGTTCATGATGCTTTAGATGCTGTTCCGTGAATTAACCTACGTATGTGAGAGCTACAACAATCTTATCCTTCATCCACATATGGTTCACGAATTTCACACTTTGGACTTCAGGGAATGTAGTCACGACTCCTAGTCTAGGGACATTGTTAGAAACTTATCTTTCATGAAATATCATTAATTAATCACTGAGTATCCTTTTATGCATTGCATGTTTTAAGGAAAAAATAAAATTTTTTAGCAAATAAAATTTCAAAATCGTGAGTCGTATAATAATTTTGAAGTGGTTCTTGGTTTTCTTAGTCGAACAAGTGAAAATCGAACAGTAATATATATATATATGATCAACGATCGTAAAATATTTTTCTTATTACTATATTTCTGATATTTTTTGCACTTACAGAGAAATCTTCGTTAGAAAATTTTCTGTTCATTGAAAATATTGTTGGTTTGAAAAATTATTGATTAAAAAGTTTTCACTAACTGAAAATTCTTAATTTAAAACTTTTTGCACTCACTAAAAATTCTTCTTAGTTTGAAAGATTTTGTTTGATAATTTATGCTCAAAATATTCTCATTTTCTAAATTTTTAGTTGCAAAATTTTTGCACTGGCTGAAGATATTTTTAGTTTGAAAAATTGTTGTTTTTTTAAACATTTCACTCGTTGAAAAAAGTCTTAGTTTTAAAAAAAAAATTTGAAAGCCTTTAGTTTTTCATTTTCAAAATTTTTACTTTGAAAATGTTTTGCAGACTGAAATTTTATAGTTGAAAATTTTGTTGAATTTTTTCTTAAAAATCCTTTACTGGCTAAAAATGTTTGTTTTGAAATTGTGTTGGAAAAGTTTTCTTTAGAATTTTTCATTAACTGAATTTTTCTAGCTCAATTACAAATATAAGAAAAAGAACCATTTATAAAGAACCTGAACGGTTTAAAATAAAAAATATGGAAAAAGTGTACACTAAACACTTAATAATTTCACCATCATGACGAAATCATGTATGTCTGAACAAGATTGTACATTATCAGCAGAATTATACTATATCCGTTTATGACTTTCTTATCTTTGTTGTCATATGTATCGTTCGAGATAATATCCACCGTAACGTCATAATGGTTATTTGTTTGCAGTTTCTAAACACACGTGGCATGGTAAAGTCATTTTCCTAGATTATTACTTTACAACAGAATACAACTTACAAAATACTGTATAGCTAAGTCATTTCTTCAGTTTGGATACAGATTACTGATGATTGTAGAAATGATGATAACATTTTACTTAAAAGATATCTACTCAAGGGCGCAGGAAAACAACAGAACTACTGTGTTTTTAAAATGTCAATTTAATATATTTATTCTACAAAGGACTGGTTGGAAAATGTCATCAATTCCGCTTTAGTTCACAATCATACGAAATACTATCACAAGAAATGCATATTTAGTTTAAAAATAAACATAAGATGTGTTTATTTTTAAAATAGCTGTACATTGGCAGTGATGATTTATTTTACAAAGTCAGCATGACACGAACATTCCATTCATCATGATGAAATCCCCCAACCAACAGCAAACGTCAGCATAACATCATCAACATTCCATTCATTATGATGAAATCACTTGAGCAATCAAATTTTGGTCCATGACGAAATCATTCGACCAAGAGCATCCAGGTTGGAAAGATGTATACCACTAACGTTAAAGTTTATGAAGAATTTCTATACGCCATTTATTATCCAATGAATGCGCTGAAAACGAAATGTGCTGTTGTTGGTATAAGTTCTAGCTCTTTTGAATTCGCAATAAGATTGAGTAAAGCAGAACTCTTTAATCTAATGTTAAACATTGATGAGTGAAAGACATTGCTTACTCTAGACGACGATATTAGTGATTACTGTAGTGTTGAATTGGATGTGATAATTGAGAAATCTCTACATACAAACAATGAAGTAGTGCTTGATAGAAAATGGGTGCTTCTTGAAAGAAAAGTACGATGGGTCACAAACAAAAATGGAACAGATTTGCAATATAGTGTGTGAAACATTATGTTGAAGTGTTGCAAAACAAGTGTATTATTATTATTTAAGAAAAGTATTATTTTGGAGAAGTTAGTACTGCATCTTGTGCAACATTTGTGAAGACCGTATAAAGCTGATCGGCATCGATCATTGATACATACCTGTATTGGCAGACAGTTTATTTGTAATAATATAGATATTAATTTTGCCCTAGACGTGAGAAGACTTCAGCTGGAATAAAAATTATTCTACAAAGAATAATTGGTACAAGAAATATAAAATAAACTGTATAAGCAATATTCAAATCCTTTTTGCAATATGGATGTATGCCATTAAGAATACAAATCATAGTAGAAATTATGGTTGTCGAGATACATAGACATGTATATTTGTTTGAGTAAAATTTTTCTTGCATTTTTATTAATACGTAAGTTTTTGCTTTCAAAATTTTTGTTTACATAAAATCAATATTTTATTCCAAAAAGTTTTCGGTTCCAGATTAGAAGTTAGTAAAAATGTTTTCGCTAAAAGTTTTGCGTACACATTTTAGCACAAAAAATTGTTTAGATTTATTGGACATTTTTCAGTTTGATTTTTAGTCATTCTATTATTTTTGCTTGTCGATAAACTTCTGAAATCATTTTTTCTGTCTTTGTAAATATGTCCAGTTGATAAAAAAAAAATGTCTAAAGATATTTTGTCTACAACTTTTTTGGGGGGGAGGGAGATGCATAAATTTGATTTCACTTTTTTCTGCATGAAGTTTTTCGTTGCATTTTCTTGTTTTTATAGAACAATAACTTATTAATCAGAGTCAAGTACAGCTAATTTATGAATATAGCTAATCATTCAGATTTCAAAGATAAATTCAAAGGTAACTTTCCATGAATGACCTTAGACTAGAGGTTCCCAACCAGCGTGACACACTGAGGTGTTGCAAAGTTTTAGGAATTAAAAGTTATGAAGCATTTAATAATTAGTTAAAATGAATTCTGAGACAAACTGTAGCAGCCAGCGCCTCCACAAGCAGCAACGACGCTCAGTACTACACAGTACTACATAGAGTCACTACTTGATAGAAACGTATTACCTTACACTATTAGAATTTATATTGTTATTAATAAAAAATCAAACAAGTTTGGGAATCACTATTTTAGGCTAAGAGTCGTGAACTACAATCCCTAAGGTCCAAAGTGTAAAATTCCTGGACTAGATGTGCATGAAGGACCCAAACATTGATGATATTGTTGTAGCTTTGATAGGTTGTCACATGCATTAAAATCATATTCATCAAATTTGGTTATTAATCTTCAGAAGTGTACAATAAGCCGTGATGAACTTTATGTACTTCTCGTAACTTTCTATATTCTAAGGACTTATATTCAATCTACCATTAGCTACACTACAGATCCAAATTAAAGAGTGAATCATTAACATACGCCTTTCAAATATTATTTTTACTTTTTTTTTTTTTTTTTTTTTTTTTTTTTTACTTATGGAAGGAAACATGATAAATCATTTAAATTTACAGAGGTATATATGTAAATCATAGATAACATTTACCAATTTCTATTTTTTTGACGATTTCCAAATTTAACAGTGAATCAAAATTTGAGAGGGGAGCACCATGGTACCAAGTCTCATAAAAGAGAATAAACCCCTGTATTCATTCATAACACTATATGTCGTAATAGTCTTAGAGAATAAATTAACACAAAAACCAATCACATTATTAAACGTGTTGCTTACATGCGTATTTTTAGCAGTTGCTTACGTGTATATTTTTAACAGTTTTCCATCATGGAAAAGTACAAGTTGGACCACCCCAATTTACATGTCCTACAGAACAATTACCAATTTTTATTTTACGTATTGAGAATTTTTAAATTTAAGGTTGGGCCATGTACCCTTCTCAAGTTTTAAGATCCAGTGAACCAATGTAACACTGTCTTATGAAATAAAGTAAGTCCCTGCATTCATTTATGTGATGTGATGTGAAGTCAGATCTAAGAAAGTAAGTGAAGAACCGATCACACGATGAAATTTGTAGCTTACGTATACTTTTGGAAACGTTTTACACTTGAAGCAAATAAAATGGAAACTCGAAGTTAATGGAAACCTTAGTCCTAGCAATCAAGGGGACGAAGTTTACCTTAATCCTAGAAATCATTTACCAAATTTTATTTTTGACAATTTCCAAAGTTTAAAGGTTGGTCAATGTACACTACTCAAATTTTGAGAAGGTTACATCATCATGGTACCTTCGTCCTATTCATGAGAATAGAACAATTTATTCATCCATATGAACATTGTGTATATCTTTGGCAATTGTTTACACTTGAAGGGACCATCCGAGTTTACAGAAACATATACCTTAGTTCTAGAAACATTTTCAACATACTCTTTTTGATAATTTCCACTGCATCCTCTCCCGAAACTTGAGAGGTGTGCATCATGGTATCCTTGTCCTATGTATGAGTGGCCTCTGTATTCAACCAATAAAATTAAAACCGATCACGTGGTAAAACGTATTGCTTACTTACGCTATATAAACTTCACAGTTTTTTACCCATGGAAAGGTGCAAGATGAATCACCCAATTTACAGAGGTATACAGAGATAGGTAGGTGGTTCAATCCTACGAATTCCTCCCAAAATTTGAGAGGTGGACCAACGTATCCATGTTAAAGTATAAAGGGAGTGGTCCTATGTACACCTGAACTACGGCACCCGGGCCAGGGACCAGGGGTGCTGAGCTAAAGGCAAATAAATTTCTTGTTGACGAAGCGTCCAAAGACCAGCCAATACTACTATGTCATTTATGCTTCAATATTTCCCTCCCTGTCTCGTATTATATTATGATTAAAATTTTACATTTATCATTCATTCTCATACATATTTATTTAAAAAACAGAAAAAAAAACAAATTCGAATATTTACATTCAACGTAATATGTTTTTAGTAAAACGTGAATTTTGAGTAATGTGAAGATGAAAACAAAAATTAAAATACTTTCTTAGTCCTGTTAAATTAATAGGTTTAACTTACATAAATATGCAGTTTATTTGACAGAAGGATTAATATTACATATAGAAGACAAGAGAAGAATATTTGTTTGTTTTGTAACGTTCTTTTGTAATGGTGTTAGTTTTCTAGATCTAAGTTCATCTTAACATATTCTAGTTTTGGTATTTTTGCCTATACAATCCAGTTTTTCTTCCAATTTAATTAGCATGCCATTCCACAACGAGAAAGGCAAGGAATCTGCAGAACCTGTTTGAAGTCCAACCATGACTGGGGGGTTTTTTCGCAATTGATAAAGATTTCTTTGAAAGATCTCACGAACCTACGATAGTGGCTTTTTGATATTTGTGGTGGTAAAAATTGAGAACTCTCCAAGGTAACAGTTATTTACTAACGGACGCTATACAAAAATGAATGGTTAGTTCCTGTATACCCTTTTGTGTATGATATGTATTCTCTCTAAAACTTTTTTCAACACCAATTTTCCTGGTTTCGTTGAGTTTAATTATCACTTGTTACCCCGCACTTAGTCAGTTTTAGAGATTTTCTTGCTGTAGTAGTTTCAATTATGTTAACGTCAGTTTATAAATATGTAAACTTCACAGAAAGGTAGTACAAGTGATGGGCAGATTTTTCGTTGTCGTAAAAAGTATTTATAAAACATAAAAACAGCAACATTCTTGACTGAGACTTCCACAGCGAAAAAAAATTCCGAAAGTGAATAGGTGCTATAGAGTAAGTGATACTTAAACTCAATTGTTTTTCGCTTAATATTCCTTCCAAATTTTGCAGAGAAAGACCTCGTTAAGATCGGTATAGCATGCAAGGGAACTTACCATTTGGTATTGAGAACTACCTCTTTTTATATGTCTTTATGTTTGAGAAGAGGTATTTATAGAACTTACCTTTTCCTCTCTAGCGAAAATAATATTTAAAGCCATGACATGTACTACAGACATTGCATAAGGGTTTCTTCATTAAAAGAAAAAGTAACTTACATCTTCGCTAAGCTTACCTTCAGCTTTCTTTAAATTTCAGTTTATAACTTAAAGGTAATGGATCACATTTTAAAAAATAAGATTAAATATAATGTGTGCAAAATTGTATTAAATGAAATAATGATCGTTTTCAAGATTTCTTGTATATTATAGAAGTCCGAGTCCCCAACAATTGTCATAAACCCTCGCCCAAATCTCATCTATAACAAAACATTTGGAAGAAGCTGTTTGTTTATTAAATATATATTAAATACAAGAAACCGAAACAGTTAATAAAAATAAATAAATGCTTAGCGAGTAAATATCGATGTATGTCAAGGAAATTTTGTATAACAGTTTATATAAAACTAAACATTAGAATCTTAACAATTTAATCATTGTCCCAATGAAATTCATAATGCAGTAGACTTCCAAATATCCGCCTCGCGACTGTCCGGTCTAGTTTTCTTTTATCGTAATTAAATGAGGAAGGCAAGGCGTTGCACTGGCAACATTGCCGAGGCATAGGAAACGGGCGTCTGCTACGATAAAATACAAGTTGTAACAGGAAAAGAGCAGCGTTCTGCTCCTTGTTCGTTGTTTGGTTAGTGTGTAACGCACCTCAATACAGTACGCTTGCCGCTGTTCCTGATTATAACTGTACAGTGCTGTATTTGTAAATTGTTCCTGGGGTATGCATAATGTTCATAAAGAAATGAGTTAAAAAAAAACTCTGGTTTATCCGGCTTTTTTGTTATCCGGCCTGTCCTTCCGCCATATTAGGGCAAATATTCGGAAGTCTACCGTATTAAGATCTTTGCAAACCTTGCCTCCACTTTTCATAATTTTACTAAATAATGAAAACTGCTTCCAAATCTTTTCTAATGGATCAGAAATTTGGATGAAAGTTTGTGGCATACTTGTTGAGCACTTAAATTTCTACACTATACAACAAATCTTGAAAACAATTGTTAGGTCATGTAATAGCATTTTGCACATATTTATATGGCTCACTTTTTATATTTTGATGTTACTCATTATCTTTAATTTATAAACTAAGAATTTTAAACAGTAACGGTAAGCTTAGCGAAGATGGAAGTTACTTTTTTTTTTTTTTCAATGAAGAAATCCCCATGTGCTATTTATAGGAGTAAATACGTGTCACGGCTTTAAACATAGTCTTATAAATCTTAAGACTCTTAATCCTTTAAATACCTTTTCTTTTTTTCTTCAAACATGAAGACAAATAAAGAGAAACTTCTGAATGATATCTTTATGTTCTACGTCCCACAATTATGCCGACTAGGCTAAAGGAGACGGTGATGATGAGAAATAAAGGAAATAGTGGAACGAAGAAAGTGAGAGTAAACGGGAGAACCGCGAGCAAACCCACGCACGTGGTCTTTGTCCACCACAAAGTTCACATGGCGCGAGCTGGAATCGAACCAAGAACCCCAGCCACAAGAGGTGAACGCTCTACTGCTGAGCAACCGCGGCTCCAGAGAAACTTCTGAATACCAAACGGTAAATTCTTCTGCATGCTATAACAATCTTAACAAGTTGTTTCTTGAATCATTTGGAAGGAACAGAATTAACTGAAAAACAATTCTGATTAAGTATCATTTATTACTACCCGCACTTATACATTTTTGGAATCCTTTCTTGCTGTGGAAGTTTCAGTCAAGAATGTCACTACTACGTTATATATATAAACTGATATATAAACTATTTATATAAACGTTTTATAAATATACTGTATATATATATATATATATATATATTCCTTTTACAACGATAAAAAATATGTCCATCACTTTTATCAACTTTCTTTTAATTTTACTTGATAAAAAAGGTAGAAAAAACACTATAACTGACTTAACACCTTACCGTTAAAAGTGACGGCCAGATTTTTCATTATTCCTTAAGGAGTTATTTTCGAAAAGTAACATTCATGATTGAAGCTGACATACCATGAAAAACTCTTAAAGTAAGTAAATGTGGGTAATAATAAGTGATACTTAAACTCAACAACACAACAAGGAGAAATAGTGTTAAGAAAAGTTTCACACAGATCTGGTATAAATTCTTCTATATCATATTATACATAGGGTATAGAAGAATATATTATTCACTTATGGAGTATGCATCCTATAAAAGGAGAGCTCTTAAAGTTTCACAATCTCAGATATGAAAAACACGCTATTGCAGGTTCCCAATCTTTCAACAAAAACTTTCATTAACTGCGAAAAGATCTTCAGCTATGGTTGGACTTCAAACAGATTTTCCGGAATTCTTGTCTTTTCTGTTTTCTCGTTCTGGAACGGCGTGCCAATTAAAGTGGATTAAAAAAATGAATTAAGTAAGCAAAAGTACCAAAACTACAATATATTAGGTTGAACTTAGATCTACAAACCTAACAGTCCATGATACAAGAACGTTACAAAAGAAACTAATAAATACTCTTCTATCATCTTTTATATGCCTTATTATTCCAGATTTTCCTTCTACAAAAATGTCAAGTGTGCTGCATATTTACCTAAGTTGAATCTATTGATTTAATAAGACTAAGAAGGTCTTAGTCGATTCTATTCGTTTTCGTTTCTATTTAGTTTCCTCGAGGAAAACAACGTTAAATAGAACTGTTACAAAGTATTTTAGTTTATACAGGGTGTTTCAAAACAACATCGACAACATTTTGGAGATGATTCCTGACACCAAGATAAGACAAAAAGTATAGACCAACTTGTGTGTACAAATGCTTCCTTTCGGAGTTATAAGCTGCCGAAAACATGAAAAAATGAACTTCAAAGATCCATAGCTCCAAAGCTATGGGACCTACCGTAGTCGGGTGAAAACACCGAAACTTGACTTAGGAACTACGATGTACCTACCCAAAAATCCATGTTTCAAAATCCTGCGGTACTTCCATAACAACTTTCATAGAGGTAATCGGTGAGTACTTCAAATTATATGTCAGTAGCCAAACTGCCTCTATAAAAAATGTTGCGTGAGTCCCTTAGGATTCCGAAACATGTATTTTTGGATAGTGCACATAGTTTCTAAGTGAAGTCTTGACCCGACTACGGTAGGTCCTATAGTTTTGGAGCTATGGGCCTTTAAAGTTCATTTTTTTTTTTCTTGTTTTCGATAGCCTATAACTCCGAAAGGAAGCATTTGTGCATTCAGGTTGATATATACTTTTTGTCTTATCTTGGTGTCAGGAACCACCCTCTAAACGTCGTTGGTGTTGTTTTGAAACACTATGTATAAGAACACTCTGGCCAAAGTTTTTATTCATGGTAAAGAATATCAATATTGATATATTAACTTCCAAATACTACCTTACAGCACACTAGAAATAAATATATTATATATTTCCAACAAATATAGTCCTTTAACATTTTTTTTTAAATCAATATGCATGATAATGGATGTAAAATTTTAAAATAAGTCTAATATTATTTAAGAAGGGGACAAAGAAAAACAACATTTTTTTTAAAATTTCTTTCTTTTTTATATATAAACACACACACTGCTATTTTTAATTAAATCACATGACCTTCTGTATATAACGAAAAAAAATTCAAGTATGATTAAGCTTACCTATAACATGCTGAAAACGAAACTTAGAAACAACACCTAGTACGATAGTTTGTAACAAGTTTAATAGCTTCAAACATACTAATATTCCTGTGGTTTCAATTATATTGTAAAAAAATTTACCGGTAAAGTTATGTTTACCGGAAATATATTAAAAAGAAAGTAATTAGTAAAAAAATAACTTTAAATTAGTGAATAATTTGTGATAACTATAGAAAATTTAAAATATACAAATAATTTGTTCCTTTCGCTATAGTTTTAAGTAAAATTTTTCACAATAAGATTTAAGCCACAACGAATGACTTGGAAAAGAACAAAGCGTATTTGAAGCTATAACATGTTAGAAACGATAAACTATCCACCAAGATATAGTTTTATATATGTTGTTTTCTGAATGTTGCATGTATGTTTAACCATATCGGCAATATTTTTCTCATTATATAAATAAATATGAGATGTGATTAAAACAGTAGTGTGTGTTTATATAATAATAATAATAATAATAATAATAATAATAATAATAATAATAATAATAATAATAATAATAATAATAATAATAATAATAATAATAATAATAATAATAATAATATTATTATTATTATTATTATTATTATTATTATTATTATTATTATTATTATTATTATTATTATTATTTGACGAAAGTGAGGGTGTCCAATTCAAAATTTCGGCATTATTAAATATTTAAATGCATTCCTAAGTTTAAGGTGATAATTATAATCACACACCACCTTAGTTCCTTTACTAAAATTCCAGATGTTAGATGTTCAGACAAACACATATCAGGTCTTATAAATAATAATAAAATATTACATTACTTTAAATGTTTTAATTTGTCCACGTTTTAGGATATAGAGAAAATCTATATGTCACACGAAGGCTGTTAAATGCTCAAATAATTTTCATTGGTTTAATAATATCACTAATATACATAGTGTACAATACCTGAAGGTTCCAACTAAATCCTCCTACGAGATCGTTTGGCGTTATCAAGTACTCTAGAGTTTCACCTGATATCCAATCAATCACAGGACAAACCACTGTAGTCCAATTACGAGCAATGCAATCCAACAATGGCTTCATCCAGCCTGCAGAAATCATATATTTATACATACTAATAATACATACGTACAGTACATGTCAATATACTATGCTTGCTATGCTCCAATGTGAATATGCACTTTCCATAAATATATTATTCATGTTATTTGGAAAAGAAGAGAGACATTTGTGGAAAATTTAAACCAATACACGACCAATTAGTATTGGATGATGCTCCAAAATCAGTAATTGGATTGTTTTTAACTTAAAAATGTTGTATATACTAATGAAAGAAGAAAACAACTGATATATATATTTTTTTTTACACACACCAGAGGCGAGAATTCCATAACACACAAGAATGGCTGACTAGACTGAGATTCGAACCCAGGACCTCCGGCTTACTGCACCGATGCGTTAACTTCACGCCATCCAGTTCACTTCCCAGAACAGCCACTCAATTTTTCATTCTCAAGATTGGTGCTCTTATCTCGGACTACGTAAGTTTTACCACAGACACTTGCTACGACTGGACAATCCTGTGTCTATATACCGAGCACCTTATAACGGTTGTGATTTCATATATATTAATGAAAGAAGAAAAATGACTTATTTTTTTTTTTTTTTTTTTTTTACACACCAGATTCTAGTGGCGGTCTGGGTGGTGTAGTGATAACAGTATCTGGTGAGTGCGAACCACCTGACGTGGCACTGTTGACTTCGCTGATCTCACGAGAATAGGTATTTTTCCAGTGCACTTAGAGTGTTGTCTGCACTACTAGTACTCATGTTACTAGTATATGGTAAAATTTTCTTATGTTTTGTCAATGGTAAAGGTCTGTGGGCATTTGTGAACTATTCCCCGGCCGAAAAGCAGCACTACACGCCACTTGTTTACCCTATGTATGACCTAGAAGTTTGCAGATCATGACCTGCAAAAGTCAGGAAATTCGTACTCACAAAATAAGTGGGAAATCTGATATATGTTCTTTAACTCTTAACATTTTTTTTTTTTTTTTAAATCATTGATAAGGTATGTTCTTCATACTCTTCGGTTTTCTTCCATCTTTTCCTCATTAAGAAGACAATTTCTTCGCAAGCCCTCTTCTAGCCTCTTTTTGAGAATTTAATTGTCTAATATGTTCCGTAATTCGAGTGTTAATATTGCGTTTCGTTTTCCCTATATTTGAGAAGTCATATTCGCATTGAACGCGGTAATGCCTGACTTATTTAGTGGATCAACAAAATAACCCTCACCGGTTTACCTACCTTTGATGCATATTTTGAACCTGGCAATAATGACGTAACATATACATTGAGCTTCCTTTGATTCAGTTCACTCCTTTTACACTTCGCTCTGATCGCGACATTTCAGGATCCATTCTTTACGTTACACTTATTTTATTTAGTGGTATGTATTCCTTGTTTTACACCTTTCATCTCCTATCCGTTTTAATCCTTTTCACCTTGCCACTGAGGACGAAACCAACTTCCGGTTCCGAAATGTTTGAAAAATATTTAGGCTTTCCAAGGGGGGATTCATTGGTAACCAATTTCTTGTTAATTTATAACTGATCTGTCTGTAGTCTTGAAAATACATCTTCCATTAATGTTTCCTTTATCAATCATTCACTGTAAACGTTGAATAATTGTTGTGACATACAATATCCTTGTCTCACTTCTTTCCCAATTTCCACACAATTGACTTCTTGGTTCAGAAGTGACTTTAGTCTTTGTTCTGTGTATAGGTTGCGAATAAGTAGATGCGGGCGACCCCTCCAATTGAAGCCAATTTCTTTAAGTATTTCCAAAAATTTACTTCAAGTGATCCAGTCGAAGGCTTTTTACAGGTCGAAGCACACACACATATTTACTATTAAGTGAAATAGTTTAATGTGTTGATATTTCCTACTGTAAAATAATATGTCTTCAAATTAATTATGACGTGCTAAGCTTAAACAATGAACTGAGCCAACTCAAAAGCATTGCTTAGTATACTCAATATTTTGTTTTTTCACTAAAAACAATGAGGCGTATTATTCTACGATTTCTGTAATGTGTTGAGAAAAATGAAAAAGTTAAGAATGGATTGACGGACATCTCTGGATTCATCGATTGTACCTTGATGGTAAATTCCTAAAAGCTCTTTGCTCTTTAAAATAAATAAATAAATAAGTAAATAAATAAAATGAAAAAATACACCCATTCTGAAATCAACTGTACAACTGATAAACAACACAACACATGCCCTTAAGAGCCTGACATACTAAAAATAATAGAAAATTTACCATTTTTCTTTTGCTTGTTTTTCATAAATGAAAGGATGTAATGAAATGCAACTTACCACAATCATAGATTATGTTATTCTACTTTTTAACGACTTTTTATATGTCATTATTATTTAATTTTAATAACTATACGTTAAAACTATTTGTTTATTACATAAAATACTAAATATAACTATCATTTAAAAGCTTGTTCACAAGATACCAAGGGAACATGATACGTAAGCAAACGGAGTTGAGTTCGTTCCTCTAGTCGCTGTCTTAACTTAGATTTTGGGGGGAAGCATTATTATGGTAACATTGTAATTTCTATGGATGCAATACTGAAAATTCTTCAGATTCATATTTACTGTTGTAGAATAACATAATCTGTGATTGTGGTAAGTTGCCTTTCATTATCTCCTTTCACTTATGAAAATCAAGCAAAAGAAAAATGGTAAATTTTCAATTATTTTTAGTATGTCAGGCTCTTAATGCAGAATGTATATGTTTGTCATCATTCTGAACTTTATCCTGCTCCTATGTGAGGACACATTGAAATAGTTACACGGACTTTCCACCTAGTAAAGCGAATGTTGCTCACTACGTATAACTTAAGTAAAGATACAATCTGATCGAAAGGAAACACTTTTTATTATTAATTCGTGTCATAGTTTCGGCAATATATAGTTGCCTTCATCAGACACATCATGAAATACAACCCAAGCTACAGTTTATAATTCAGTTATCTACCCTCTACTTAATAGTATTTCATAGTTATTACTACAATACAACACTCTAATTTTATCGTAAAACAAGTGGCTGTTGAGCTCAAAGTGGAACAGAAGAAACAAATGCAGTCAATCAATATTCACGTTGTTAATTTCAGACAGACATCTCGACAGCCGTTTACTTTTCTTACATGCTTCACACCCATAGTGACTCTGAATTGAAATTCTAGTCACATACTTTGTCTTTGTATATTTATACAGGGTGAACCTGAAAGATGTACACAAACTCTTCGTGACATCAAAAGAACACAAAAGGTCCTCTTGCATTTTATTGAATTCCATATCATGTACGAGTGACAGGAGTACCAACTTGGAATCGAAAATCAAATCCTGACAATTGAAACGCTACAGAAAGATGTGCACATACTTCGGGAGGGATTCGTGACATGAAAAGAAGACAAAGTCCTCTTGCATGTTGTTGAATATCACGAATCACCTCCCGAAGTATGTGCACATCTTTATGTTCCGTTCCAATTGTCAGGATTCTATTTTCGAT
Organism: Thermobia domestica; assembly: GCF_964235325.1. Classification (NCBI taxonomy): domain Eukaryota; kingdom Metazoa; phylum Arthropoda; class Insecta; order Zygentoma; family Lepismatidae; genus Thermobia; species Thermobia domestica. The sequence continues at coordinate 199,275,172 of NC_137468.1, forward strand.
TCCAAGTTGGTACCCTTGTCACTCGTACACGATACGGAATTAGACAAAATGCAAGAGGACTTTTTTTGTGTTCTTTTGATGTCACGAATCACCTCCGAGTTTATGCACATCTTTCAGGTCACAAGACATTAACGTGTGTTACTTTATTTGCTTCACGTTATCAAGCCACTAGTTGTTGATAACGCTTCAAAGAGTTAATAGTAGTCAGTTTCAAATATCTCCCCCTCCCCCTGGTTATATAACCCTCCACTAAGTTTTGATATTATAACCTCAGTTTAAGGGTGATTGTAGTGATTTAAAAAAAAAATGCCCAGCTAAAGAAGTCCCAAGTTGTTTATTTTCCAAAATTTACACTGTATTACTTTTGAAATTTTGCAGTACTATATTTGTACTAGACAATGCAGAGTTATCCCACATACCAGATATCACACACATAAAAACCTCCGTTAATAAAATCTTTGCTAATAGTGGCTATAGAATAAATTGACGGGCTAAATTTACAGTAGTAAAAAGTCAAATTTTCCTCGTTTCCCAAACATTAAACCAAAAAGCGCTGTAATAAATTCGGGAATAAAACAGCAGTTCCCTTCATCACTAGAACTTCCACTGCCATCTGCTGGCAGTTGAATCTGCTATCTCTGACTTACGTTTCCTATTAATATGTTGACTTAATCAGATCTGATTTCTGTATAAGTCTTTGTGCCTGAGAAAATGCAAAAGGGTTTCTTCCCTTTTTGAGTTACCAGGCTAGCAACACAGATACAGTTATCGAAAAATTCCAGAGAGCACGAAATTGTCTGCAAAAGTGTTTGATTCCCCCAGGATAGAAGGTAGGTTATATTTATCTGTAAGTTATTCATTATATTGATACTTTCGATCATTCGAATATTATCATAAGAGGAGAAACAGAAAACGTTGAGAAAAAGATGAAGACAATACCATTCTACTTATAGATTTCTGTAATTCCTGAATTTTCTTTAAGCTTCCAAGCTTTCGACTCTCCCCCGGAGTCTTGGTCACGAAGGTTAAAAACATGAGGGGAAAAAAAAGAAAAAAGAAACATAAAGGAATAAAAATGGAACGGATTTACCAAGGAAAGAGCTGTGCTGTGCGGAAACACGTTGTCAAGCACGTTGCCGTTGTCAGCGATCAACGGGTGACAATGATGCAAACAAAAATATGGCTGAGTCAATTTGTGAGCCTTTCTTGTTACTTGTTAAAAGGTTGCAAACTCATGTTATTATTTTTATTGTTATGCCAATGCTGTAAAAGTTTTGTAATTATCATCTCCCATTCGTCAATGAACCATCCCTTGTCTAAATTTCTTTCTTTCTTTTTTTAATTAATAAATAAATTTTCAAAAACCAATCTCTCTACTTCATTTTAACTCCAAATAAGATTTCTGAACCTTGAACCTTGTGTTGCATTTCTTTTAAATGCTTCGATAAACCTGACACCGGATTTTCCACTTTTAAATCTCTAATATGCTTTTTCACTCGGACTTCTAGATTTCATTTCGTTTTGCTTATATAACTCTCTTGGCAACTACATTTTATTTCATAGATACTCGATTTTTCATTGGGATCCGAGTAATAACTCTTAAATTAGGTAATGTTCTTTTCCAAAGTTTCGGGAACTTTAAGGCTGTACGAAAACCGTATTGTGTATACATTCTATTTAATGCAGTTGTGAATCTAGGAAAAATAGGCAATCCAACCCATTTTTTAATTTCAGGTTTGTCGGAACTTAAATTCCTTTTAACTTGATTATACTAATTATTTAATAATAAAGCTGGATATCCATTCATTCAATACAGTAAAACAAAACTGTTACGAGTGCTGACCCATAACCTATTATGTTCTGCTATACAAGAAGTCACACAGCAGTCTGAAATGTACACAACAACCGTCTCAAACTAATTTATGTGATAGAAATCAGTGTGTTACAACCTCAAGTTCTACTTCCGTTTTATTTCCCTGACATCTAAAGTGTCTCAAGACAGTGTTCTTAGTCCGTTTTCTTCCTGAAATGTATAGATGATCCACCCGAATATCTCCTTCTCTATAAATAATAATTAACTCTAATTGAAGGGCAGCTGCAAATTTTTCAGAGAAACTAAGCTACTGTTCGTAACATAAAAATTCTTGAAAGCCTCCTCATGGTGTACGAAACTAAACTAAACCTGAAGAAGAATTAGCATCTGCCATATCATGAAGAAAAGATACACAGTAAATCCTAGATTTAGTTGAAGCGAAACAAATATTGATATACGACTGAATTTTAATAATTTTCAAGAACTCAATTTTGTGATGTCTTGCGTGTATTGCCAGATATTACGTCATGTTGTTTCCGGGATTAAATTATAAAGTTTCCGATTCGGATGAAGTTTTCAGTCTCCTGAATTTCAGGCAGTTTTTTTTTTCAACTTGTATTTCTTTTCTTATTACAATAACTTTTTATTTTTCAGTAAGCATTACGTGTGTAATTCTTGAATTGTGTGAAAGATCGTAAGTTTTTGAGCACATGCAACTCTGACAAAATATTTAGATGTTTCTTTATATAATTTTCTGCGTGTAGTTGTATTATGTATGTTTGACCAGAAATTTATATCACACGGACTGCAGAATTGCCTACAATTAACTTTGAAATAAATGTTTATCAAATATACTAGTAATAAAAGAAAAGAAAAATTAGTGTTTGGAATTCAAATTCGTCTTTATCCCTCTCGTCAGCCTGAATAAATTAAAAGCTCACTAATTACTCCAATTATTTTGCAGTATTTAAACAATACAGAAGACTGTTTCTCGTCTGCTTGACCAATTGCGATCTTCTCCCCCCCCCCTCCTTTACTACATACAAACACTCAGACTGAACTCACCCGATCTTGTTCAAATGTGTACATTAGTGAGAGTTGTGAGAGAATTTTTTCTCTTCCTCGTTTGTGTCGAAAATGCTGCGAAAACTAAATCATTTTTAGAAAGGTTATGTTGTAACTGCACGACGCCCCCGTTTCAATGATCAGCAAACAGCATAAGAGTAAGGTTTGTGATATTAGTTTTGACTTTAATCAAGAATGGAATTGGCAGGTATAACAATTTCTCAGCGTTAGGTTCTCCAACAGAAAAGACGAAAATACAGTCTCGCATATAATCCGCGATTAGCATGTAGGCGAAACTTCGCAGAATACCATGCAAGAGAATCCTGCGACCCACAGACAGATGGTAAATCGTCTAAATGTGTCTTCGGGAACTGTCAACCGCACTTAGCGCTGACGATGAATCTTTGGAAGAGCTCAAGGCTAGTAGTCATCATCTTGCCGATGTCCACCGACGGAAAGGCAAGTGTAACTCTCGAAAGCTGCAGGAGCAGTGGCGGTATATTGTTACTATGGATCAGGCAGCAAGTCAAAGGTTACCATGTACAGAGACAAAGGTGCGATGCGCTTAACAAAGTGGATTCGAGCGTGCAAAGTTTTCCCGAAAGGGTTCGTGATGGTTGCCGGCTTCTGTCACCGAAGCAAATTGAAGATTCACAGTGAAGAACTACTGTAAAATCGATTCGCAGCACTACAGGAGGAGATCCTGAGGCCAAACTACTTGCAGGAGCTACCAAAAATGTACAGAAACGAGACCAACACAGTCTGCATCCATCACCACTTACAATAAGGTTGTCCCTCGCATTCTACCAGGATATGAAGGAGGCTACTGAAAAACACACTATATCTTTCAACGAGATACATGTAAAGTCTTGTAGATCTGGACTGCTTAAAGGGCTTTGGGCATCAAGCATGTTAACAACAATGAGTGGATTCTCAAAAACTGTGAAAGAGGAATGGAACATGATCCATCTTCTAATTCTCGAATTAAGCCTTCTGTAGTGAAACAACATTGTCGAGCCATCGTTCTGAACCAGGGAGGGGGGGGGGGGATTTCTTAACTATTTGGTAAGTAAAACTTGATCACATATACGCGGAACAGCCTCTATACACTATTGTATCTAATTGGATAGGAATGTAGGCTGTGTGTTTGAGTGAAAAATTTGAGGCCAGAAGCAAATTGCTGAACAAAATATTTCAAAGACTAAATGTAAAAGCACATTCTTTTCACTGCCAGGCAAACCCAAACTTTCAAACGAACATTAAAAATATGAAGTTGTTATATTTTATATCACAAAATGCAACGTCACTGAAAAAAAGCCAAAGCGCACTAAACAGCTTTATAAAAACAAATCCAGGACCTGCGTTGCGTAGAGACATGAACTTCTTCCTCCCCCTCGTTAAAACTAGCATTCTTACGAGGCTGTTTATTCAATATAAAAAGCAAAACAATACAAACAAAAAACATTTCTTTTGAACATATATATATATATATATATATATATATATATAGAAATATAACGTTCTTAATAAGCGATTCAATTTTAAAACCAAGCACATCTTAAGGCCTAAAAAGCATGAAGCTACTGCTGCGTAAGTAATTTCAAGTTTGTTACCAAGAAGGAGACTAAATACCAAATTGTAAAATCTAGATTACATAATACTTTATTTGGGCTTTTAAATTAAATTGGATAACTGGATAATTACGAACATTTTATTCCTTTCCATAATGACAATACTAATGAAAATGATAGAGAGATCCATTAAGATTATTCTAACATACAAATCATCATTCTGAAAGTGAAATAAAATAATAATAAATGGGGGGGGGGAAGTTTCCATGTAACTATACGTACATTATATATTTCTTGGTTAATGTCTCTTTATTTTACAGCCACTGTGGCGTACTCTACCTACCAATGGGTCTCTGTTAATCTGTAGAAGCGTCACTTACCCTGAGTAAACAGAATAATGTATCTATATATTAAAATGTTAGGTTTATATGTTTGTCCCTAATCCTTTCGACAATGAGCTCTCAAAAACCACAAGTGCTAAAAACGTGCCGTTTTCGCTGATCGATTCCGAATTTTGTGTAGTTTTCCAGTTCTCATTCAAAATTTTAAAAACCGTGTCGTTATTGTTCTATTCAACATTTTAGAGGTCGTTTTGAGCCCATAAGATTAAAATTGTTGCAGGCCGAATCTACGGTGTTAGGGAACCAGTAGAGAAGTTACGTATGGCGGGTTGACGTACATTCCAGGCGCTTTGCTTAAATCTGAAGGTCAAAACCTATTGCATGCTGGCAATTTCAAAGGCCTCAAGAGACGCAATGAGGCGTACTCGGATGGATATATATTTATTAGAAAAAAAATATTTCCACTTGATATCGTGTTACTTCTACAAATTTGCTACAAAATCAATCGAACATCTATACATAGCAATTCACTTCCTTTGTGAGTCTTCTAGTGAGTAAGGAGACATGCACAGTGGGAGGAGATTCATGGTCATAACAGAACGCATTCAGCTAGTTAAAATGAACATTGCAATAAAGAGTTAAGATAGAACAGAATCTTAACAAAAATACCAACGCTCTTGCGACTGGAAGACCGTTTCTCGTGAGATGCCAAGTCAAGCTGTGCCGAGTCTGGTCAGAACAAACCGTTGGTTGTGGCGTCCACCCAGCGTCGTGAGGACAATCGGGGAGCTACTTGAAACAAAGCAGTAGCGAACTCCCTGTCTAAAAATCCAACATCAACGGCCAGAGGACTATTTACTGACCTCATATCACCTCAAAGACATGAGTGTCTCAAGCTGTCTGGTAGCTCTTGCCATCTAAACGCTATAACGCTGTGTGTTTAGTTTAATTTAATATTAACAAGAATAATGCATTAAATACAATAGCTTCCTCTGCGTAGACAACCACGCTATAACTCTGTTACAAAATACACGCGCAAATACTCGAAATTAATTTTTAATATAATAACAATGTGCCAACCTCGCATGATATTTAACTTGTGTGTCAGATAATTTTGTTCACTTTTGCATTCTTATGTCCTGATTTTTCTTGTAGGCTGATTTTTTGATGCCTTATACTGCTACCTTCTGCCGGGTCTATATCTAGGATTTTGATTTTGGAGTACATCGGATAAGCTGTGAAGGGTGTACTATTGACTATATACAGAAGTACTTTGACTTTTCTTATAGTATGATGTTTGCATCTCTGCCATCCGTTCTTGTCTTCTTAATTCATCTTCTCTCTTTTTAGTATTTAGTAATAGTGACAATCGATTTTTAAAACATTCAGATATTTGCAGCCATATAAAACGCACAAGTTTATAGGAACAAAATATTTTCTCACCATATTATATATTTTTTTTAAAAATATAAAGTGATATTTTAGCAAGAACCACGTGTGACGCTACCAATGCTTAACTAAAGGCAGAATTGCATGCGCATGTAGGAATATCTGTGACACATGTGCATAGACATAATACCAAATACAGTCAAACAACGAAAAGAATGGTTGTACGGTACCCAAATTACATTTATCGTTACACTGATACGTCGCAACACTCGAAATATTATCTTCTAAGTTAGTTCTGATAGCTGGCATCATAATAATACAAATCCAATTTGATACATAGCCCTATATCCAGGGCCACCCATAAAGGAGTGCAACTCCGACAAATATCGAAGGATCCGTGAAAAATATTTTTCTCTTATATGCCCTTCATTCAATTCTGACTTTTTAAAGTTTGAAATTCCTGCCAAAAATTTGTGTTGGGGCATTTGAAATCTATGGACAGCTCCGCCTACATGTTTTGGCATTAAATTAGCAAGGTGGCACATTGTTATTTCCAGTCGCCATGACGGCCGGGATTTTGTTAACTGGAATTTAATTGTGCCTCGTAAAGAAACCAAAACCACATCAAACTAAGACTCGTGGAAACTTACTGAAGTTGAAATAATCTAATTCTCTGTATTGGCGCGTAACATGTACTCCGGTTTTGAATTTATTCTCAAAGGTAAAAAGGTGTCTTATATTCCGACGAATACGATATGTTTAAAAATTGCTGTAATTAAAATCTCATCCTATGATTCAGAAGAAGGTACTGGCGTAAGGGTTCAAGAATTCAATGTGCAAAACAGTGAAAAGATAAATAAAGTTATGAATTTCTACAATATTTTTAACGTCCGAAAATAAGAAATATTCAGTACACTTTGCTGAGTTGGGAAATAAAAGGATATGAGTGAGTATAAATCCTGAAGCGTAGTTTTCGAAAAAATTGACAAAACCCAATTAATCTGTAAACCTAAAAATTGATCCTGTACAACAATTATGACACTTATTTAGGTGAAACTAACCCTATGATTAAACTTTTCAGTATAATTCTATCAGGACGAGAGTAACAGCCCAAAGTTAGCATTAACTTAAATTTTAAGTTTCTGTTCAACTAAAATATTATCCAAATATAAAACACCCGTTTTTCGCACGGGAAGAATACTTTTCATTTTGGCATAAAGTTCTAATGGGGGCTGAATTTGGATTTAAATGGGGATCGGAAGTGTCACTGTTCATTTCAGTAACCACAAAAACTATGGACTTGATAATAATATCGGTCATTTTCGATCATTTTTATACATCTTCCCCTCCCCAACCTTAAGTTGCAGAGTCAAAGTGAAACGATAAAAAACATTCCAGGCCTGAATCTCATCTATGTTGAAAATTTGATCGAGATCGGTCGGGTGATTCAAGTTATAAAGTAGCAAACATATATCAAACCGATCGGTCGTATCGAGCTGAGCACCATAACTTACCTCTGGGTAAATTTTGATGCATACTTTTTAGAGAAAATTAAAAAAAAAAAAACAGCTTTTATAACTGAAAATTACGTCGTTCGTTCTTTATAACAGTTCACAGTTTTTATTTATTAATGTATGTACTATATGTATCAAAATACATTGTTAACTAGCAGATTGTTCTTTGTCTCTTCGTAATGGTGCGCTCATACTTCTTGTAAGATGTTCTTTTGGTGATATTACACAATTAATATGTCTGAATGGAAGTTTATTGAAAAGTTTGTTCAGTAGAACGAAACTAAGTTTTTTCTTTCTTCTCTGAGTTTTAAAAAACACAAAAAACAAAAAGCGTTAAATAAAGATTTAGAAATAATATGTTAGGCATTTATACAAATATGTACTGCAATTGAAAGCATGACATGTATAAATGGATTAGATATAAACACGGTTAGAACTCATGCTTAGACCATAGAAGAGAAAAGAGCTGTAACTATTTCAAGAGTGACCGGTCTCCTGGATAACAATTTCTTACGGTTTGCTCCACGACAGATGAAAGCAACAGAATCTTTTGCAAACACATACAACATTAACAATTTTAGTTGGTATATATTAGAAAAAGGAACACGGATGTACAAGAAAATCCGGGGAAAACTTGAAGAGGTAATTATATACACCAAACAAAAAGAAACGTTTAAAAAAAAATCTAGTAAAGATAAGCTGAGAAAGACATCTCACAGGTACAGAAAATGCCTCACGCTTTCTGACGACATAACTTCGAAAAAAAGAAGAAAAAGATTTAAAGTTAAACAAACATGGAAACCGGATTCGTAGACCAGTTTCTGCCAAAACTTTCAGGAAATGAAGCTTTAAAACCGGTTCACACAATGAATTTTGGTGTTTAATAGAAAGAAGTACTAACGGTAAGATATCTGTATATAGCACTTATTCGTTGAAAATTTCAGCTCTAATGAACTTAAAAAAAACATACAAATACCGCTAATTGGCATTTATCTGTGGTTTACACATTTCTCCATTTTGAAATTGTCGTCTTTGTAGTTTTAGCTCGAATTCAATAGACTTCTTTTTTTCTTCATTCGGTGTAAAGAATAACCTCTAAGCATGTCCCATTGTTTTTTTTTTTTTTTCTTTTTCTTGTTACGGTTTATCCAATTTAGTTATAATGATGGATATTTTCGTTATTTACACTTTCCAAAAATGCTTTCCCTTCACCAAGAACGATCTGAAATTGAGAACGAAAATTTGTCCAGTGCGTTGCAGCACCACTAGTTCTCACAATAGCTCATATATATATGTATTCAGATTAGAGCATGTCAAGCATAGAATATGGCTCCCCTATGAGTAGTGTGAGTCCATTCACCAAATTACCTGCAAATTCCAATCAAACCCTCCCACATTGACCCCGCCCGAGTCCCGCCAGTGATACTCCAGCGTATTGTCATCAAGCACATCTATGACAGGACATACTACGGTTGTAGAATTACGTGCTATTCGATCAAGCAAAGGCTCAAGCCAGCCTGTAAAGAGAGAAGGTGGAGCGACAAAGATCAAAATACTATTCTATCAACACATGAGAACACACACAAAATACAATAGAGGTGCACCACTAACATCATGATCTAATATTAACTATGTTACGTTTATAATTCATTAAGTTAGGCTCATACAACAATAATTAAACTATAATATTTAAGATGACAAATTAGATTATTATTATTTTTATTATTATTATTAATTTTATTTATTTATTTATTTTATTATTTCCTTTCTCTTTTTTTAGTCACAGCTTTCCAAACTAATTACAATTGTTTCTTGCAGTGTCCTATGACGACAAATAAATAAATAACAACTCACGACTTACACTGGGAAAGAAATATACCATGGAAGGAAGTTAAAAATAACTAAATAGAAATAATACAAGATGTCCATTCCTTTTAAAATTCGTACGGATGTATTTATATTGAACTTGATGTAGGAAATATACAATAGGACTAGGGTCCACCTTTTGGAAGATAGTTCGCGGACGGCCGCCATCTTTAATGTCATTTTTTTTTATTTCAAACGATAGGTGAGTCATGTGATACATGACCTTAGACGAGAATTTCTTCAGGATGTCAAATTTGAAATCAGATTTCATGTATCTTTACTTAGTGAGAAGTTATTCCTCTTTTTGCAAGTGGTGAACCATGCCATTAACAACTGAGGAACGCATCCAGATCGTCAAACTGTGCAGTGGAAGAAGTGCTCGCACAACTGAATGGCCTGTCCGATCACCAGACCTCACCTCAATGGACTTCTATCTTTGGGAACACATTAAGACTATGTAGTATGATGTGAAAATTCGTGATCTTCGTTATCTTGAGAAACGTATCATGACTGTCTGTGAGCAAATTTCCTCACCTACCCTGCTCCTAGCAATTCGGAGAGGCGTCTGCACATATGCATTGCCCAGCACGGAGCAAATGCGGGGCACATTGCGTATTAGATAAACCTCAATTGTCGTTGTCCATAGCTTCTCACAAAAAAACATGAAATCTGATTTCAAATTTAACATCCTGAGCAAATTCAAGCCTAAAGGTCATGTATCATCCCCCCTATCGTTTGAAATAAAAACTTGAAATTTAAGACAGCGGCATTCAAGATGGTGGCTGTTCGCAAACCATCATCCAAAAGGTTTGTCCCTAGCCCTATTGTATGTTTCCCCACATCAAGTTCAATATAAATACATCCGTACGTATTTTAAAAGAGGCGGTAAGGTAAGGGACTTTTGAAACACCCTGTATTAAGTTAACTTTTGTTGAACAAGTATTTCCACATTTTATTCTTTGAGTTTCTCAGAAATCATGGATAAATTTAGCATTTTTACAACATATTTGGTACTATTATCAATACAGAATTTATTAAAACTGTCAGTATTTTGGATATTAATAAATTGTTTCCTCAGCTCAACTATGAACTCAGACTTTGGTAACAAATTGCTCAACAAAGAACGGGTTATAAGTAAGTACTCAATGTTTCCATTCACATGTACAAAAAAGACAATTATATCTACACATATAATTAATTTCATTTAAAAATGTTATTCGACATAACTCGCCAATAGTGATGCGGCAATGGCATAGATTTCCCGACACTAATTTATCTATTTATTGTTTCATTTATTACTTTGTTAATTTGATTCCCTTATATATATTTTATTTATTGACTTTTTTAAAGTTTACACTAACATTTTTTGACAGAATGTCTTGATTAAATTTCTCGGTTTGCAAACAATACCTAAGCTCTGACTCACTTTTCGAACATACGAAACCGGAAGTACTTAAAATAAGTCGTAGCACGTACCTGCTAATGTCATTTCAATCGGAAAAGATGGAGAGTTTTTTAGCACAGTTATGTATGAACATACATACACTACAGGATTTATGCTCAGAATATGTAGAAAATAAAAGGCACAAGTCACTTTGTTTAGTTATTTACAAAATTATTTTCACGTACATAACTTAACGGTCTGTGTAGTCCAATATGTTAATGTAAGTACTTGCAACCCTAACTACAGTCGATAACAGAAGATGATGATTTACCAGCGCTTGAACAAAAGTGTATCGAAAAGCTTAGTTATTTCTGCAGGAGCTAAACTATGAAAGTGCGAATGACTGTTGGAATAACAATAAGAAAATGGTAAGTTTATTCTTTCTCGGTAGAATTTCTTGTAATAGGAAAAGTTTGGCAACATTAACTCAGTTTAGTTGATTTGATTTTGAGTTTAACGTCCCTTTCAGCAGTGAAGCTATATGAGACGGGACCTACTGATTAACAGAAATTCGAACCACATGAGCTCCCGCCGGGAATCGAACCCAGGTTTTCCACGCCAAAGCCGCGCACGCTAACCGCTTAGCCACGAAGGAGCTCGGCATTAACTCAGGTCAGCTGTTGCCACGTCGTTCAGCAGGATTACAGTTCACTGACCAATGACTTATTCAATGAGGAATTCACTGTATTTTTGTGATATGATTTTGTTCGATCCCAGACTGACAGCAAGAAAAATAATCTTTGAAATAACCAAATACAATGCTACAAACAGATCAAATGAAATCTTTGAGTTTTACGTCCCAAGGTTATGCCGGTTAGGCTAAAGGAGACGGTGATAATGAGTAATGAATGAAATGGTGGAATGAAGAAAGTGGGAGGAAACGGGAGAACCCCGAGAAAACCCACGGACACGGTGTTTGTCCACCACAAAGTTCACTTGGCGGGGGCTGGGATCGAACCCGGGACCCCAAGTACCAGAGGTGAACGCTCTACCAGTGAGCCACCGCGGCCCCTACAAACAGATCAATTGCATTGACATTATTATCTTAAACTGTACTATTTTTAACATTATAACAACTATTAGTGGAAACGTTACATTGCATGACGTCACTTGAACGTCACTTTCTAAAGGTGAGTTGGAGTTTAGTTCTATTTATTACTTCTGTTGTTCGATTTGTCGACATCTGAATACGAAATCTACAACTCTCAGTACCCGAGTACTTCCTTTTGCTGGTCTAGTGGTCAGAGCGCGTACTTTTGAAAAATGAGGTCCCCAACTCACTCTGACTCCACCGCGATGGCTCAGTGGTAGAGCATTCATATCTGGTACGTGGAGTCCTTGGTTCGATCCCAGTTCGCACCCACGTGAAATTTGTGATGGACAAACACCGTGTGCGCGGGTTTCCTCGGGGTTCTCCCGTTTCCTCCTACTTTCTTTATTTCACCCTTTTATTCATTATTTCATCATCAACGTCTCCTTAAGCCTAGCCGGTATAACCGTGGGACGTAAAACTCAAAGGTTTCAGTTCATTTCTCCCTGACTCCAGTAAGTCAAATGTAAAATAGTCAACATTTTTTTTTAAAGAAAATTCAAAAATAATTTAAAATTTATCTTCCCACATATTTAAATAAGAAAAAATATACTTCATTTTAAAAAACGGTATTTATTTATAGTTTACTACGGTTAGCAGAAAAACAGAGGTTACAGATTTATGCACGTAGAAATATATGTGTACACACATCAGTCAGTAAAACACAAACACACGCATACATGTTCTAGACAAAAACTGAATGATAAAGCTTATGACAAATAAAGTTTTTTAATGTTGTAGCGATGCACCTCTATACACAAAAACACTAAACACAATAACGAACTAGAAGTTAAACATAATACATAATACATTTCTTTATGCACTTGTTTATTAAGTACAGATTAGTCAAGTATTATAAACAATAATTTGGCTTCTCTTAACACATATTGTAAATCTATGCTAGAAGAAAAAAAAATAAAAGTAACTTTTAGTTCTTAAGGCACTGTTTTACACAAATCACTGTTTTACACACACAAAACAAAACCTGTTTTTATCAGAAACTGGCCAGATATTATCACTCCCGATGAGTCACAAAATTTTCAGTAGTAAGTTTTAAAATACTAAGCATTGACATCTTTATATTTAAAATTATTAGGTTTGTAACAGTTTGGAAACTGGTTCACACTGCAAAGTGAGTATTAATTTTAAACACATAGTTATACAAGATTTACAAAACGTAATAAGCGTTTCACGTTTCCATAACTTTACCAAAATTTATCTCCAACTTTTCCATCTCGCAAGAAGACAATCGTTGAGATCTTTCTAAAGATATAAATATACATAAATGTCATCCGCTTGAATTTACAAACAAGAATGGTTATTACCAATCGCCAATTTGTACATACACACAAAAAACAACTGTTTCTGGAAGTACACTAGACTCGTGAGTGAATCCTTGTTAACCTAGACAGCCTAAAACGAATACAGAAAGAAATTGCAGATTGCAGTTGTTGTAAGAGATGATGCGCCCATTGGTTGTTGCCAAACCGCTAAGTCCCAAATATTCGGTCTCAGTTGTCGATCATCGCGTATCGCTATAACACCGTAGCATCAAAGAGAGGCCAAAAGATGGCCCAGAAAATAATTACGGTACTGACTTCTTCAAAAAATAAGTTTGTATGCTAGTATACTGTATGTACTTAGTAAGTAAAAATAATGTTTTCATTAATAAGTTTTAATATATGTACTGTAATACACGATTCCTGTATAGAAAATTGTTTTATCATTACAGGATGTATTACTGTACGTAATGAAAGCTTATCTCCGTATTATCCGAGTTTTTGCATCCGAGGTAGGCTCAGTCCCAATTGCCTCGGATAATCTCGAGTCTACTGTACGTTGGCATTCCCGTTGACCGTACTTTATCCTAATCGTACTACTTTATTGAAGGCAAAAATCTTTTACGTAAGTTTTTCTAATAAATATTGTTCTTGGTTTGCATATCTATATAAATTAGACAAGACGATCAAGTGTTCAATTCCTATCTAATAACAAAACATTCTCCTGCATTAAACCCTTAGAGAAAAAGCTGTCTGACCCTCGTCCTCCTGAATAAATGGACATGATTATCCTTGTATTTCGTAATGTTCCGACATATCGAAGAACTTCTACAAAGAAGGGGAAGAAGGCAGGAAAAACAAGCAGTAAGTTCAAGTTCGTGCAACGCGTTTCTTTCCGAACTTCAAATTCCTTAACTAAAAATACCATCTGACCAAAGCAAACACTTACTATTACTAATCTGAGTTCAGACACGTTACGAAACGTCAGACTTCCATACCATGTCTGACAATGGCAATGATATATTGCCGAAACTGCAACACAGATTAGTAAATAATAGATAATGTTATATTGTCGAAACTGCAACACAGATTAGTAAATAACAGATAATGTTACATTGTCGAAACTGCAACACAGATTAGTAAATAATAGATAATGTTATATTGCCGAAACTGCAACACAGATTAGTAAATAATAGATAATGTTATATTGCCGAAATTGCAACACAGATTAGTAAATAATAGATAATGTTACATTGCCGAAACTGCAACACAGATTAGTAAATAATAGATAATGTTATATTGTGGAAACTGCAACACAGATTAATAAATAACAGATAATGTTATATTGTCGAAACTGCAACACATATTAGTAAATAATAGATAATGTTATATTGCCGAAATTGTAACTCAGATTAGTAAATAATAGATAATGTTATATTGCCGAAACTGACTCAGATTAGTAAATAATAGATAATGTTATATTGCCGAAATTGCAACTCAGATTAATAAGTGTTTGCTTTGGTTAGATTTTATTTTTACTTAAGTTTCAAAGCTAGAACAAGAAATATTCAAATTTAAATCCTTGTCCAGCAGCTAACCAAATATGAATCACATTTATCAAATTCAAACCAACACTTAATTTGAGCTCGTAATACTTTCTTGAACATTATCATCATAACTCCACTTGCTTTAAGGGGAAAGAAAATCCAGTAAATATCACGAAAAGGAAGCTTTCTAACGCTGGCATTGAAAGGTTATTCTCACAGCATAAAACAATCCTGGCGACTAACTGTGAAATACGTCTTGAGCTCTGAAATGTGAAATATTCTCAAATAAAATATTAATGCATTTATTTTTCACTTTCACTTTTTCAACTTTGTCATCGAAGAAAATATTGCTAGATCGACGAAATGTCTATCTGATATTAAGGACTACAACAGGTGGTATATTCTAAACAGAAGATAATTAAACTATAAAGAACTTCGTGGAAAAGCCTTCACCATGTTTTAAGATTAATTATCCAATTGAAAGGAATATGTTAGAAGTTATTCATCAAATCCTAAAATGATAGTTGAAAACGACTGCTTTAGTTTATTTCAAATGGTGTTGAAAGTGTAATATGAGTCTCCGTGTAGTGTCACTTGATGCGTGTTTAAGAGTTCGATAGAATTGAAGGTGTTTTAGCACTGACTTAGAGTTGTAAGAACAAGTGATAAGTATTCGATTCAGATCATAAGAGGAATGGACTATAAGTCAAGAAAACCAGAAAAAGTGTAATTCCAAACTCTCTTGGAAATGATACACGAACCAAACGTCAGGCAGTTAAATGAAGATATCTAGTTATCCAGAGTTGTATGCATGTTGTAGTGTAATTGTTCATTATTATTATTTCTTTTCCGTAAATTTAGCACGCTATTTGCATCAAATGCCTACTAAATTTGTTGTTTCCCTCCTACTTATAAAAATTCTAGCCTTACACATCACATTATCGATTGTGAGTGTGTCCGAACACGTTTAATGCACATGATACATGCTCTATAAAGCGCGCTGCTGAAATGTTCATTTATATGAGGGCTTTTGTCAATAGAAAGTAAATAATATACCCAACATGAACCATATATTGTATTTAAATACTACGAAGATAGCGTAATTACCGGAAGGAAGAAATAAGTGCAACATTGAAATTGCGATCACAAAAAGAGTGAAGTACCTGTACGTTCAGATACCACATATATACAAGCTTATCATAAATCCTGTTACAACTTCTGGTGCATAATAGTTTTATTTACAAAACAAATCAAAAAGAAAGAAAGTCAAAATTGAAGTTTGTGAATGAGATGATCTTCGCAATATATCAGAAAATAACTTCTCAGACCATACGGAAGCTGTTAGTTTCACAGAAAGCGGTGTAGGCAATTTTAGAGCCATACATGAATTCCAGTAATATCCAATTTAGAGTTTCAGGGATACTGCAGAAATTCTCTAGAGGACATAGCGAATCTGGAATAATCTCCCAAGAAAAGATACCTCAAAATAACAAATTCCTTGCTCAGCTTTCTTGCCGTTTTAGAATTAGATACTATTAATCACTTGAACGTACGTTCCTCTAAAATATTCTAAACAACTTGCAGTAAACTTTGTAGTTTTTGTGCTATATATGTTCAAAGTTGACTTTCCTACAGAGTACGAAGCCCATAACTTAGGAACATAGCCATTTTTGTTTGATTTTATGAAAAGAATTATCTCTCAAACAGGTATTGTAAAACAATATTATGTGCTGTTATTTATATAATTTTATGTGTGCTCGATATGGAACGAAGAGGAACAAACGAATGCAGAGCTTACGATTAAGAAGAAATTTCAGTGCCATGAAGTAAACATAAATTAAAATATCGAAATTATTTTCTAACATACGAGGGCTATCCAGAAAGTAGATTACGTTTTCGTCTGTGTCCGCTAGGGGCGGGGCTAGCGCGGCCATCTTGGGGTCAGAGCGTTGCGCAGCTCAGTCGGCATCTAGCCGTGCTAGTGAGAGGTTCGTGCTGTGCTCCGTTAAGATACTGTGACGGTTTGAAATGTCTGCGTTAATTGAAAATCCCGCGAGCTGCGAGGTGCGTGCAGTAATAAGGTTTCTGACAGCAAAAAACTGTAAACCGATAGAAATCTATCGGCAGCTGTGTGAAGTGTATGGGGACAACATTATCACTGAAGGTGGAGTGCGACAGTGGGTCATAAGATTTAAAAATGGCCGAACCAATGTTCACGACGAAGATCGAAGTGGGAGACCCAGCAAAGTGACTGCCGAACTTGTCGAAAAAGTCGATGTTAAAGTCCGTGAAAATCGAAAGTTCACAATAACGGAACTTTCTTTGAGTTTTTCACAAATTTCGCGAAGTTTGTTGCACGAAATCATCAGCGAAAAGCTTGGTTACCACAAGTTTTGTGCAAGATGGATTCCAAAAATCTTGACAGAGGACCACAAAAATCAGCGAATGGCTGCAGCGTTGCACTTTTTGGACGCCTACAATAAGGATGGTGACTCTTTACTCGATCGCATCGTTACTGGTGACGAAACATGGGTGAAACACGTGAACTGTGAAACGAAATTGCAATCAATGCAGTGGGGGCACACAGGTTCTCCCCAAAAACCCAAGAAATGCATGCAAACAATGTCGGCAAGGAAGATGATGGCGACTGTTTTTTGGGACAGAAAAGGTGTGATTTTGGTGGACTTCCTGGAAAGAGGCACTACAATAAACGCTCAAAGGTATTGCCAAACTCTGCAAAACCTCAGAAGAGCAATTCAAAACAAGCGCAGAGGAATGTTGAGCTCTAAGATCTTGTTGATTCACGACAATGCCCGGATTGTGTGACTTCACAGCAAATGTCACGCGTGAAGTTCTTGAATCTTTTCAGTGGGAGTTGTTTCCTCATCCGCCGTACAGTCCCGACCTGGCACCGAGCGACTTCCACCTATTCCCAGCAATGAAGAAGTGGCTGGCTATGCAGCGTTTTGATGACGACGAACAGCTGCAAGAAGAGGTAACGAAGTGGTTGAAGTCGCAGGCGGCCGAATTTTTCGACGAAGGAATTTCCAAGCTCGTACATCGCTACGATAAATGCCTTAATTTGAATGGTGACTATGTCGAAAAGTAGTATTTGTGTGTGGCTTTCATCTGTATATAATAAAATTTGTTTCCTATACTTTGTTGATTTTTTATTCCAAAACGTAATCTACTTTCTGGATAGCCCTCGTAGTTGCAAAAACAAATGCAGAAGTAAGCAATAGTATTTTTTATTGATATAATCATAAGAAAAAATAAAATATAAATGTTATTTTGCTATGATAATGGAAGTAACAGAGAAAAACTAGACTCGTGATTTGAAGTAGAAAATTGCGTGATTAGCATCAACAATTCTTGTACTAACTGTACTGACGATAACTGGAATAAACGATAAAAATAAAAAAGTAAAGAAATATAACACTGGTATACAAAATTTTGCTTATTATTATTTCTTGATGAATTTTTATGTATTTTGACCCCTTGAACACGAATCTGGCACTTATTTTTATGTAGTGTCAATATTTTCAATGATATAAGCATGTTTTATTTTTCTCCTATACTGATTTATGCAGAGTAATTTGCGTCCTTTTACTTCGATACTCGCTAGGTGGTATCGCATTTGTTATTAAAGATAATTGTTCGGAGTACGAAACAGAGAATATACTTGTAGATTCTAAAGATACATAGCAGAATTGTGAATTGATTAAATAGAGTTATTCAAGTGTGAAGCTGATTTTGGAGAAAACAAAATATAAGGAACATCAATGGGACGTGTGTGGGGATTTCAAAATTATTGGTTTTCTTCTTGGGTTGCAAAGTGGTTATACTAAATATTCCTGCTTTCTATGTCTGTGGGACAGTCGGACAACTAACCAGCATTATGATCAAACCACGTGGCCTGAAAGAACGGAGCTTATTCCAGGAACACATAATGTGATAAATGAAGCATTAGTGCCCAGGGAGAAGATTCTCATGCCAACATTACATATTAAGCTGGGATTGGCAAAACGATTTGTGAAAGCTCTGGGTCGCAATTCACCTGCCCTACAATGTATCGAACAAATGTTTCCAGCTTTCTCAGAGGCAAAAGTTCTGGCTGGCATTTTCACAGGGCCTCAGATTCATGTCATGCTTAATAGTGCTCCACTTAAACAAAAAATGACGGAGTTGGAAAGAAACGCTTGAGGGGCCTTTCATAAATTGGTGACGGGATTTCTTGTGCATAACCGAAGTGAAGCGTTTGAACACCAAGTTAAGACACTCATTGATTAATATCGAGCATTGGGATGTAGAATGTCTTTAAAATTACATAAGCTACATTCATACTTGGATTTCTTTAGGGAGAATTAAGGAGATGTTAGCGAAGAGCAGGGGAACGTTTCCATAAGGGCATTGAGGTAATGGAAAGCAGATACCAAGAAAGGTGGGACTATGCAATGATGGGTGATTATATTTGGGGGTTAGTCCATGACGAAGTAAACGTTTCCCACTAAGAAAAAGAACCACTAACTTTCACTTTTGACTACGGAATTCCAGTACTTGATGAACACTTTCCTCCAATCTCAAGTACTTTTGTATATAATTTTTATAAGAAATGTAATATTCATATATTTTAGTATTTATGTATTGTTATGTAGATTTTTGTTACCCAGAAAGTTGATGTCCAAAATGTGTTATGTTTGTAATTCAATGTTCCTATAAGACACAATTGTATAATATATTACTGTTTGAGTAAAATCTAATATGCTTATAGCATTACAAATTTTGACATTACGGGAAAGTAACTGTCATACTCGTGTTCAGCGGGTGCAAATCATTAAGAAACTAATGAAAAATCAATAGAAGCACGACTACAATGTTTGTGTTATGCTTGTAGTTCAATGTTCCTATAAGACACAATTGTATAATATATTACTGTTTGAGTAAAATCTGATATGCTTATATTATCACAAATTTTGATATTACGGGAAAATAACTACCATACTCGTGTTCAGCGGGTGCAAATCATTACGAAACCGATGAAAGACCAACCCCTAAGCACGACCTTGATCAAAATTTGTATACCAGTGTAATCAATCCACAAAACCAGCTAATTACATATTTTTACACTTAATTTTCTGAAATTGTGGAAATATAGTTCACTTAAACAATTTTGAAAAAAAAAATAACATGATAACGAACTAAATACCAAATTATAGTGAACTGTGCTCATGACAACTGACTTTTTAAAATGTAAAACGGGCCAATAGAGAAAGCAAGCTCAATTTGCTTTAGCACACTCTTTGGCTCTATTATTTTTAATAAAAGATGAACAATAAAACGATGCTTTGATGCAGTATATCCATTTGTGCTTTCTCAATTTATAGTGAACTGTGATATACTAACATATTTCTGTAAGTTATATTTCTTCAAACACAACATCAAGACGCCAGTGCAGTAGATTGAGGGACAGGTTTCTCCTCAAAAACAGAAGTCCTCACACGTGTTACTAATTACATTGTGATCATAATTATCTGCATTAACTTTTGTAACGATAAAGCTATATTACAAATTAAAAATTGAATTCATTTATATTTCTTGCCAGTTGATATGGAATAATCATACAAAAAGAGTTTTCTCCTTCCCCTCTATACAGAACTCTGGTTTCCTACCATCGGTATCGATGAAAGAAGGCAAACTGCTCCTGATCAATGTTTCTGATCTATGTTTTTGAACAAATAAGTATCAGTTACTACGTTTAGGAATGATTACGATTTCTGAACAACTGAATAACTATAGAAACAACTCGTCAAGCACTCGTGTGCAATAGTATATTGTACTGATTAAAAAATGTTTTAGGAACTAAAGGCACAGCTACAATTAAATATATTGAAAAGTAAATTCTTATTTGAAGATTGATTTCTTCTAAGAGAAATACTTTAGAGAGGGTACATTGAACTGTAAGGAGTCTAGAAATAAACTGTATCTCGTACTAAATCTTCACAATACTCCAGTACAAACAATGGACACTCACAAGATGGGGGAATTTTGCTCCTCTAGCAATGTAGCTTCTCCTAGCATACTTCCACCAACAAGCACCAGCAACTACACTACTTTCACCCTTGCTTTATAAGCGGTAACAAATGGCGCATCTACAAGCAACATTTTAAATATAATTTTTAACTTACGTAAAAACATTTAAATATCGATGACAATTTATTGGATTCGCTATCATTTCTCAGGCGTGATGGGTAAATATCATGTATTGTACTAATTAGGCCCTTGCTTACAGTATAATTTATAGGAGAAAGAGGGAGAGAATTTAAAATGTAGAGGAATAAACCAGTTTCCTTTGGTTTAGTACCTCATGGAATGTTCGGAGAAGGATTTCGATATATATATATATATCCAATATCGACAACTTGAGTAAGAGTTCGTAGTTTCTTTGTTACATAAAATATTTCATTAGTACAGAATAGAATTACAAAGTGTTGCTTAGAATTGCTACATCATACCAAATTCAAACTTGTGTTTAATTATGTAAACTCTGCACAGTTCAACTATGGAAAGAGAGTACTGCTAGAAAAAGAAACACTATTTTTTCTAGTTAACTCATTTGTGTGGAACAAAGTATAGCGAAAAATCAGTTGACCTACGAGCCACGCATTCCTCACATTCCTCTTTTGCCTTATTTTTTTTTTTTTTTTTAATATATATAATTTTCTTTGATATTAAAATTATCTGGTTCTTCTGTATGACACCACAACGAAAAGTTACAGAGAAACACAGCGATGTACGTTTTCGGATCTCACTTCGACATTTCACTGCAAAGTTAATAAGAAGCCATGTTTAGAAGCTCAAAATTTTCTAAACTTTTAAAGCATTTAAATTTTTTTTTTTTTTTATGTTTTTCACCAAAATTGTTTTATTGATAGGTGTAGACTATTGGATAGCGAGCGATCTTGGTTCGCAATCTGGAGATTCAAGTATGAATCAGATGGCGAGTTTTTTTTTTTTTTTCTGAAGTTGTATGTATCCTCCGTTTCATCACGCGAATGTCAAGATCATATTATTATTATTAATCTTGTTGATTGTCAATTATTCTTATGTCATTAGCGTCGTTAGCTGTATATGAAAGACTGTAAAATAAAAAAATAAACGGCATTCGTACCGAGTTATTAACTTTTAAAATTCGAAATTTTCTCCATCGCATGATTTCAATGACATGATGGAACGATTTACGACACTCGAACATATTTGAGGACATTAGTGAAAAACTTAACTTACATCAATTTATTTAATTTATTTTGTGGTTGCTACAGTTGGCAGGTGTATCTTAGAGTCCTTCAAGTTTTTTTTTCTTTTAACTTGTAATTGGTGTTCTTTAATTTTCAGTATTCTTCGTCAAAACAAAGTATATTCATTAAGCGTTTCTGCGAAGCTTTTTCTGGAAAATTGACAAACATCGTCACGTAGTAGCCGCAAACATGAAATGATCTGGCGCGACTGCATATCAGGCATCTCACTGCACTCATTCTTTATTACTCTGCAACGTTAGCTCTCCACATTATGAGCAATATGTCGTCTTCTGTTTATTCTGGTAGAACAGACATTTCCAAATGAATGCTCTATGACGTCACCATCTGCTGCTCGGATTCCCAGTAAACCCTTCATACAGAGCAAGGAGAAGACAACAAACCTAGGTTGATAGAAGACAGTGCTGACGGTGTAGTCGATGCTTTTTTAGATACACTACTTGTCGATTCAAACTAATCGAACACTGCCAACACTTGTTTTATTTGATTGTATCTACCTCGTTCCCTTACTTTCTTTGCTCAATTTGTTCTCTTTTTCCTGGCTCTGATCGTAAAAGCAACTCTCCACTTACGTCATACATTCGCAAATTGGAAATTACTGTGGTAAAATATGTCGATCCCGAATAATCAGCAGATTGCCGAACAATTATTTTTCATATACCAGTGAAAGAGGAAACAACCTATTTTTTAACATACCAGATCCTCTGTAGATGTGAATTCTTTAACGTAAAAAGACCGAGACTCGAACACGGGATCTCCGGCATACCGTGCCGATGGGTTTACCACTACGCAACTCAGTCCGCTTCCCAGAGGATCTGGTGTGTTAAAAAAAATCGGTTGTCTCCTCTTTCATTGATATATATGAAATCACAATTATCGTAAGTACTTGGTATATGGACACAGGGATTGTCCAAGCACAGCAGTGGTCAGTGGCACAACCAACGTAGTCCGAGTGGAGAGCACCAACCTCGAAAGTGAGAGAGTGAGTGGCTGTTCTTGGAAACGGATTGGCTGGCGTAGTGGTTAACGCATCGGCACAGTATACTCGAAGTCCCGGGTTCGAGTCTCGGTCCAGCCAGTCACTCTTTCATTCGTTTTACGTCAATTTTTTCATGTTTGAAGAATATTATCTTATTCCTTTATTCTTCGTTTCATCGGTGCCATTAAACTACACCACTTTCCTGACTTATTTCCTTCTATCTTATCAAATGCCTTTTTATTCGACTCCTTTTATCACACCTTGTTAGCCTTAATGTGCTTGTTTTTCCTATTCTTTATATTGTTTCGTATTACTAAGGCAATCTATTTTGAGCTAAATGTTGGTCATTGATCTATCTCGTGATGGCGTTCCCATTAAATCTCCCATCAATCAATCAGTTCATGTAACGAATCACGGAAATATATGTTGTTAAAGTTAAAACTGTTGCACAAGTATCTTATATAATAAAGAAGAAATCAGAAGTTTTATTTCTGAAGCAAGCACTTTTCGCTCTTTAACAATAGCTCACCTACATCAAATGTTTCTAAGCTGAACTTCAAAGTGCAACATAGTACATTCCTAGCAGTCACACACAGAAAGGTGTTTCCAAGTCAACGACGAAAAAAAATTTATCCCTGGTGTGTTTAGCTAAATCTGAAGTCAATTATCTAGTTTTACTTCTCCTCCAAAATATCCTGTTTCACGAAAGGTAATTTAAGGAAATAAGGAAAAAACATACACATACACAAACAAACAAAAACAAGCATCTTAGGACCTGTGTGGTAGGCGTACTCTTATATTCTCCTTGTGTGAATGAGGAAAACCATCTATCTTGGTAGTTTTTTAAGTCACGAAAATTTTCCCTGACTTTTCTAGTCCCTGAGTATGAAGTTTCGAAAACTACTGTCGTACATCAAAAATAGAGGAAAAAGAGAATGGGACAACGTTATGTACCGTACGTTAATTACTCAAAATAAAAGCTATTTAAATATTTAATTAAATATTGCACCCTTAAGTAATATCCAGGAATTGTGAGGTGAAATAAAATTATGAAAAATCTTTTGTCACACGAGTGCACTATAGGATTCATTCTCAGTAATAAAATATTTACAATTATAATTAGAGATAATGTTTTTAATTAATATGATTGTTATTTCTTGCCTTACTCGATTTTATGTCTTTCAAAGAAATCTATAAAAAAGAACCAATCAATTAAATTGACTTACTAAGAGAAGTCACTTCAACAAAACAACATACAGAATTTTATGTAGACCTTCATGTTCGATTAGACTTAGTTTTCAGAAAAAGACAGACCATAAAGGAAGAACAAAACAGAACAACAGATGGAGGATAACTAACAAATTGGATCAGTTTTTTTTTTTTTTTTTTTTTTAATGTACATAAGACGTGTATGAAATAAATTGAATTCCTAATACTGTTCCCATAAGATATAATGCATTATCTGCACAAGAATATGTCTTAGTAACATATGTCCTATTTTCGATGAATATGGTGATCTCAAAAAGAACTTTTCAAACAGTTTCATATACTATACTGAAATTGACTAAATGACTTAGAATGATTGACAGAGGGAGTGAGATAAGAACACAGAGAACAGTTTCGACAGAACAAGGCTATAGTCACGAGGCGATTAACGTAACCCTATTCAAAATACAAATAACAATCAGGGCCGCGGTGGCTCAGTGGTAGAGCGTTCACCTCTGGTGCTTGGGGTCCCGGGTTCGATCCCAGCCCCCGCCAAGTGAACTTTGTGGTGGACAAACACCGTGTGCGTGGGTTTTCTCGGGGTTCTCCCGTTTCCTCCCACTTTCTTCATTCCACCATTTCATTCATTACTCATCATCACCGTCTCCTTTAGCCTAACCGGCATAACCGTGGGACGTAAAACTTAAAGATTTTTTACAAATAACAATCAATAGAAAAATCAAGTGATGTTCCCATATAATTAGATAGTAATAGGTAATTCAGGTAGTAAAAGGACATAGGGTGTATTAGGCAATAGTTAGGGGGATAAGGCTTAAGTTATACATTGCCCATTTCTAGGTACCCATGCTCCCAACGCGAGAAGGTAGATTCAACAGAAGATCTGGTTAAATTCTCATTAAAAATTTTGATACAGTTTCCAAGACTTCATACTTAGGGACTAGAAACTTCAGGGAAAATTTTTGCGAACTTTTAGTTGTACAATTGATGAAGCCTGGTTAAATCAGGTGAAATATAGTAGAAAGAAATAAGTGTTAAGGAAATGTTCTGGGGTTTTATCGAAGAAGTCAAGTTAAATTCTTTACAAATGTCATTTCAAATTAATTATTGTATAAAATACGAGCTTTTAAGATCGGGAAAATAAATTATATTTGTAGCTTAACATTCCAGTCATGCCTTTTAGGATAAAGGATTTTGAGGCTTAACGAATTGAATGACTACAAAATATTAGCGGAATGAGAATGTGGGAGGGAACAAAGAAACATGAAAAAACCTACGGACAACGTGTTATCCGCCAAAAACTCGAGTGGTCAGGGATCGAACTAGGGACTCCTCGCTCTCCACAACTTTTACGATCAGCAAAACAACAGAGAGAGCAAAGCAGAGCAAAGGGAGGAAAGGGGACGAGGTAAGGAATGGAATAAAACAAGCGCTGTCAGTGTAATGGTAGTAGTAGTATTGGACTCGCAAGCAGTGTTGCCAGATACGAAGATCGAAAAGTAGCAAGGTTGTGCTCTAAAACTAGCGGATTTGAACTATTTGTAGCCCAAACATAAAAGTGAATTATTTTGCAGCTATACACTTTTACTAATCATATATATTCTTATCAATTTAATAGAAACACCTGATGTTAGAAATACATGCGACTGGATTGGCAACAGTCAGGCAGCGACCGCAGTTTGAGGCTGTTAGCGTGGTGTGTTACGGTAAACTCCATACTACATTAAAAGCAGTAGAACTATAGTGCGGAATGAACTAGATAGACGTGATAGTATATAATGAGCGACCTTTTGATTCCCAAGGAGACACGTTTACTGAAGTCAATTTTGTTTCCTCTGAAATACACTTTACAATGCTTACAGTCTGCTTTTCTACTGATATTCCTCACTTCTTTAATTCACTTGCTAAATTCTTTATCTGGGAGCCATGAATTTTGGAAGCTTTTATTGTAACTCCATTTACTCATTATGTTCATATGGATAATACAGTAACTCAATTTGCGATGTTCACGTTTACACAGCCCCGTACAGCTACGAGGACTAGGCATTAACTGAGACATCAACACGGTCAGAGATACTGTAACAGCACAAACTCAACAAAAGTGTAGTGTTGTCATATCTGAGATTAAAAAAGCACTAAATCAAAAATTAAAGTAGTATTGAACATGTTAGTTTTAGTTGCTTGAATAAAATATTCAGCAAAAAAAATATTTATTGTATTATATAAAATTAGTAATTTGTGATTTCATACATGAAAATAAGAAAGTTGTGCATTCTTAAGTACCCGGCTATTTGAGGCGATCGCAAAGCGTATTTATTGCTCATGCGTACGCTTAGAATACGCTGACCATGTATTTAAATGTAGATGCCTAATCATAAACGCGAAAGCAATAAAATTGCTGAGAAAACGTCAGCTCGAGCGTATTTGGTGCGGGTCGGAACAATAGACCGCCTGCTGTTTAAAAGATTTTAAAAGGAAGGAAAAAAAGGAAAGACGTGTTGCCAGGCAAAGGGATTGTAGCAAGAAACAGCTGCTTGGAAGATGGTTTGTGCAGAGTATTGGAACTCTGCTATTACACACCTGGACCTGGCAAAAAGACCTGGAAACTCTGACTGGCTCACAGTATGGTTTACACATCTGGTGAAAGTAAAATTACTGAATAGCCACTTTGGCCGCGTTCGCTACAGGGGGTAACGCTTTCTCAAATAGCCTAAGTCTAAGAGTTATAGCCTCCAGATAATTAGAAGTAGCCCAAAAGTATTATGTCGCCCAATTTGAAATTTTGATAGCGAGAACACAAAAATTCGCCCAATCTGGCAATACTGCTCACGAGTAGCGTAGCTGCAAAACTATCGATGATGATGCTTGCCTACCATCACTGTCTTTTATAATTAACAGGTTTCCTGTATGCTCCTTTTTCTGTCTCTGTAGTTTGTTGCGAATGGGAGCAGCAAATGATAATGTCACAGAGCACGAAGTTGAAAGTTACTGCTTTAGAAGGAGAAATTACATTTCAGTACACACACAGAGAGAGAGAGAGAGAGAGAGAGAGAGAGAGAGAGAGAGAAGGAATGTTACCATATAAATAGAAGTATATTTGCAGAAGGTGAACAACCTAGGAATTCCTACCTCACTTAACAAAAGATTGAGAGAAACTGAAGGAAAGTTTCGTGACTCCAACCACAATAGATCAACTCTATGAAATGAACAATAACTTAGAAGATCAAACACGCAACACGTTTCTGAAAGAATTGATACTAAACTTTCGACCTAAAACTGTCAAAATAATATATTAGGATTAGAATTAGTATTTTTGAAAATTAACTTCTTAAAAAAAAAAAAAAAACAGAAAGAGAAAATAAACTAGGAACATTACTGGTTTACGTGTTCCTCTTTGAATTCCACGAATATAGAAATGTGAAATATTAGGTTACATTACGAGATACATAATCGTTATTTACATCATGAATAAATGATCAAGAATGCCATAGCCAAAGAAGCATTCAAAAGAAAAGATCACTCTTAACTCGCAGCAGCGTTGCCAACATGTACGATAATTATCGAATCATACGATAATTTTGACCCCCGTACGATGTACGATAGCTGATGTACGATAATAGGAAAGCGTAGGATAATTTAATAGCTTCAGCTAAAATGCAAAGATAGTTCTGCTGGTATTAGAAATTCGTAAGAAATTTCATTCATTGCATGAAAAAGGCATGAATTTTGCAACAAATGTGATAAAATTACTCAAAACATTACAAATGCGAACCAATTAACCTGTTTACTCATATTTATTATTTGGTAATTGGTTAATCGGATCAGTAGGGTTTAACATACACTTTGAACACACAAACATGAAACTTGCGTTATCTACTCGATCTATAAGGGAGAATTACTAGCTACTTTATGTAGGCAAGTTTTCACAAGTAAACATATAAAGTGTTGAAGGAAAACCACAGAATTCTTTTCGATAGACTCGTAAAGAATAGAACTTCATTCTTGTTTTCTATGGAGATTCAAGAATAGAGTTTTAGCTGTAAAGATTCGCGTTAGTTTCCTCTTATTATTATTATTATTATTATTATTATTATTATTATTATTATTATTATTATTATTATTATTATTATTATAAAGCGCTTGATACTTAGACTTGAAACAAAATATACGATAATTTTACGGCAAAAACGATAATTTTAAGTGCTATGTACGATAATATCTTCTGATCAGGTTGGCAACGCTGACTCGCAGGCTCAATATTGGACTAAGGAAGAAATTGGTCAAGTGTTATATGTAGAGCATTGCACTGTATACTTCAGAGACTTGGACATTACGGAAGTTAAAGAAATATTTGGAGAGCTTCGAAATGTAGTATTGGAGGAAAATGAAGAAGATAAAATGGACAGAGAGAGCAACAAACGAAGATGTATTAAAAAGGATAGGAGAGAAGATGACACTTCTAGCCAGCATCCTTCGTAAGAAGGGCAATTGGATTGAACATATTTTGAGAAGAAATTGTCTTCTTTAGGTTGCCATAGAAGGAAAGATTGAAGGAAAGCGAGGAATGGGAAAAAGAACACAATTGATTGATGATCTGAGAAACATTATATATATATATATATATATATATATATATATATATATATATATATAGGGAGTTAAAAGAGGAAGCTGAGGATCTAAAAACGTGAAAGAAACATTTCCAGGCCTAAATATAAAACTGAAAACAAAACAAAAAGAAACTCATTAGTCCGAGGACCTGCCGAAAGGCAAAATACTTAATACTTCATTAAATGTATTGTATAATATTGTATTAATTATCACGTATTTATACTGTTTTAAATAAAAAAGAGTCAGTTCTTAAAATTTCGTTGCTGTAAGTAAATGCTGGTTCTATTCCTAGCTCGCCATTAAATCATCTTTGGAGACGTACAATATAATATTTATGAGATCCTCCGTATACATAATTAAGTAAAAGTTTCCGTCAGAGATAGTCATATGAGTCACAAAGAGTAAATGCTATAAAAGAAAAAGTTTTATTTTCTGGCAAATAATTACAAATTGGAAAAAAAAAATCTCGTCAGTTAGTAACTTGCCATCTTTTCTTTTTTTTTAAGCACTTAGGAACCGTCCTAATTTTGTCGAAACAGTTCCGGTTTCAAAGAAAAAGTTTCATGTCCTGACGTGGCTCTGTAGGGACTTTAAAATGTCTGAATTTCGTGTTTACTGATGAATTTGAGGAGTGCTGTTATTTTCATTTGAATTTAGTTTCCATATTATTATATAGACAGTTTAAAATAAGAGGAAATCTAACAGCGACAAGCAGACACACAGATACGTACTCATAACATACGGGGTGCGGAAAAAAAATCTCCGAAAAAGAAGTCTTGGATAAAATGGCCCTCGATTTTGTTAACCAGCGGAAAAAATTACCCCCCCCCCCCCAGAAGAGGGGCACAAGAAATAACGTTGCAATATACGAAACTTTTCAGTTTTACATTCTACGTGTAAGGTAAAGGAAACGGTGATGAGGATGACTGAATCAAGAAAGTGGGAAGAAACGTGAGAACGCCCGTGAAAACCCACACACACGGTTTGTCCATTGTGCTGATCTCACTCTCCCGAGGTAAACGCTCTACCACTGAGACACCCTGACCCTCAAAGAAACCAGTGTGCACTTGCAGTTTTAAAAACATAAATAATGATTGGAAGTTTCAGAAATAAGAATCTGAAGAAAACTAAAGAACTTAGTAAAAAGGAAACAGCTAAAAGAAGGTAGAGGAGAATAATTTAAGTGAATAAATTTGTTAAAATACTTTTGTAAGGGATTTAATAGAATGTATTGGAAAGAAAAAGATGGAGAGGAAGAATCCAATTGCTAAAAGTGTTAAAGGAGATAATAAAACCCATGGTTCGTGGAGAATTTCTCAGTTCGCAACCATGACCTACTATTACTGGCAGAATGATTTGAAGACTGTGGAAATAAATATAAAACGACGTGTTGTCTCTTTCAAGTAAAAGATTTTGATTACCTGTGCCATGTTAATACTTTAGCCCATTAATTTAAATGGAAAACGAGTTTTTCTGTTTTCTTTTGGGAATAACTGGAATTTCTTTAAAGTAACTGAACATAACTGGTTCGATTTTAATAATTTCTTCTTCAGATCTATTTAAAGATCAGTGACTTCATGAAAATTGAACTTAGTTTTTATAACCAAAGTTTATGATTAATAGTCAAATTTAAGTAATATTACGTTTATACATAATGCAAATTCATTTTGAGAAACCAAGAAGAGTTTTATCACACTTGAAAAAGAAATCAGTAAACTGACATCTTTAAAATTCCAGTTCATTCCAAGGAAAACAGGAAAAAAAAAAAAAACAATTCCCCAAACAAATCAATGGGCTAAAATGAATATGGCGTATGTACGAGGAAGGATCAGAAACTAAGGTTACAAGCCCGATATTTCTGGAGTTTTGTTTGTTACAGAGGAATGAGCAGTGAGCGGTTAATTTTTATACACGGAGTTGGCAACTGTGCATAATTTCAGCCACCCGCCACCTAAGGCACATGTTGTTTGGCCGTCACCTACGGCACAAATGGTGACTTGTTTGGAAAACTTCTCTCGTGAAGAAGTCCAATCATTTATTCGATTTTTGTGCGCGAAACATGTAATCGCAGCTGAAATTGACTGCCAGCTGCTAGAGGTTTACGGAGAGACTGTAATGTCTCGTAAGCATGTCGCAGAATGGTGTCCAAAATATGCGGCTGGTAGAGAAAACGTCACGATAACGCGCGCCCGCATACAGCCCAGAATATCACTACGCTGTTGAAGCAGTTTCCCTAGGATATCATCGACCACCTTTCCTACAGCCCAGATCTCGCTCCAAGCAAGTTTCACCTATTCCCGCACTTGAAGGAGCACATCGGAGGTCGTTGCTTCGCTTCAGACGAGGAGGTGAAGCACTTCGTGACAACGTTGTTAACACGCAAGAATAGTATGTTTATCAGGAGGGAATCTTCAAACTTATCTCACGATGCAACAAGCGCCTTAACCGATACGGAGATTAAGTCGGAAAATAACCTCATGCATGTACTATCTGTTGGCTGGATTGATCGTATGAAACAACAATACAGGCTGCACTGTAGGCTTGGTAACCTTACTTTTTGATCACCCGCTCGTAATCTACACCATTAATGCTAATAATGCAATTCAAAGTAACTTTCATTATATTACGCATATATTTTGTTATTACCATTGTGTTTTCCAACCTTATAATATTCTTCTTAATACCTTATTATCAAAGCAACGAAATATCATTTTCGAAAAAAGTGAATATAAACAAAATGTAGTAATTAGTGCATTATTGTACGATTAGAAAATAATAAATGATTACAAAAAGACAGCGAAGAACGAAAACAGAAAACTTAATGTTGAAACCAGTAGCGTATTTAAGGGGAGCTTCCGGGCTTAAGTTCTCCGAAATTTTATTTATTATTTTAAAGTAAATGAAATATCTTGCAGAATTTTCTCATTTTCAGGAATAAAGCTAGCAAAGCCCCTCCCGAAACGAAATCGTAAATAAGCCACTGGTTGTAACCAAAAGCAATCTCCAGCTACCAGCTGCAGCAACCATTGAATAGCTAAAAAAAAATTATCATACTACAGGAGAATTAATAACAGTTTAGTATAAAAGGTAGCCTATAATGACATAAGCGAACGGAAATTGCGTCTGCGCCTAAAACAAACCCAGTATACTTCCGAAACTGAGCTGGAAAAAATGATAAGAGTATAATGTGTTTGTAAAATTGTATACATAAATTAATGTACTGAGTTCAATTTGATTTTTTTTTTTTTTTTTTTTAAGTTTTAAAAAATCACATGAAATAGCTATTTACCTGTTGTACATTCACAATGCGAGTCTAAGTATGTGAGAACAGGCGCCGTGGCATGGGCTGCTCCTAACAACCGCGCTCGTATCAGGCCTTCTCTTTTGGCCGCTCGGATTATTTTCACTTTGGGATACTGAGCTACGTAGTCTTCAAGCTGCTTTTTTAAATGATCTGAAATGACAAAAACGAAGAAACATGGTTAAAATTCGTATACAAGAATAACATACAAAGTTATCAATATATACGTTTAACTGCAAGTAGTACGTGCGTAATAATAATAATAATAGCTGTAAAAAAAAATCAAAACCAATGTCTTTTTAATAAAAAAAAAAAAACATTTAAAATGCACTATATACGGTGGTGTAAAATGAAAGTGACTAAGACTACATTATTGGGTGTGTGGTGGACTCTAGGAAACCACTTCCCGGATTTCTAGAAAACCTTTACCCCTCAATCTTAAGAACATCTTCGATAAATTTATTCACTTTTCCTGCAAATAAATTATTTTCTCCTTTCTATCAATATTTAAAAGTGTTGATCTTAAGAATTTTTAATTTGAAACTTATTCAAAACCACTAACAGTATTTTGTGCACTATATGTAATTAAATAAATAAATAAATGATAAAATATTTTAATCTTATTATAGCAGAATCAAATAACCTAAAATTAAATCTCGAAAGGGGTAGTCTGGACAAATAATAGGATTATATTACTAATCTTCGACTATACTTATTACGGGTAAGTTTTTCTGAAGATCTATAAATTGTTATCCGCCTTATGCAGAGTCGTTTTGACGTATGATTAGCGTCATACTAAAGGCCTTTCGACTGCAGGAATCATATGTTAGTCGTTAGTCGAACTCTTTGGTACGGAACTAATAACGCGTCAGAACGTCTTTGCATAAGGCCCTACGTGTCTAATTAGTCAGCCGGCCAAGCCCCGGAAATGTCAATAGAAAATGAACCGATGGCATTTGCGTGTTAGCAACAGGAATCCACCGTAGAGTCATAGTACATAGGCCTCTGTAACACGCCTTGCCGGATGCCAGGCTGAATTTGGGGGGGAAAGTACCCAAAATGGCGGAAACAAAATGGCGGACTCCAAATTCTTATCCTACACAAGAACTTCCTCATTTTGCGGTGGATTTTCAATATTTTGGCACCAAACCTAGGGTTTTCGGGGGCGAGCTATTCGCTCTGGTTCCTCTCTGTAGGTTTTCAAAATGGCGGAAAACAAGATGGTGGACGCGATACATGTAAAAAAAATCATTTCTCTTTAATGTATTTTTAATATTGTCATGTGAAATATCACCTTTTATATACAGGAAGCTTGTTTCTACAAACTATTTAATTCTGAATATATTTAAAATGGTGGAAAACAAGATGGTTGAATAATAATAATAATAATAATAATAATAATAATAATAATAATAATAATAATAATAATAATAATAAAGTAATACCCGTAACTCGTATGGGACCCCTATACTAGAAGAAGACGGACTCTAAGTTCTCTGGCGTTAATCCGACCCTGACATAGTTGTAGTTTTAAGTAGTTGAAAACTAAGATGGAGAGTGACATTATTCGCGAAAGGGTTATAGATCTTAATGATAGGCTAAATGAGTTAAAAATTCCTCGCTATCTGAAGGAATTTGAAGATGGGTTTAAGTCTGATCCAAATTTCGAATTCTGGAACACCTACATGCAACTAGTAGAGATTCTTCTTGACTTCATTAGGGCTCATCGAGTGGGTAACTGGAAGCTACAAGTTGAGGCACTAGAAGAAATTGCGCCATGGCTAAGTGTATATGACCATACTCATTATGCCAGATGGGCTCCAATTTACTTGGCTCAGTTGAAAACACTAGATCAAACATTTTCGGAAGTGTACCATGAATTCATCAAAGGCAATTTTATCGCCAAACGGACAAAAAATGCTTTCAATAAAGTACCGTTTGACCAGCTACCGAGTGGATTAACAAATTACGTAAATTAGCAAACGGTGTCATTGGTATCAGATGAACTGACACGGCAAAAGATAGGTTTTGCATAACCTGGACTGAAAGATGTCGCATTTCGGACGAAACAAGGGAAATGTTTGGTATTGAAGTTTATGATTCTATCATAACGCGCAAAGACTCTCAAGTCTCAAGATTACACCGCGATGAGGAAGATGTTCAAAGTCTATTTGAACAGTTTAAGACATTTAATATGTTCTCCATGTGTAAGAATGTTCCGCATCCTCTGGAGCGTGCAGATGAGGAATGTTATTGACCCACAAATGCTGGTTAGTTTATCGACAAATGACATAGCATCACCTGAAGTTCAGGAACATCTCCTGTCTGCAAAACAGCGAGGGGAAAATCTGATGAAAACATTATTGACAGAGAGGTTAATAAAACAAAGAGTGCCATTCTTTTCGACTATAAAGAGACAGAATTCTCTGACATTTGCATCACTGTACAAAGTAGTTGTTACCACTACACAAAATGAAAAGAAATCAATAAAGTTTGACAGACAGCTGATACAACGTTTATTCTGTGCACAACAAGCAGGACGGGAAGTGCAACTGGAGGATATTCTTTCACATGAACTATCACCCGATCCACTTTCCTTGGCAAAGAACGATGGATCGATGGACTTCACCACCAAGTCGACTTTGATAGACATATACTAACAATAAACATTTCAGACACAACACTAGTTTCTGATATTTCTACTTGTTTAATCATAGATGGTCATGCTTTGATGCATTGTGTTGGCAAACCTTCAGACTGCAAGACATTCAACGATTATGGAGAAAAAACAGCTATAGTTTTCTCGTACGTATCTCCAGAGGTTAAAAGAATTGTAATAACGTTTGACAGTTACCGACCATGCTCGATTAAGAATCACACTAGAAGGAAAAGAGATGATAAAAGAAAAAGACCTATAAGAAAAATCATTGGCAATGGGAACACTCCACTTCCAGTTTCATGGGATCAGTATGTTGGTCTCAACAGCAACAAGGCTGACCTTGCATCCTTTCTTGCAAACCAATTACTGCAACTAGCATGTCAACACTTGCCAGAAAGCTGCGAATTGATAACTTGTGCTTCTCCTGATAACGTTATCTCAAATTTGAAAGGGGAACTAGGGCCTCTGGCGTCTAATCACGAGGAAGCAGACACACTAATGATACTGCATGCACAAGAAGCTATTCGAGATAGTGAAATTGAACAGATGATAATGATGAGCATGGAAACTGATGTATTAGTTATGTTAATTCATTTCTTCGGTGAATCCTCCAAGAAGGTTTAGATGGCGGGAGGAACATCCAGAGATCGGAAATTCTTCAATATCAATGCTATTTCTGCGAATCTCAACAAGACTGTGAGGAAAAATCTGGTGGGTTTTCATTCAGTAACGGACTGCAATACGACGTCATCCTTTACCGGCCATGGAAAAAAGAGCTCCTGGAAAATATTCATTCAGCACCCACATCTCCTAGAAGGTGTCGGACGTGATGGATCAATGGAAGGCGTGGAGGAAGTCGTCTGCAGATTTTACTCTGCATCCGATCCATTTGGAGGTATAGACCGTGTTCGATACGAACAGTTTCTAGAAGGCAAGAAACAGTTGGAACATCTTCCACCTACAAAAGATGCTCTTAAACTTCATTTCATTCGGTCAAACTATCACGCTAAAATATGGCTGCAAGCAAATACTGCCATAATGGATATTGAGAATCCCGACGAAACTGGAGGATGAAGAAAGGATGATTCTAATCTCAAGGTTGTCTGGACAACTAAATCAGCAGTCCCACAGGTATTCGTAGTTCTGGTTTCGTGCGGATGTAAGAAAAAGTGTCATCTGCCGTCTTGCAAATGCAGGCGTTCAACTCCACCACAACTATGATTGCCTACATGCGGGTGCAATGGTATTGGTTGCCTTAAGCCAAAGGGCAAGGATTAATAGGAACAAGGAAATTTGTTTCACATTGTATTGCATCTAAGAAACTTGTCTGTTGCGATAACATGAAGTGCTAAGTGGACATATAATTTCTAGAAAAATTGTTCTTGTTTCTATACTTTAGTCAATATTGTTCTGATATTACCAAACTGTATAAAAGTCATCCGAGAATGTTACTGCAATGACAAATTCAAACAAACGTGCATAATTTGATTTAAAACCTTGTGTGTAAAAATGCTGTGTCTCCTCTTAATCCATAATTTTACGATTTTTTCTTTCATTGAAGAATCAAGGCGTTTGAAGTGTTCATCCGAAAATGGTCATCGATGACGAAGGTTTAAGTTTTCAATATATATGACTCCAATACAAAATATTGAAAAATACACTGTAAATAGGGCATTTTCCTGCAGATTACGACTGTCTTGTCAGCCGTTTTGATTTGTGTCCCCGTCAAAATTCAGCCTGGCATCCAGCAAGGTATGTTACAGGGACCTATGTATCATGGGTCTACGGTGGATGCCTCCGTCTAATTCAATTCTTTGGAATCTTACGATAAAATAAAAAATAAGAGAAATGTAATCGGAAGTTTTGAAAACATGTCAGACTATAAAACTTAAGACGGCTCTTTATGCATACACATTACGATTCAACCATCTTGTTTTCCGCCATTTTAAATATATTCAGAATTAAATAGTTTGTAGAAACAAGCTTCCTGTATATAAAAGGTGATATTTCACATGACAATATTAAAAATACATTAAAGAGAAATGATTTTTTTTACATGTATCGCGTCCACCATCTTGTTTTCCGCCATTTTGAAAACCTACAGAGAGGAACCAGTGGTATGAGCGAATAGCTCGCCCCCGAAAACCCTAGGTTTGGTGCCAAAATATTGAAAATCCACCGCAAAATAAGGAAGTTCTTGTGTAGGATAAGAATTTGGAGTCCGCCATTTTGTTTCCGCCATTTTGGGTACTTTCCCCCCCAAATTCAGCCTGGCATCCGGCAAGGCGTGTTACAGAGGCCTATGTACTATGACTCTACGGTGGATGCCTGTTGCTAACACGCAAATGCCATCGGTTGACAAGTACCGATAATGTGGCCGGCTGACTAAATAAGCTTTATAAAATCATAATTTCGTAATTAGCAACACCGAAATCACAGAACTC
Source organism: Thermobia domestica (assembly GCF_964235325.1). Taxonomy (NCBI): domain Eukaryota; kingdom Metazoa; phylum Arthropoda; class Insecta; order Zygentoma; family Lepismatidae; genus Thermobia; species Thermobia domestica. The sequence continues at coordinate 199,312,623 of NC_137468.1, forward strand.
AAATTCTTCAGCAATTCCATGTGGTTATTGGCAGTCTTTCAGTGTTATTTTTCATTACTTTTCACCCATTATCTTAACTGGTTTATCCTCTCAAGCCTTAGGTTCGAATTTTTTACTTTTTTTTTTTTTTTTTTTATTTGACGAACTAACTTTCCGGTAACGCAAATGTTAATGCTCAAATGTAAATATGGTCACGATCTGTTAATGATAGTATGATTCAAGTTGGTTGGCGATTCTTGCACTGTTCTAATGGTTAATGGTAACAACTATTTGCAGTTTATATACTGTGTTCACGTTGTTTCGAACAAATTATATTTTGCTTGAGATGAAACAAATACTTTGTAGATTTTATATAAGTAATTACAATGCAACCCATGTCTTAATAGTAAACAGAAAAGCTCGTTCACTTCAATATCACCATTATATATTTTCAAATAAAGGAAGGCAGGAAATGTAGCGGAGCGGCGATTGTCAACAATTAGGAATTAGCGTTACATACAGACTGAGATGTTTTTGTATTATTAACTTACATAATCAGAAGTTTTGAGACTACGAGATCTGAATTATTTAGAACTAGGTATGCATTAATTGCAAATTTGGAGCGAAGCGATCGATGTTTATTGATTATTCATATTTTTTTTTTTTTTTTTTTTTTAATGCATCAGAACTGTTCTCGTGAACGGACACGATATGCAAATAGTTGAATTTGGTATATCAGTGAAAAGCATAATGGGTTTGAAAAATTGTGTTTGTACAACATAACGGAAAGGCTTCGTCCTATTTCTAATACTAAAATTTCTATTATGCATTCTTAACACTGAGAATTCGCGCGCCAAATGCTTTTCCAATGTTACTCTATGTGTATCCCGTTTCCGGTAATTATTCTTCAATGGTGTGTTTGATCAGGACATTGACCCTTTACGACTCAGCACCAGGGGCGGATCCAGACGGACTTCTGGGGCGGGGCGGTGGGTTGGAATACTGCTGCTTTTAAGAGGTCCAAACTCTGGCATTGGTTTTTATTTTTTATATATAAAATAAGAACGTTTGCTCTTCTGGGGTAGAGCGATCACCCCGATCGTCCCCCAGGATCCGCCATTGGTCAGCACGCGGTTTCAAATCACCATGTTACATTTGGTTCAGTCATCTTGGAGGAGTAACGAGATAAACGAAAGCCTCCAAAAATATAAGCGTCCAAATCTACAAAGTGTTTGCGCCAATTTCCGGATTCTATAATATAACGGAAATTGAAGATTTTCTTGGTAGGAAAGTATTAAAAAAAAAAAAAAAACTCAGAATGAAACTAAAGTGAAATAAGGAAAGGATAAAAATGAAAGCAAATAAAATTTCATTCTGAAAGTCCTTATTTTATAAAATTTGAACATCTGTTGTTTTATAACAAAAGTTTGCAGAGCATATAGGAAAGAAAGTTTGACTGATTTCATAAAACGAGAGATAAAGCCAGTTTATCCATTTTTATCACTGGCCTTCGACATTTCAATGTAGCCAGAATAAAAAGAGAAAAGAAACCACTTGAAAAGTACGAAAAACTTTGTCTCTAGGAAAAGCTACAAACAATCTTTAAGACACACTTGGAAATGCGGTTTGCCAACTTGTAACTGCGTGTAATTCCAGCCTCGAACAACATTTGCACTTCACCTATGAGTACGGAAGCGAGGTGTTAGCCTCAGCATTACTACCAGATTCAAGATTGTTGAATTTTTTACATGCGACACTGCGGACGATATTACTGCGTTGCTCCAACGAAAGTTTCGCTGGAAAATTATCATGGAAACGCTAGGGAGGCTACGGACTTTCTCTCTTTCTCTTTTTTTCAGTAAATTGAGTCCAGTTTATGAAATTATGAAGGTCCAAATTGCTCGTTAAAAGCCTTGTCAAGTTCTATTAGTGGAGCAGCGGCTGGGGTAACAGTGAAGAGCTCGGCTCAACCATTCTCTCAGATTGTGTTTCGTTCTCCTCACTTCATGCTTAACAACAGAAATTCACATTTCTCTTAACACAACAAAATGGCACACCCTCCAAAAACATACAGACTTAATATTTCTATTCTTCCTATAAGCTTCATCTTTTGTTGAACAGAAAGTATGGCAACTCATTAAATCCTTTTATAAATGTGGATTGTTTATTATTAATTGTGATGGATTAGAAAAACAGCTCTATTGAATTCTTTACGCAATCAAGACTTCAGATAATGTTATGAGGAAAGGGCGTGGGTGGATAAGTATAGTGAAATGGCCCCATATGAAACTTGGGACGATAACTGGGTGGTATGTAGGTACTACTACCCAGATACATTAATCCCTCACGTTTCAAACCTCAACTCTCATTGGTTCAGGAGAAATGGCGCTAAATCGGAAAAGTGGAATTAATTTATTTTTCAAGAATGGCTCGATAGATTTTGTTCAAACTTGGATGTATGCATAGGTGTATACAAAAGCTTTGTCTGTAAAAATTAACAGCTCTACCGACCATTTTCCCCCTTCAAAAAATTCGATTCAATATTTTGAGCTCCTTTTGACTATGATGGTATATGAACACAATTATGAAAAAAATAATTTTAGATGTCGTTTTAACCCTACGATCACATATTTTTTTTTTCAAAATTGTATCACGGGTACGCCATGGTCAAAATTAGCCAAAACTAACCATATCACAACTATAAGGGAGCAAATGCAAAAAGAACAGCTATTGATGTAGCTTTAGCATATTTGCTACGTGAATGAATGAGAAATCACACCTGAAAAGCGCCAAACTCCTTGAGCCCACGAACCCTAAATGGAGCCTGAGGGAGTTTGGCGCTTTTCAGGCGTGATTTCTCATTCACTCACTTAACAAATATGCTGAACCTACATCAATAGCTGTTTTTTGCAATTGCTCTCTTATAGGTGTGGTATAATTGGTTTTGGCTAATTTTGACCATGGCGTAAACGTGATACATTTTTGGCTTAAAACGACATCTAAAATTATTTTTTTCATAATTGTGTTCGCATACCATCATAGTCAAAAGAGGCTCAAAATATTGAATCGAATTTTTTGAGGGGGAAAAATGGTCGGGGGAGCTCTCAATTTTTACAGACAAAGCTCTTGTATACACCTATACATACATCCAAGTTTGAACAAAATCTATTGAGCCATTCTTGAAAAATAAATTAATCCAACTTTTCCGATTTAGCGCCATTTCTCCTGAACCAATGAGAGTTGAGGTTTGAAACGTGAGGGATTAATGTATCTTGAGGGTACCTACATACCACCCACTTGTCGTCCCAAGTTTCATCTGGAGCCATTTCACTATACTTATCCATCCATGCCCTTTGTTCCACTGTTATTACGTTTCGGTACTTCAACAGGGTCTTCTTCAAGATTTTAGGATTTAGATTTCTGGGCTTTCGGCATCTATGACCATTTAGCCCGTGACGTATGAGGGATGGCGTCCCTCGGTGAGCACACTATCCGGGGAAAGGGAAGGAAGGAAGCGGCCTGGGACCTATAAATTAGGTACCACTCCGGCATTTGCCTGGTGGGAATGAGGAAAACTAGGAAAACCTTATTCAGGATGGCTCGCCTCAAAAAGCTTTTTACACTTTTTCGACCGAGTGCCCCATCTGGAATCGAACCCGGGAGGGCATTCTTCAGACATTTCCTTCATATTCTGAGTCTACTGAAATCAAACGAAATTAAATTTCTAGTTATACCTCTACGATTATGCCCTTCAGGCTAAAGGATTATGATTATGAAAAAAAAATATGGAAGGATAATGTAAAAGAAAACTGACGAACCCCTAGAAAAGCCATAGACACGATACTATCTAACACAAACAAAGCCTGGAATCGAACCAAGACTCCTGGCACCAGGCATGCGAGCTCTACCACTGAGCTACAATGCCTTTACTTCCACGAAAACCAACATGAGGACATGCTTTAGGTTGCTCCATCTAGGCAAAAGATTCAACTGAAGAAGATCCTACTTCGTTCATTGAAAAAAAGAAACGGTTTCCATGTTGTTGTTTTTTTTTTCCTGTAAAGTCAATGAATTACAAAGAATATGTTCCTTCTGGACAGTGGTAATGTTAATATGGAAAGATATAAAACGTTTTAAATGTAATAAAATCTATTCATTTTTCCACGAAAACAGCTGCTTTATCAAACATTCCATTAAACATTTCTGGGATATTAAAGCCAAGTATACTTTCCTTTATGTTGGTTTAAAGGTCAACCTACCAAGGAGATGTGAAGTAAGCTCATTGAGATACTCTGCATAAGAAAGAGGAGAAAAGCCGTCCGCAGACACATTAGCTATTCAAAGCCAAACTTCCTGCAGCCATAATCCATCCATGGAAGTGTTGACGAACGAACGGACGAAGTGCTACTCAATATTCGGATGTCAACAACCGTTCTTCCGCTTCTTCAGTGAACGCTGCCCAAGCGTCACAAACCGGAAGCAGGTCGTTGGAGCTCTCTTTTACGCGACAATCAAACCACACTGTTTCCGCTACATCTCTTGCCTTAAGTATTACGCTGGCTGCGGTAAATGTTATGTGGGAGATAAAGCTTTACACAAACGTTATTTTTATTGCGGGGTGGGGCTTCAAGCATCTTAGATATGATAGTATTCTATATATTTCTTTTGTAGTGTTTTCAAGGACGAATGACATTCCTTAATTAATCATATTTTGGGATCATCGCAGTATTACTGACAAAAATAGTGGGAAAATGAAAATGAAGTATTTCAGTTTAACGTCGCACGATTACGTTCTTTAGGCTAAGGGAGACGATGATTAAAACAAATGAATGATAATGGAAGAATTGGTGGAATGAGAATGTAGGAAGAAACGGAAGTACCCCGGGAAAACCCACGGACACGATGTTGTCCACTACAAAATTACTTGGGCGGGGATTGAACCAGAGACCCCATGCACTAGACGTAGGCGCTTTAGTGTTTGGGTAAAGAAATGGCACTGTGGAGATCTACTTCACCAAGAATGTTAAATCATCATCATCATCATAGGTATTCTGCCTTTATTGGCAGGTCACTTGCCGCAGCTGAGAAGCTTCCATGCTCCACGATCCTCCGCTAACCTTTTCGTCTTCGCGTATGATCTTTCTGTTTTAATATCATCCATTAATTATAGTCTCCTTCGTCCCCTCCCTCTCTTTCCCGACACCATACCCTCTAGGACGTCCCTCATGATGCAATCTCTTCTTAGGCAATGTCCCAACTAGTTTCTCCTCCTCTTCCTAATAATATCTAAAAGTGTTCTTTTCTCATCCACAATTTCTAACACTCTCTCATTCGTTTTCCACTCGACCCAACTAATTCTTTCCATTCTTCTCCACACCCATATTTCAAAGGCTTCCAGAATGTTAAGTCGAACACAGTAAATTACAAGTAGTTCTAACATCGAAAGAGAAACAATATATAAAAAAATGGACAGCTACCAATTTGAATTACAAATAATAATGCATGCGACAGTGGAGGTAGATATGTCTTTATCCAAAGGTCTCTCGTCCAGTTTTCGTGAGTAAAACCCTAAATACCAGCACGTATTTCTCTGTCAGACATATACTGTACATGCACATTTTATGCTATTTGAAGGGTAGTGCACAATACTTCCCTTACAATTAGAAATAAATTCTGTTACATTTCCAAAATGATTTACTTCTAAAGATTTACAAGATAAGAAAAGGAAATATTCGATAAATTAACATTATTATCTGACACATGTTCAATTATCTCTAGAAAGAGTTCTTGATTTCATTGCTATCGACAAGATAACTTAACTTTTTTTTTTTTTTTTACATAATTATCTGATAGGTATATCTTAGGTAGTATTTATTTATATCTTTCCTTCTCTCTCTCTCTCTCTCTCTCTCTCTCTCTCTCTCTCTCTCTCTCTCTCTCTCTCTCTCTCTCTCTCTCTCTCTTTCTCTCTCGGTAATTATAAATTAAAATCTCAGGAGTGAGTTTTCCTATTACGGAAAAACTCCGTATTTCAACGATATATTAGCAACTTTTTATTGTGAGTAGCTACACACCACATTTACTTAGCGGTAATATTTAACACCATTTTTTAAAGTTTAACATCCCACGATTATACGTGGGTCACTACGAAAGTTTTGAGACGTTAAATAACTTACATACTTAAAATCAATTTAACACTTACATTTTCTCAAAGTATTCACCATTACACTGTATACACTTTTGCATCCTCGAAAACCACTTTTGGAAGCAGTGTTGCCATTCTTTTTCTTCAAGTGTTGATAGTTAATTCTCGTAATCCACTACAGCTTCTCCAGGGCTGCAAAATCTCTTCCCACGCATGCGATCCCTGATTCTGGGGAACAGAAAAAAATCACACGGGGCCAGGTCAGGGCTTTACGGCAGATGAGTCATAAGTTTGACCTCCGTAGATTCTAAAAACTGAATTGTGATGTTGGCCGTGTGTGCGGAAGCGTTGTCATGATGAAGCAGGATCCCACGCAATCCGGTTCTTGGACGCCGTTCCCGAAGCTTCTGGAACACTTTTGTTAGGCAAACAGTGGTATACCACTGAGCAGTAACAGTCCTTTGTTCTTCAAGTGGAACAGTTGCAACATAGCCAGATTTGGAGAAGAAAGTTGCGACCATCTTCTTCCCCACACTTCGCGGTCGCTTCATTTTCGTGGGTGGATTTTCGTCTGGAAAGATCCAAACTGTAGACTGGCCTTTATTTTCAGGGTCAAATTAATACATCCAAGTCTCATCACCAGTAACAATGTCAGAGACGCGTCGAGAATTGCCTCCATCAAATCTTGCAAGCATTTCTTCACACCATTCCACACGCATGCGTTTCTGCTGTTCAGTCAAAGTGTGAGGCACCCAACGAGATGAAACCTTCCTGAACCGAAGATGATCATGAAGAATTTTTGTTCCTGCTGGCGATCGAATGTTCAGTGTAGATTCAATGTCCTTGAAAGTTGTTCGAGGATTTTCTCGAATCATTTGTTCCACAGCGGCAATGTTTTCATCTGACACAGCTGTTGCCGGACGTCCAGCTCTCTCTTCATCTTTAAGCGATGTCCGGCCTCTTCTGAAATCACCAAACCACCGAAAAATTGTAGCACGGGAAGGAGCAAGATCCCCAAATGCCCCCTGCAAACGGTCACGGCTTTGTGCCTCGTTCAAACCACTTTTGAAATCGTAAAGGATCATTGCCCGAAAATGTTCCCTTTCGAGTTCCATTCTAGACAGCTGAATACTGCTTACATCAACAAACAAGTGAAGGCGATACGGCCACGCCGATAAGCGAGGCGAGTTGAAACTTGCTTCGCTTCTTCGCTCTGGATACCACTACCGAACGCAATTGTTGGAATTCAAATACTGTGCCACAACAATGCGTATCTCAGAACTTTCGTAGTGACCCTCGTAGTCCAAAGTTAAAGGAGGCTGTAATAATAATAATAATAATAATAATAATAATAATAATAATAATAATAATAATAATAATAATAATAATAATAATAATAATAATGAAGAAGAAGAAAATGGTTAAATGGAGGAAGTGTGACGAAACGGGAGAACCCCGACAAACCCACGCATATAGTGTTCGTCTATCACAAAGCCCGTTTGGCGAGAGCTTGAATCAAACTGGTGACCGCACATGAGCGCTCTACCGTGGCCCAAAACACTGCTTTTGCCTGAAATTGTGCCGCGAACTGTCCTCAAATTATTTGCTTGGGAAAATCTGACAAACTACAATATTGCGAGTAGAACCCTAAACTACAATACAATAGTTTCAAACTACAATATCTACACAAGAAAATATCCGAATCCGTAGTAACCAAGTTAAGAAAACAATGAAGTGAAATTTATAATTTAACGTCTAACGGTATACGCTTTAGGTTAAAGGGAGCGGATGATTAATGACAGTTAAGGATTATAACTGGTGGAATGAGAATGCAGGAGGAAACGGGGAAAATCCGAGCATACCCACGGGCCAAAGATCTTCATCACAAGTTCAGGCATATATTCCGTTAACCGTTGTCAACTTTTCAACAAGACAATAATTTGTGAATAGAAAAGATCGAGTTAGTTTAGGTTTCGTTCACTTGCTTGTAGATTTGGCGCAGCGAGGCTTATCGGAACTTAATCCCAAACTCACATGATCCTGAAAAAAAACCACAGACACCTCACATCACAGATGGGCGCACTATTACCCAGCCACCGTGCCCAGTAAGCACAAGTTAAAGGTCCACCGCTATCACTAGAGACGAAACTTCTTTACAATAATTTTGATATTTTGTAGCATTAATTATTACAATTTTCACATTTATGTCGCATTTATTTTTTAAAAATGTAGCATAAGTTTTTATTTTAATATGGTATTTGTAAATAGTATACTTTTGCTAATAGGGTGTATCTAATAGAAAAACGAGGATATACCTTGATTAGGTGCACATTCTAGCTAATATATTCACTGAAATTTAGAATAAATGCAAAAATTTAAACACTTCCTCTAACGTCATCCTTAGTTAAAGGATAACATGCAGCAAAACATTACCAATTCTTCTTTTAAGTTTGTTCTCCTGTCAGCAACAATCACATTATACTTGGAAAAGAATCTCTCGGCATCAACACTCGAGACTGACAACAATATTGAACGTAACGAGCTGACAGCAAAAGACCTGTGGTCAACTTTTAAACTGTTTAACAATGATATAATGTCAACTTCCTTATCCTCACTGTTGAGAACTTCAATTCCTTTACTTTCAAATTCATCGTAAGCAACCAACAGATCATGAACATTTTCATCACAAAACACAGTCAGGGAGTTTGGCGCTGTCGAGAACTTCAATAACCTTTTCAGTAAAATACAACGATTTTAAGTTAAATAATATTGGAAATCGCTTTTTAGTTATTAGTAATAATTAGCAAAAATTCAACTTTTTCGTTTTTATTCGCACTTATCGCAAGTAATTCCGAATTTCTCAAAAAAAAAAAAAAAAAAAAAAAAAAAATTGGGAAAATATAAACGTGATTTCTGGCTCTGAAACAAAATGTTGAGGTTTCCTGAAACATACACGCATTTTTTAACGTTTCGCAAATATCGCATTAGCGAAAGAGTTTCGTCTCTAGCTATCACAAGTTCGGTCAAGATCGAATGAGTTGTCTACATCGTTTAAGTTTACTCATTTTTATTCTCATGATTCTTTTAGAAATATGAAATGGAGGACGAACAGGGAAGAATGTTAACTCCTCTGTCTTCTTAAAGGCCATATAGTTCATTTGTATGAGGCTTCTGTGCTTGTGTTCACAGGCATTTATTTGTTGTTCTGTGTTGTGACACGGGGCGTGCGAAGAGGTAATAATAGAAGCATCTGAATCCGATCTCTGCTACGTGACTCCTGCGACTGAGAAGCTTGGATCACGTAGATTATTCACCCTCGGAGTCCCATTATTTACTTCCAACTAACAACTATTCACAAAGTTTTAGCACAGTTTATGAACAACTTACAAAACAGACTCCTTCCACAAAGTTTCTCATTCGAATCACACGAGAGAGAGAGAGAAGAAACATGGCCGCTCTTTCTTCCTTCTGTGAGTCAACATTTTTAAAATAAAGATACGGACTCTGCAAAACAAACTCACCACTACTCTATCCGTATTATTCACTTTTTTTTTTCTTATTGAGAAAATTAATAAAAGTACATTGTGAAGTCATTTCAGTAACATTTATTTACGAAATGCAAGCAGAAGTGCTTGCTCTGTGCACGGGAAGGCCAGTTTATGAATACAAAATAAAAATTAAAATATTATAGTACCCGAGCGCTAACTACAGTAGAGCGTCGATTATCCGAAGTAATTGGGGGACATGGGTGTTCGGAAAACTGGTTTGTTCGGATAATCGAACTGTACATGTTTATTTGCCATGCGCGGAGCGGCACGCCTCAACTCTAAGCTGGCGCAGCTGTTGCTGTGAACAGCTTTGATACTGCCTCTACTTCTACAGCCAGTGCCAAACCGACAGAAGTGTGCTGATTGTTGAAACACAGCGACTGGCGGCTTGGCCGGTCAGCAGCGCCTTATGAAGGCCCCATTAGAAGCAATGTTCCGCCAGCGGTGGCTCAGTGCGGCGACTACTGTGGGAAACTTGGTTTGGGAGTGAGGGGGATGATAGACGGTAGGGTGGGAGAGTAACAGGTACGAGCGAGTACACAGTTCGATTAAGCGGTCCTTCGGTTGACCGACGTTCGGATAATCGACGCTCTACTGTATTAACGTGTGACGCACAGACAGATGTTTGCCGTTTATTACAGTAGACTCTCATCAATCTGGCCCTCAGTAGTCCGTCCTCTCAATAATCCGATCCCACATCTGGCATCTGCCGCATAGCATTACAACAATATATCAACAATTGTATTTGTTTACACTGTAGCTGCAGAAAAATACATTAGAGTACCATTGTGGCTTTGTTTATTGTTGGTTGGAAATCGGCTGCGTGATAACGCATGCCACTGTCGAGCATCTCCACTGCTTCAACTGAACATTTGGGACATGTTTCATAGTGAGTGATAAATCTACATAGAATCTCAAGCATTAATTTTCTCTATTTTTCTATGATAATGTATATAACCTTATATTTAGTAAAGTATAGTACTGTATGTGTTAAATTTAATTTCAGATACTCTCAATAACCCAGCAACCCTCTTTGCAAGAAATGGTCAGATTAGCGAGAGTCTAATGTATTAGTATGATGTTGCCCTTTTCCACTTTGGAAGTAAAATTTTCAAAAATAGTGAAAGACGTCTCCCAAATGAAATCTTTGAGTTTTACTTCCTACGGTTATGCCGGTTAGGCTCAAGGAGACGCTGATGATGAGAAATTAATGAAATAATGAAGTGAGGAAAGTGGGAGAACCCAGAGAAAATCTGCGCACACAGTGTTTGTCTACAACAAAGTTCACTGGGCGCGAGCTGGGATCGAACCGGTTACACCACGAACCGGAGGTGAACGCTCGACTACTAAGCAATTGCGGCCCCCTTTATTTATAAGGAGTTTATATGTAGGGTTCCACCTTCCCAACTTGAGTGGCTTGTGAGATCCTCTATTTCTGACATATGTTTTATAATTTGAACCCTCTTCGTCCTTCAGGATACACACTTTAAATTAAATTGAAATTACGAAAACCGGCTTGAGAATAGTACACATTTTAAATTTAATTGAAATTACGAAAACCGGCTCGAGAATAGTGCAAACTATGTTCAAATATTCAATTCCAAACTATTTAGCCGTTTTGACATGGAAAGGCGATATTCACTGGCGGGGGATAAAATGTTCAGTTGTAAACCCATGTCGCACACAGCGTGGTGCTTAATGGAGACATTAAACTAAATACAGGGCCTCTGCGTAATAAGGTGCTCTCCTTCCACCAAAAAAAAAAAACATTTTGAAACTTGCAAAATGATTCTAATCTGCAGCATCCTCTCCGAACAAAAAGGTCTTTGTCAACACTATTTTTTCTTAGGTGTACAGTTTATGACAATAACCTTGTATATGTATCAAGGAGGGGCAAAAATTGTTTTATATTCTGCACTAATAGGAACAAAAGAAAAACTGTAATCGATTTAAGGCTATTGATATTGAACAAAAAAAAATCATTCTTTATAACTGACTGCCGTAAAATCTACTAGGATTAAGCAACTGTAATATTTTCCATAAGTAGAAGCTTTGCTTTGTATATACTTAAACACAAACAAACTATTTACTGAGCAAAACAATCTATTCATATAAAAAAAATACTACATACGTGTTACAGTTTCACCAACTAACACTTTGGCTTCATCAGACAAACTAGAAGACAGTCTAATGAAACCAAAGTGTTAGTTGGTGAAACTATAACCCGTATGTAGTTTTTTTTTTTTTTTTTTTTTTTTAATGTGAATAGATTGTTTTGCTCAGCAAATAGTTTGTTTGTGTTTAGGATTAAGCAATTAAAAATATTATGATGATAATTTCGAGAGACGTTCATTTTATAATCTTAAAGGATTAATGAAGGATTGGGACAACAGTGCAACAATTAACATAAAAGGTAAATTAGGTTAATATTAGTATAATAAGTTCATCGTTGTAAATGGTGTTTCTGTCCGAGATTGTGGGTTTTGAACAAGCTTAAAGTAAGCATCCTCCATGACAAATGACTAAAACACATACTCAAGTCAACCTAACATAACACGTATAGAGAGCCAGCTGAAAAGTGCTGAAGAGAACAGTTTATGTAGTTAAACCTATCATTGCTAATGGACAATTGCAAAGTTTACTATAATCATTAGCAGATGAGATGGCGATTCAACTTGAAGAATGTTTAGCTTGTATAATGAAGAAAGAAGTAGATCAATTCTACAATAATATTCAAATGTACTTACATAAGAACTTGATTGATATGAAGGCGCAAACCAAACATGCTGTGTTGATAAATCCATATCACTTTCCTTGGATAACAACACCTATCCTGATTTAAAACAATCAAAAATGCCCGTTAATGTAGCATCTAATGTGTGAATCGATAACTTTATCAAATTTACTGATTCGTAAGATGTGTGTGTGGTATCATTTGAAAGCCCCATTCATTCTTAACAGAATGGCGTACAAATCATAAGGTAATTACAATACGAATAGTCGTTCCCTAAGTGAAAGCCTATATTTTTAAAGAGTATTCCTTCATAAGTTGAGTGTGTCTGTCCATCCGCAGAAGAGAAAATCGCAAGGATTCTCGATGAACCACCATCAATTTTGGCCACAACATAAACGGACTAAAGACAGAAATGGAGGTCGTTAATGAAGGTGGCTCACACAGTTGATCCCAAGATGTACACAGTCAAAAAGCGGTTCCCCATATATTTCTATGGAACTAATTATGGGATATCATCCTTGCTTGATCCACTACCCGTAGTATTGTTAACATCAGCGGGGTAGTATAATGCTGAGGATGCAAGATACTAGTATGTATGTCCGTGGAATATCATCATCATCATAGGTTTTCTGCCATTATTGACACGTCAGTTGCTGTAACTGAGAAGTGTCAATGCTCCACGCTCTTTTACTAACCTCTTCGTCTTCATGTACGATTTCTCTGTTCTCATATCGTCCATTGATTGTAGTCTTCTTCGCCTCCCTGTCTTTCCTGTCACCGTCTTCTAGCACGTCTCTCATGATACAATTCCTTCTTATACGATGTCCCAACCAGTTTCCCTTCCTCTTCTTAATAATATCTAAAAGTATTCCTAACACCCTCGCAATCGTTTTGTGCTCGACCCATCTAATTCTCTCCATTCTTCTCCCTACCCACATTTCGAAAACTTCAAGTTGTTTCTCATCATTTTTGCGTGATCTCCATGTCTCCAACCCACACAGTACAATACTCCACACAAAGTAGTTAATATAATTTATAGGAATATAATGTTAATGCTGTGGATGACAGACATGTGCGTGGAATATAATGTTAAAATAAAACTAAACGACTTTCTATTCAGGAAACCTAAATACTTAAATTTTTTTAACTTTCAAATATTCATTTGTCTCAGTAAAGTTTTTGAGTGGGAAACGGACAGTGAGAAGAAATTAAAAACTTCAAACTTCAAATTTTCAAGTTGTGTACACTGTGTGACAAAACAAACTCCTTCACGTGTGCACTAAGAAACCAAAACGAGTCACAGCAGAAAATTGCATCTGAATAATATAATATAATATCTGGACTGAACTATCAGAATCATCCACAGAGAACGCGTTCAGTGTTCTTTACTTTACAATTCGATCCCATGAGTTCATCATGAGTTCGTTGGAACAAATTCGTAGGTTTACTCGAAACCTCTCCAGTTTCCTTCCCTCTTCACACTATCAATTCTTCCACGCGTTTATTCCCATTTACTATGAATCTCCTTTACCTTAAAATGATGTAAACGTTAGACGCCAACTAGTTTTCATTTAATTTCCATGTTTTGAGAATAGCAGAGCTTAGTGGTATACTTAGAAACGAAGACAAATATTACCTCGAGAGTTAATGAAGAATGTTTGGAGAGTTAGTGAAGTTCTGTAAACCATTGAAATGACCTACTTTCAAGATTGTTTCAATATATTCCGAGAGTAATCATTTGCGAAAGACGAAGAGGTTGCAAATAGTTGGGGCTACTACCATGAATAATGAGTTCACTGCTGTAAATTCCTTCAACACGAAATAAAGTAATGATGTTACTTGCCTTGTTGGGTTTACTTCTGCTAACTCCCTTTATAGGCTTCAAACTTTGTGAGAAGTTGACAAACTCCTGCTGTACTTATCTTAAGAGAAAAATACGCATGGAGTTGCCAGTGTCTAATTTTTGTTGGGAATAAACACTACAGTTCTCTTAGGATAATGGAAACACACAAATATGCTTTACAACGAACGAGATATTCTATGGCCTATCTAAACCTCTTTTATTTCTATCATAAGTAAAAGAAAAAATTCCTTTTCACACAGCTTTGTTTAGATTATTGAAGCAACACTTTCAGGTACGTTGATAATCTTAACCTCTACTCCAGTATCTCGTTCTAGGACTTTTTTCCTAGTTAGCTAGGGTCAGGTTTCCGGACCACTGTTTCTACAAGGGTGTATCCAAAAATTCCAGGGCTGAATCTCTAAAATGAAAGTTTCTTACCTTTGAAGTAAAATTCCTCCATCACCTTCCAAGTACTCCCTTTTTGCATTAATGCAGCGCTCCCAGTGTTTCTGCCATGCTTGGAAGCATTTCTGAAACTACTTTCTTGGAATAGTGTCAAGTACCCGCTGCGATTCTTCTTGAATTTCTGGAATGCGCCCCTTCATCCGAAGCTTCAGCTTGGAGAGAAAAAAAGTCACAAGGCGTCAGGTCAGGTGAGTATGGGGGATGGGAACACTGTCATGTTGTTCTTGGCCAAAAACTGCGCCTCTTTAAAGGACCAGTGTGCAGGTGCATTGTCGTGGTGGAGAATGAGGTTGCCGTTATGCCATTTCTGTGGCCTCTTGCGACGCACATTTTCACGCAACCTTCTTAGGACATCACAGTAGAAGTCTGCATTGACCGTGCTTCCATGTGGGACAAATTCCCGGTGTACGATCCCCTCTCGGTCAAAGAAACAAATGATCGTCTTCAATTTGCTTCTTTCCATGCGTGCTTTTTTGGGTCTTGGAGACCCAGGACTCTTCCATTGAGAAGACTACAGTTTAGTTTCTGGGTCGTAAGCATAAACGATGCTCTCATCTCCTGTAGTGACATTTTACCCAATGATATACAGAATTTGATGTACACGCTTTGTTTTTCAACTTCCGCCATACCGCCGACATAAGAAAAATCGCAGACGGCTAATGCAACACACACACACACACACACGAAAACACGTGCAACAGTCAAACGCTTCCACTTCAAACCATGGTATTCGGGACACTGGCTTACAAGACACCACTGCAACACATCCTAGCGGGAAACACGTGAACTGCAAGCGGTTTGCATATTATGAGCACTGTCCTGGAACATTTGGATACACCCTTATATCTTGTGTCATATCTGCTGTGACACCATACTGCATCATATCGTTTTCAACATAATCTCTCCAACTCTTCTTTGGCCGGCATCGTGTTGTTTCTCATTCAGTTCTACATCATCGACTCGGTAAGCTACGTATTCCAACGCCCTTCTCCTTACATATCCAAACCATCTCAGTCTACTTTCTCGCAACTTTTCTACTACAGTATCGGAAATTTTAGATTCAAAACAATTTGTACGTGAAGTATTGCATACGTTTCAGACTACTACCTGTTAACCTAATTTATTAGCACGTACAAAATTCGACAGTATCGACTACGAGTAAAACAATAATATGTACAGTCCTTTTTTAACTAACTAATATGACACTCTTGAAGGCTAATACTCATAAGTGTACTAGAAATGGACATTTGTAATTTGGCTTATTCGGGTGCAAGTTCATTAGTCCCAAGACTCGCCATCATTATCAAAATCAAGCTCACAATAGCTCTAGTTTGCATTTGCCCGAGCTCAGGCTCATTATTCTGAATAAGGTATGTTGTATCTCCTTCTCACATTGATTATCGCCATTGGGCTCGCGCTCACTAACGGTTCAAGTTTGCTGTGCTGGCTCGATCGTGGCTGCCTTCACTTATACTATTTCAGCTACAGCCCAAGTGAGCTATCAGCTTATATAGTACGCTCAAGTCGCGCTCCTGAGTTAAGACAGGTCTGAAATCTACAGAGGACAATAGACAGTTCGGTTTAGAAATAAAGATATCAATCAGCCAAATTACATTGGCATTTCTTTGATTTATGTGAAAGAGTAGAGACTTTGGAAATTATTTAAGACAATAGAAGCTGTCTCTAAGACTTTCTTTATTTTATTCTAAACAATTGTGTCCACGCTTCATCAAAATTAGTTCGTTGCTTCTACAAATACTCTTACGATTATACATATATATATATATATATATATATATTTGTTGCTTAACAAAAAATACTAGAGTTTTTGTTTCCGCGTAATACAAAACGAATTCACTGATTTTGGTCATCGAAAAAGTTGCTTTTCATTATAAAAGTCGAAGAGGAATTTATTAAGGTTGTTTGGACACCTTAGACAACTGTTCTTCGGTTAAAGCAGTGGACCTCAACCTTTTTTAGACTGAGGACAGTTTACTGCACGTCCAGGGCATCGTGACACACTTGTTTGATATTTTTATTGTAAATAATAATAATAATAATAATAATAATAATAATAATAATAATAATAATATCTATTATAACAGTGAAACCTATTAATTTTTATAATGACTCTATATAGCATTGAGCATTACCGTTGGAGGTGTTGACTGGTACAGTTTGTCTCGATTTTAACTAATTATTATTAAATTCTTCATGATTTTAAATTCTAAAATTTTGCGACACACCTTAGACGACTACGTGACACACCAGTGTATCGCGACACTTCGCCTGATAACCAATGGATTAAATTATAAATCATTCATTTTCTATTAATAAAAAAATGAATCATGTATGTTTTTTAAAGCTTCTTTTACAAGTCTCACCACAGACTGCAACACAGAACCAACTACCATAAATGATATTATTATATATGTGTCATAGCAATTCTTTACATCTAAAAAGCACATAAAAAAGTCAATGATAGAAATCAACACAGCAGTTTTCTATGTTCTTGCTTTTTTCTGTAATCTGCTCAAAGAAAAAAATCATTCTAGAACTAAAAAAAAAAGAATAAAACAAATGGAGTAAATCTTCTCAAAGTAAAACAATTTGTTCACATAATTAAGCTTTCTATTTCATTCGATTTTTCGGAAGTACCACCATCAACGGAAATTAAACCAATATATCAAAACAGAAAGAAGCAGATGGTTCATCAGTTTAAGAGGAAATAATACAACGCTACAAAGATTACCATTCTTTTTATTATCATAGCTTCTTAAAAGTATAGAGAAGAAAGAGAAGAGAACTTGTATTCTCTTTTTATACGTCATTCTTAAACTGGTTTTACAGGATGTAAGATTTTTCTTGTAGCAAAAGAAGTTTGGAATATTTCGTTTACAATATTGCAACTTCTTCTAGTACGTTTGTATTTAAGATTCTAAGTACACGGGAATTTTGTGAAACCAGTCATAAAAATCGATTGTGGAGATGGAAAAGAGTGTTGTTGCATAACGGTTCAACAGGTTGGATTCTGGAGATAACGTAGGAACTTTTCAATGTCTTAACAGTGTATTAAGACCAATCAGTGAACTGGGTAAGCATGTACAGTATTGTACAAAAAACTGGTTACCCATCTCTCTTTGAGAAACCCTGCCCCCTTACGTAAAGTCGCAATTTAAAAAAAAACACGGGAATTTTCTTTAGCGAATTGCGATCTTTATTTTGAGTGGAAGTACAGGGTGTTTCTAAATGAATATCGGGGTTTAAGGCATTGTAGTATTTATTTTAATTAACTTACAATTATAAATAATACATCAAGTGAAAGAGCAACTCAAACAGTTTTGTACACATGCACTATTTCCTCTGTCTGCCGTTAGAAAGCGCTAGTAGCAAAGATGACAAGTAGTGAGCAGAAATCATTTGGTATTTTACATTTTGCAAAGACTAAATCTGCAGTTTCAGTGCAACCGTCTGTGTGGATCAATTTAAGGAGACGCTTATAACTACGTTCTTATCGTTTACAGTTGCTACAAGCTCTAAAGCCTACAGATTACTGTTTACATGCAGACTTTGCAAATGAACTGTTGCTGCATGACGATGAAGATTTTCTGGATCTTGTCGTCCTCAGTGAAGAATCGACATTTCACCTGAGTGGCGATATGAACATATGGGAGTCAGCAAATCCCCACGAGATTGTACAGTTGCAACGAGACTCCCCCGAATTGAATGTGTTTTGTGCATATCCTGGACAAAAGTTATGGGGCTTCTCGCATATCAACTCGGTGTGTACCGTGTGACGAATGGTGCTTACATTGAACACTTGTAGTAAAAGCTGTTTGACTTGCTCTTCCATTTAATGTATTATTTATAATTGTATATTAAATGTAATAAATTCTACAAAGCTTTAAATCACAGATATTAATTTTTAAACAGCCTGTATTAGAATTTTTCATGTACGACTGCCAGAATATGGCCACGATTTTTTAAACAAGACTGAATATGACATGATTTTAGATACTTTTACAGCACACCAAGAAAGTTCACTATTTTCGTTTAATTGATTGTATTTTAATAGTGTAAAATAACAGAGAAATCACAGACGCCTGGTCAGGATATATGCGATTAATTTTGATCGTGTGTTCGAATGAGTGATCGGTTGATTTAAAGTGTAGTCTCTCTTTTAGTATGTACGCTATATGCGGCGTTGACCTAAGATCCGAACCACATGTGTTCTCGCCGGGAATTGAACCTGGGTCTCCTATACCAAAAGCGCGTACGCTATCCACATAATAGACACAAGGGAACTCGTTTGTGTTCTCGTAACCACAAGAGCAACCATGGGTTGCAGTGAAGTGATAAATGTGATGCATTAGTCGATGTACTGTAGCAAGATCCAGAGAGAAGTTGGTGAAGTACTGAAATGACGTTTCTCTCCATTGGTATTGGCGGGGGCATGTAGCGATCCTTATCTATAGAAAATTCAGCTACAAAAATTATTTACCCGCTGTGGTGATCCGCTGCACGCAACCAAGAGCAGTGGTTTAACGTTCAAAAAATAAAAAAAAAAAAACCTCAGCCAAGGGCGAATACTGAGCCTCATGACAGTGAATGTGTAAAAATATCTACAAAATTGTGAACAATTTTCTCGACAAGAAGGGAAGAATTTAAATAAATTCAAAAGTACGATTTTTTAACATCTGTTTGTCTAGTAACTGAGAAGTAAACGTTCTCACCCAGCAACAGGGAATCTAGACATGGGATATTATATATTAGTTTAGCACTCGTAGTAACTTAGATTAGTAAAAAATGTGAAATCTGATCAAAGGGTGTATGTGGTTTATTATTATTATTATTATTATTATTATTATTATTATTATTATTATTATTATTATTATTATTATGTATTCTGCTTTTTGGCAGGTCCTAGGACTAATAATTTTTTTCATCATCTTAATTTTGAGTTTGGGCCTAGAAATGTTTCTTCCATGTTTCTCGATTTTCACCTTCCTCTTTTAATTCCCAATATTTTCTTCTATTTTTCAAATCACCGATCACTGGTGTTCTTCTTCTTTGTATTCCTCAATTTTCTTCCATGTTTCCTTCTATGGCGGATGAAGACAATTTCTTCGCAAGATGTGTTCATTCCAATTGGCCTCTCTACGAATGATGGTAGCTAGAAGCGTCCTCTTCTCTCCTATCCGTTTTAAAAAATATCCGTTTGTTATTCTTTCTGTCCATTTTATCTTCTCTATCTTCCTCCAACGCCACATTTCGAAGCTCTTTACATATTTCTACTTTAACTTCCGTAATGTCCAAGTCTCTGAACCATATAGTCCAATACTTCATATATAGAATTTCACCAACTTCTTCCTTAGTCCAATATTAAGCCTGGTAGTTAAGAGCGACCTTTTCTTGTTGAATGCTTCTTTGGCTATGGCAATTCTCGACCTGATCTCTTTGGTGCAGTACGCGTCTTTCGTCAAAATACTTCCCAGATATTTGAAATGATCCACCTCTTCAAATACTCTCTCTTTGTGCTACTCTGACTCGTAAGGGCGCATTTTCACGCGATATCTCATGACTTTCGATTTTTCTATGTTGATTTCCATTCCACATAGTTTCCGACTGCCAGCTATTTTGTCAATCATCTCCTGTAGTCCTTCTTCGGCTTTAATATCATCTGCATACCTAAAGGTTTAAAGCTAACACATTGTAATCTGTGAAAAATATTATTTTCACGTTAGTCTCCATCTTTTACAAATTCTCTTCAATGCTCCAGTACTTAGTGTGTGTGTGCATTTGGTACGCATAGTCCCGGGTTCACTTCTCGGTGGGAGAGCGCAAAAAATAATTTAACACTCATTCACTAATCAGCCGTCTCCTTTAGTCTAAAGGGCGTAATCGTGGGACGTTAAACTAAAATGCTTTATTTTTTAACTTCTGTATGTTTATATACAGACAACATTAAGACAAAGTCCCAAAAAGACATGAACTCCAGCTTAGAATGGGAGAGGGACGAGAACAAACATTCATACATAAATAAATATTTTTTCCAGGTAAGTGAGGGAGAGAGTGAGGAGAGAGAAGCGAACTGACCTGACAGAGACATGTGATCAACAAAGAGATGATCAGAGAGAGAGAAGCGGATGTAGAGAGGCACATATGCACTGAAATAATGTGTGGATCGCGCATATCCTCTCCTTTTCTCCCCTGACCTGTTCTCTTCTCCTTTCTGAATTTCTGACCTATTTTCCACTCACAGGTTTAGAGACCCGCTACTTCTCAATCCTTTGCTGTCTGTCAAGCAGATTTTGCCTGTATTCCTCCTGACTCCCTCTATATAAATATATGCGCAATTCCAAGATATCCCAGATTGTTGGGAAAGAACGTTTAGGTCTGCATATAAACATTGTATGTAATAGAAGTTCGATAAAATGAAATTGTTTAGTTTAACGTCTTATGATTATGTCCTTTAGGCTAAAGGAGGTGGATTGTTAATTGTGTAATTGAATTTTTGTGCTCTCTTACCGGGAATCAAAACCGGGGCCACACGCGCTAGCCACTAGATCAGTAGGGAGGGCTATCTAAGGCTGAGAATAGCAGTTCTCGTACAGAATGACAAACTTACTGCAGAATCGAGCTCTCCCTATTTTCCTTTCCACCTTACATCATCCTCACTTTCAATTCAATTCAACCATCATTGAAAAGATATGCTTGTTTGATTGGATTCTCTCGCCAAGAGTAGCATTCCAAACCCAGAATCTAGAAAGCACTGAACAGCACACTTGTATTTCCCACAGAACTCTTTTCTAGTATCCCTTTTGGATCTAATGAAAACAAGATGACATTTATAGACCTCCCGATTGAGATCTTACTTCAAATAGCCATTTTTTTTCTGTGGAAGATTAAAAGATATTACTCTGGAACTAGAATACAACACACCACTAGTTCCTATCCTTTTTTGATGGACGACACTTTACTCAACGCGTATGACAATGCGGCAAACTTGTTTGATGTTTTATTAATAATACCATAAATAACGATAATGGAAGCAGATACCCTAAATAGTTGTTGCTGCCACTGGAGGCGCTGATTAGTTTAGTGTGTCTCAAAGTAGATTCTAACTAATTATTAAATGCTTCATGGCCTATAAATTGCAAAATTTCGCGACATACAGTATGAGACTGCGCGACATGCTGGTTAAGAACCACTGTAACAGACTATAAGCTTATCTCTCCGCCCCGTGTAGAAATCCATAGTTTTGATTTAAAAAGATGACTAAAACTCGTCAAAATATTGTTACTATACTTTTGTCGGTGTTAGTATCGGCCCTGCGCAGCCAACTTGCTTACCCTCGTGACCTAGAAGGAGGTGTAGTTAACGCAGTGTTGCAATTTAGAACATACTCCTGTACTTCTCCAATTACCTACGGCTGTATGGCTTTTGCTTATTGGCGTGACGTGGCAACAGTCGAGTACTGTCAAAGACATGAAGCAGGCCGGAAATCAGCCACAGAGGTTTGGGGGGCACGAATATGTTAGGGAGGACCAAGTCATTAAAAATTCTCTTACAGATATCTAAATTATGTTTTTCGTATTGAGGTCTGGAGGGGACACAAAAAGTTTAAGGGTGCCAGGCTCCCACTAGTCCCCCCTCTGGTTGCGGGCGTGACATGAAATCATCAGTAGCCAATGACAAGCGCGCTATCTTCTTCAGACGCAGAGTCGGATTTAAGTTTGATGAGGCCCTAAGCTATTGAAGGTAATGGGGCCCTTTATATGTCCAGTTGAGCAACGAGTCCATGCAGAACTTAGGGACTCTATAGACAGAAATGAGCAAAGGAAAGATATTTGAGGGAGCTTGCTACCACAAGGCGACCCCATTACTTACCTAATAGGAGCCTACACAACAAATTACTGTTGCTAAATGTAGGTTTCATTTTATTTGAATCTTCCAGTATATTTTGAAATTGCATATCCAGTTCTCTTTTCCATTATGTTTTTGTGGTCCCCAACATAGTGGAGCCCAGAGTTATAGCTGTTTAGGTTATACGTAAATCCGACACTGTTGAGACGGTAGTGATACGTGGTTGGAGGATCATACATATAGCGATACAACTATAGCAATTATAAACTTAACCAGGATTGAGCGAACTGTTTGTGGAAAAAGGAGAGGGGAGAAATAACAGTGATGCAATAAAATTTATGTTGTTAGGGTATTGTTACTCCCGAAGATAAAAGTTGTAATGTAGAAAACAACAACAACTCAACTCCCTGTAATGCATTATTTCGTTGTTCTCTGAAGGAAAAAAATACGTTCAATACGGAATAAATGGACTTTTTAACTTCCCATAATTGAAGTTAACAAATGAAGTGAGTATAAATTAAATTCTTATACGACTTCAAGAAGAAACAGTGTCCAAAAGTCCTTC
This sequence comes from Thermobia domestica, assembly GCF_964235325.1. NCBI lineage: Eukaryota > Metazoa > Arthropoda > Insecta > Zygentoma > Lepismatidae > Thermobia > Thermobia domestica. Next base: position 199,335,768 of record NC_137468.1, read on the forward strand.
CAGAACGAACTTAAAAGTAATTAATTTTTCTTATTAACAACTTATACAGGCTTTCTATCGATTGTTCTATGTACTTTATTATTATATTCATTAAATAATTCTAGCACTTTCTGTATGTATCCATTTACAATTTCCTTGAGTATTAATTTTTTTTTTCACATTTTTGTTTGAGAGTTCTACAATATGCTGTTTTACAAAGACACATACTGAAAATGGAAGGCTCAAAATTGAAAAATTCGCAAAATATTATCTCTCAATGACTTACCGTTCCCGAGATATAGCTCCTTCAACCTCCCACAATGTGGAACGTTTTGGCCAATATCTGGGAAAGGGTAAGGGTGACGCAAAAAAAAAATCCATTATTTTTTCAGTTTTTGATGCTCTACCAAATTGAGGGCTCAAAATTGAAAACTTCGCAAATAAAACACACACACACACACACACACACACACATATTATATATATATATATATATATATATATATATATATATATATATATAAACAGAGAGAGAGAGAGAAAGAAATAAAAAAATCAGTAAATTTAGTAACTAACTTTTCAAGTTCGCTGAAAATACCCGAAACGGTTTCAACATTTTCGTAATAATATGCTTTTTTTTTTGTCTCAAAATGTCAATAAACTACATAGGTCTACAGTCTCCAGGAAACATTGTTACTTTATACAGATCATGTAGGCCTACAGTCAGCGAAAAATCTCGCAGCGTGTAAAACGAGCTTTATGTCTGAAAACAAAGAATACAAAAAGACATTGAAAAAAAAAATAAAGAACTTTTTTGAATGTCTCCCGGGAGAAGCTTTGCATTCATCCAGCGCTTGTTCAAATATCATTTTTCATGTGAGTGAAAGCGATAGAGAAAGTGAAAGAAGAACCGCCCCTGTAGAGGGAAGATAGAAGATGATTTATAAATGGAACAGTTTTCATTCGCTTTGCTGATTTTCACCTCCTCCTTTCACAAGGACGGGTTTGTAGATTTTTACTCAAAGTCTTCAAGAAGGAACGCTTGCAATTTTATCTTTCTTGGAGACGCACTTTCCTGACAGCTCTCATATATTTCTCGAAAATCCATTTCAAATAACACGGCATATACGATAACACCAGCAAATGATCTTTTGTTACATTTTCATTTATTTTAATGTCCAAGATAACACAAAAAGTACTCTAAAATGCTTAGTGTCTTTTTTTAAAACACAGTTTTGTATCCTTTGCAAAATCTGACCCTAATAGACGAGCAAACGAGCAATGTTTGGCCCACTACTTCCTATCTGATTTTCATGAAACGTTTGTCTAGATCAGGGCTGTCCAAATGGCGGCCCGCCAAACCATTTTCTGCGGCCCACAAAGCTTTCATGATTTACGATTGTTATAACTGATAATATTTTAATTTATATTCATTCATTCTTTTAATGTTTGCACTCTTCTTTCAGAATAAGGCATCCATTTAGCGCTTTTCTACAAGCAGAAGGCTCGGGCATCCACGGCAACACTGGAGTCGGTAATGTAATCGTTGCTGAAAGGAATGATTATTTGAATGAAAGAATATATATTTGATCTAGCTTTTTAAATCAGACCCTTTCTTCCTCGAACTCTGCCTAGAAGCCATAGCGTGCTAGAAATACACCACTTCTTGTGATAAACACAATTTACCATACCGGTACTTTCCAAGTTGCAATCGTCTGGCATTTAATTTTTCTGAGTTCTGTAGAGACATCGAGAGTATCACGAATGGATTTAATGCGAGATTCTCAGATTTTGACAAACTAAAAAACGACATTGCATTATTTATTAATCCATTGACAATAGATATCGAAGAACATCCTCCAAACTTACAGCTCGAACTTTGTGACCTTCAGGCTGACCCATTCTTTCAGACAAGAACAAGGAAAGGAGTAGATTTTTCAGGCTACTTTCTAACAAACGTTTCCCTAACTTTTGTGAGTTGCGTCGAAAAATAGTATCAATGTTTGGTAGTACTTATCTGTGTGAAAGTGCATTTTCCACCATGAAAATTGTAAAGAATCGCTCCAGAAGCTGCCTTGGAGATTCTTCCCTTTTACATCTTCTGCGGGTTACATCTTTTACAACAAGAGGAATGGATGTAGATACCCCAGCCCTTGTAAACGCTCCTAGTCACCCTCATTAGTCACATTGAATAGGTATGTAATATTTCAAATATATTTTTCTTCTGTAGTGTAATAATAATAATAATAATAATAATAATAATTATTATTATTATTATTATTATTATTATTATTATTATTATTATTATTATTATTATTATTATTATTATTATTATTATTACCTGCGGCCCTCCACCTTATTAGTAAAACGGTTATGGCCCTCAGACTCATTATAATTGGACACCACTGGTCTAGATGATTAACACTGACAAAATAAGGATACATTACCGAGAGGACCACCTTATAGTTTTGCAATCCGAGGCAACCCAGAATGAAGTATTGTACTTCAAAATATTGAGGGGGACGCGTCCCCTTCGTCCCCCCGCCAGAGACGCCCATGCTTCCACGCGCGCACCCTTAAATTTTTTGTTAAAGGAGGGAGATCCAGTACTACAAGCACTTACGCCTATGTAATATTGAACGGATAGTATTTTGTACCCGATAAGTAACTGTAAAATATTTCCCTACTATTAAAATAAAATATTTTTAGAAAAAAATATACAACTACATTGTTTTTACGGTGCATAACAGAAACAGTAGACCTACAGTTAACGTGTAAAATCAAATATTCATGTTACATCAACGATTTCCCTGTTAAAACAACTATATCTTATTAAGAAAGTCTGCAAATGTAGGTTGAGTTAGGAAGTTTTTTTTTCGGGGGGGGGGGGGTGTCCGGACTCAGCGGATCGTATCTCGAAGTGTGTCATGTTTCACCAGGCTGTCAGCTAATTAGCTCAAAATTATTATTTGAGGATTATGTACAATCATGTTCATTAGTAGTTGTTACAAACAGATTTTTCTTGACTACAAGTGCCATTACTATAGTTTGGCTCTGTAGTCATGCGCCTGGCAAACAAATCTTTACCCTCATTTTCCGAACTTGTGATAGATACTGGCTACCAGCAAAATTTCATTCATTTCACAAGAGAATGGCACGCTTATACATTAATTACTTTCATTTCCAATGTAAATTTTACAGAAATACGCGAAATGTAATGTTACACATAGAGTTATATCACAGAAATAAATTCATCATTTTCAGAGCAGTCACCAATAACTCAGAGAGTTGTAGAACATATACCTGTATGTATGGGATACGTATACAGATAGTTATCAAAATAATGGCAAACAAGTAATTTACCTGAGCTAATAGTACTAAACATTACGCATTGAGATTGTCTTGAATTGGTACTGCATTAGCAGTGGCGGATCCACTCGGAGCTTCAACAGACCATCGTTTATTATTTGCAGCATTAATTTATTTAAGAACACGAATACAATCTTTTTCATGTCGATCCAGTTTGTCTGACAAGCCTGGATAAACCTTACCAAATATGTGATACTTGATATCATTTGGGTTGTAGTACAGTATTTCTTTTTCTGATTCCGGTGGCGATCAGCCCTAAAGTGGCCCTACCGAGTGTAGAACTCGCTCTTTGCACGAATAGTTGTAGGAAGGGTTTTGATATTTTATTATTAGTTCTAATATTTGATATAATAGTGTAAACCTATAATTTTGTATGAAGTCTATAGTACTGAGCATACTACTATTTGTTGCTGTGTACAGTCTGTCAAACTTATTTTAATTAATTACAATAATTTCCTAAAACTCAGCAGTCGATAACTCGCTCACACCCTAACATGGTGAAAAAAAAAAACTGCGCGCAGACCCGTTCAAGGTCATTGACCTCATCCCACACTCCCACACCTCCACCACGTGTCTGGCGCCAGCGCGCGCACATTCGTTCAGTCTAGCAATACATACAAGTACAGCACTGTATTTTCTGTGAAAACACTCGTACTTATTCTGTTTTAACCCCATTTCCGATAACCCGGCATTTTCACAAACTCTGCCACCCTCCAGCCAGTCCACTTTAGGCCGAGTTTTCCGGACTTTACTGTATTTCATGCTACATGCGTTTCTAATTCTAAACTTTTGCAACAAACAGTATGGGATTCTGTGACACACTAGTTTGGCGCGACACTCGTTGGGGAAAAACTGACTTACGCTATGAAATATTGATGTCTGCGTATGATGCACGACCTACAATTATTAACTGTATAATATAAATGACTTTGTAATTATAACTACACTTGCTACAATAATAATATGTTTTTAAAGCTATATCAACAGCTGAAAGTTGAACAGTACAAGCAAAGAATTGCTTGCAATCTAAAAACTCTCCCAGTTATTAAATTAAACACGGAAGGAAAGAAATCTTCTCTTCAAGTAGCGTAGGTGTGGCGCTGGAAGAAACTGTTTTTAATGTCTGTTTCCGCAAACGTCACGAAACGTATCTGTGAAGTGAGTTATCAACGGGTGTGTCATACTCAGTTGCTGGTACTCCCACAAACAATTACACGTGGAATCACAAATGAATTGGACACTGAGTGAGAAGGGAAAAAAAGTGTGATATTATGCTACGACACGCATGGATCTATTTTATAACATCTGAAAAATAAGTTATGTCAGAGTTCTTATAGCTACATGTATTCTGAGGATTTATTGTCTGTAATCAACTAATTGACTGATTTCTAAAGTTAGTTATAGAGCCTTTAAAAATATATGCACAACAGGTTATTGCTTTTCTCCGGTGAAGAGCAGGAATGCGTCATGGATCATGAGGGAAATTGATGTCCAAGGCACAGTGAAGGGCTAAATTGATTTAACCTTACATTAACAGTTTCTTATTACATAAATTCTACCATAATATGAAAATACAATTTTCCTTGATAAATATGTAGAAACAAAAGGTAAGTAAGATGCCAGTGTGTATTGTCTCTAGCCCTCCAAACGGGTTCTTAAGACGGACCATTGAGCTCGGTAGTGTAGCACGTACCTCGCAACGGATTTGAAAGATGTGAGGTAGGGAATTATTGCAACCTCTTCCGGAGAAGAGCGAATGGTGCCTTTGGAATGGGAATATCTGTCCTGGAGCAGATGGACTGTATCACCCATTGGTACCTGCAATATACAATGTATCTCCTCGGTAAAATGAGGTAGGCAGGGGTTGAGACCCTGTCGCCCCTACCGGGGGATGAATACCTCTCAAACAGCCGAGTAAGGAGTGAAGGTGGAGGCTGGATGCATGTGCCGTACCTCTTGGCGCTTCTGAATGACAAGTAGGTAGGCAGAACCAGGATTCAAGTACCCTCACCCCGGTTCATCCTAGGGTTCCTGGTTTGGGTTAGGCTGCCGGACTGTGGTTATACTGTGCAGGTTTGGCACCTTGGATAATCTGTATTCGAAGGGGAAGGTGAGCTTACACTATAACGCTCGTCTGCTATCACTGCTTATGATGGTAGTTCTTTAATCGCTAGGGAGGCTAGAGTAGTAGGGGTCCCCGTATGGCCGAATGACTCATCCTCACTCTCTTTCATGACCAGGGTGAAAGGTCAATGACCTGGCCCGGGGTCAATGACCTAGGGGTACCTAGGACCACCCCCTCTAAATTTTGGCAGGGGTACCTTGGCCCACCCCTTAAATTTTGGCAGGGGTACATAGGACCACCCCCCTTAAATTTTGGAAATTGCCAAATCTAAAAATTTGGTATGGTAGCCTAGGACCACAGTATGTACCTCTATCAGTATTGGGTGTCTATGTCGTTCCCTTTCATGGGTAAAAAATTGCCAAAAATTCAAATTTCGGGGGTTTTTGACCTAATTTATCCTCTTGGATGAGGTGTTATTACCCTATATGGTTATATGGGTGTATACAGGGGTCCATTCCCTTTCATAAGACATGGGTATATTAATGTACCCCTTGAAAAATTTGGGAGGGGTACCTTGGCCCACCCCTTAAATTTTGGAAATTGTCCAATTTAAACATTTGGTATTATAGTATAGGACCCTAATATGTATTATGATAAATTTGGATGGTCCACCTCGTTCCCTTTTAGGGGTACCAAATTGCCAAAATATAAACGTAAGCAATACGTAGTACCACGTGTTTGGTTTTGACCTAATTTATCCCCTTTGATGAGGTGTTATTATCCTATATAGTTATATGGTCATGTATAGGGGTCCATTATCTATCATAAGACATGGGTATATTAATGCACCCCTTGAAAAATTTGGGAAGAGTACCTTGGCCCACCCCTTCAATTTTGGAAATTGCCAAATCTAAAAATTTGGTGTGGTAGCCTAGGACCATAGTATGTACCTCTATCAGTATTGGGTGTCTATGTCGTTCCCTTTCATGGGTAAAAAATTGCCAAAAATTTAAATTTCGGGGTTTTTTGACCTAATTTATCCCCTTTGATGAGGTATTATTACCCTATATAGTTATATGGACGTATACAGGGGTCCATTACTTTTCATAACATATGGGTATATTAATGCACCCCTTGAAAAATTTGGGAGGGGTACCTTGGCCCACCCCTTAAATTTTGGAAATTGACCAATTTAAACATTGGGTATTATAGTACAGGACCCTAATATGTATCATGATAAATTTGGGCGGTCCACCTCGTTTCCTTCCAGGGGCACAAAATTGCCAAAATATAAACGTAAGCAATACGTTATACCACGTGTTTGGTCTTTTGGCCCAATTTATCCTCTTGGATGAGGTTCTATTACCTTATATGGTTATATGGTTATGTATAGGGGTCCATTACCTATCATAAGACATAGGTACATTTGTGCACTCCTTTAAAAATTTGGGAGGGGTACTTTGGCCCACCCCTTAAATTTTGGAAATTGCTCATTTTATATATTTGGTATTATAGTACTGGACCCTAACATGTATTATGATAAATTTGGGTAGTTCACCTTGTTCCCTTTTAGTACAGGACCTCATTATGTATCATGATAAATTTGGATGGTCCATCTCGTTCCCTTTCATGGGTACGAAATTGCCAAATTTAGGTACAACCACGTGTTTGTTTTTTGATTTAATTTATTCCCTTGGATGAGGTCCTATTACCTTATATGGTTATATGGCCATGTATAGGGGTCCATTTCCTATCATAAGACATAGGTACATTTTTGCACGCCTTTAAATTTTTGGGAGAGGTACCTTCGCCCACCCCTTTAATTTTGGAAATTGTTCAATTTAAACACTTGGTATTACAGTATAGGACCCTAATATGGATCACTATAAATTTGGGTGGTCCACATCGTTCCCTTTTTTATTGGTACAAAATTGCCAAATTTTAGTACAACCACGTGTTTGGTCTTTTGGCCCAATGTATCCTCTTGGATGATGTCCTATTACCTTATATGGTTATATTGTAATGTATAGGTGTTCATTTCCTATCATAAGACATAGGTACATTGGTGCATCCCTTTCAATTTTAGGAGAGGTACGTACCTTGGCCCGTCCCTTAAATTTTGGATTTTTTTGATTTAAGCATTCGGTATTATAGTACAGGACCTTAATATGTATCATGATAAATTTGGATGGTCCACATCGTCCACTTTCATGGGTACGAAATTGCCAAAATATAAACGTAAGCAATACGTTGTACCACGTGTTTGACATTTTGACCCAATTTATCTCTTGGATGAGGTCCTATTACCTTATATGTTTATATGGTTATGTATAGGGGTCTATTCCCTATCATAAGACATAGGTACATTTGTGCACCCCTTTAAAATTTGTTAGGGGTACCTTGGCCCATCCCTTAAATTTTAGAAATTGCTCATTTTTATATATATTTGGTATTATAGTACTGGACCCTAACATGTATTATGATAAATTTGGGTGGTTTACCTCGTTTCTCTTTCATGGGTACATGTTATATGGGTATGTACAGAGGTTTATTACCTTTATATGTTTATGTTCCCTTTTAAATTTGGGGACTTATCAAATAACAAAATTCGGTAAACCTTTTTCTAGGACCCAATGTATCCTCTTGGATGAGGTCCTATTACCTTATATGGTTATATTGTAATGTATAGGTAGATGTTGGTGTTCCTCTTATGGCCAAATATTCAAAATTTAAAGGTTATTGACCGGCTTTATTATTGAATAAGTACAGGATTTATTACTTTTTCATAACACACAGGTGTATTTGTGTACCAATCTTAAATTTTGGGAGGGGTACATTTCTTATTGCCATATCAATAATTGGTAATGGTTCTTAAAATTGGATAGTATCTCATTCATTGGGTAAATCATTGTGATCACGTGATCAGGACATTGGAACATTGAAACTTTGTAGGATAATTTGAGAATTGTGTCATTGGTTTTGATTATTCCCGCCAAATATAAACGTAAGCAAGACGTTGTACCACGTGATTGTCCTTGATGAGGTAGTGTACAGGGATTCATTTCCTTTGTTGTGGTACTTCTTAAGTTTGAGTACACACACACTTCTAGAAAACAGTTGGTTCTACTCAGGTAAACAATTGACGGACATTATTGACATTATTGAACATATAATGATATGATTAACTCTAAGACTTAGGTATATCAAGAGAAGTATTCTTTAAATTTGGGAATGGTGATAAACAGAATTTTAACATAAGGTGCGAAATTTGAAACAATACATTGAACTTTAGTCACAGCTCATAGTCTAAGATCTTTGGTGGTGATTGATTTGAAATCTGATAGCTAACCTTATTGAATTTTATGACTCATAGACGAAAGGCAATACATGCTACAACACTGGCAAAGTTATTATTAATGCAATTTGATTGGTTGATCACTATCTGTCGTGCAATCTGATTGGCTGATCACTATCTTTCGTGCAATCTGATTGGTTGATGATTTTCAAATCTTTGCTGTATTCAGTTTTAAGTTTTGTTTAACATTTAAAAATCTTGGTTTCGTTCAACATTTTGCACTCACTGATAAATATGATCAAAACCGTTTATTTGTTAATCGAATAGTTAAAAACCGGATAAAGTTTGACGGTTAACCGTGAAACGTAAATTTTTTTGCTTGAAATTTTTTGTTTGAAATTTTTTTCGTTTCAAAATTTTGTTTGAGATTTTTTCGTTTGAAATTTTTGTTTGAAATTTTTTTCGTTTGAAAATTTTTGTTCGAAAATTTTGTTTAAAATTTTTTGTTTAAAATTTTTCGTTTCCAAATTTTTTGTTTGAAATTTTTTGTTTCAAAATTTTGTTTGAAATTTTTTTCGTTTCAAAATTTTGTTTCAAAGATTTTTGTTCTCGAAATTTTTGTTTTCAAAGTTTGAGTTGACATTTTTAAAAGTTTGTGCACTTATTAGTAAAGAACCGGAACTGTTTAGAGCAAAAACCTTTGACAACATTGTGGTGCAATAGTACACGTCAGAACCTGGGTTTGTACTTGAAATGAAAAAACACAATTCATTGAAATGGATCATTTTATTACACTCCACATACATCCATACCAGATAGTGGTTCTGGATATTGTCGATACAATGTATTTTGAACTTCTTGCACTAGTTTGTCTTTAGCATATAATTTTAATTCCAGTTGAAGTCTTTTAAGGTCTAGTGCAATATCAATTGGTGGAAACTCAATGTCCATTTGATCACAAATAAACTGTTTATCAATACAGGTATGCACTAGCCGGAACTGTTTAGAACAAAAACATCTGGCAACGTTGTGGTGCACGTCAGAACATGATCATGCAACGTCATCAGTTTTGCATCATCGTTCGAGTTAGTATTCATGATAACATCATCATGGCTACTTGTCTGCAGTTTCTAAACACACGTGATGTGATGAAATCATTTACCAAGATTACTGATTTACAACAGAATGTACCTTATAGAATCTTAGCTAGCCAAATGATCCCTACAAAGTTTGGATTAAGAATCGTAGTGAAGCTTGAAAATGATAAGAATATAATTTTACCAGCAAGATATTTACCCATGGAACCATCAAAACAAGAAGAACTGCTGCGTTTCTTAAATACTGGATCTGTATCTTTATGTTACAAAGGATTCTTGGGTCGAAGTCATCAGTTTGAATTTAGTACACAGCCGGATTCGTCAGCCATTGTGATGAAATCATGAATTCAAACGTCAGACATAGTTGTATGAATTTGGTTGGTCGCCATGACGTCAGCAACTGTGATGAAATCATAAATTCAAACGTCAGCACATGACGTCAGCAATAACTATAAATCAACCAATGCAGTGTCATCCCACGAAATCATTTGAGCAAGTGCTTTTCAGGAGGAAAGATGTGTACTTCTAACGATAAAGAGTTCATCTTCGCAAGCTATTATCCAATAAATATATTTCAAACAAAACATGTGATGATTGGTATCAGTGCTAGAACATTTGAACCAGTGATTCGATTGGGCAAAGCAGAACAATTTGGTGTACAACTGATCTGTGAAGAATGGCAAATATTATGTTCACGAATCGACCAAATGAACGATTATTTTCATGATGAGCTAAATGTGACCATAGTCAAATCATTAGGCTCAAATCATGAAGTGGTGCTGCGTACAGTCCTCGAAGAGAAGATGGTGCTGTTACGTAAAAAGAGTACATTCCATGTCCCTCGCAATATGGTGTATCTAACGGAAACAGAATGGAACAAATTCATCAGCGTATTTCAGTGTGTGAAACATGCAGTGGAAGTGTGTAACAAAACTAGTATATTCCTGAAAAAGTACTATTTTGAAAAATGTGTTATGCATATTGTACAACATGTATCTAGATATTGTGATGGTTGTCAACATCGTTCGTGGGTGCATACCTGTATTGATAAACAGTTTATTTGTGATCAAATGGACATTGAGTTTCCACCAATTGATATTGCACTAGACCTTAAAAGACTTCAACTGGAATTAAAATTATATGCTAAAGACAAACTAGTGCAAGAAGTTCAAAATACATTGTATCGACAATATCCAGAACCACTATCTGGTATGGATGTATGTGGAGTGTAATAAAATGATCCATTTCAATGAATTGTGTTTTTTCATTTCAAGTACAAACCCAGGTTCTGACGTGTACTATTGCACCACAATGTTGTCAAAGGTTTTTGCTCTAAACAGTTCCGGTTCTTTACTAATAAGTGCACAAACTTTTAAAAATGTCAACTCAAACTTTGAAAACAAAAATTTCGAGAACAAAAATCTTTGAAACAAAATTTTGAAACGAAAAAAATTTCAAACAAAATTTTGAAACAAAAAATTTCAAACAAAAAATTTGGAAACGAAAAATTTTAAACAAAAAATTTTAAACAAAATTTTCGAACAAAAATTTTCAAACGAAAAAAATTTCAAACAAAAATTTCAAACGAAAAAATCTCAAACAAAATTTTGAAACGAAAAAATTTTCAAACAAAAAATTTCAAGCAAAAAAATTTACGTTTCACGGTTAACCGTCAAACTTTATCCGGTTTTTAACTATTCGATTAACAAATAAACGGTTTTGATCATATTTATCAGTGAGTGCAAAATGTTGAACGAAACCAAGATTTTTAAATGTTAAACAAAACTTAAAACTGAATACAGCAAAGATTTGAAAATCATCAACCAATCAGATTGCACGAAAGATAGTGATCAGCCAATCAGATTGCACGACAGATAGTGATCAACCAATCAAATTGCATTAATAATAACTTTGCCAGTGTTGTAGCATGTATTGCCTTTCGTCTATGAGTCATAAAATTCAATAAGGTTAGCTATCAGATTTCAAATCAATCACCACCAAAGATCTTAGACTATGAGCTGTGACTAAAGTTCAATGTATTGTTTCAAATTTCGCACCTTATGTTAAAATTCTGTTTATCACCATTCCCAAATTTAAAGAATACTTCTCTTGATATACCTAAGTCTTAGAGTTAATCATATCATTATATGTTCAATAATGTCAATAATGTCCGTCAATTGTTTACCTGAGTAGAACCAACTGTTTTCTAGAAGTGTGTGTGTACTCAAACTTAAGAAGTACCACAACAAAGGAAATGAATCCCTGTACACTACCTCATCAAGGACAATCACGTGGTACAACGTCTTGCTTACGTTTATATTTGGCGGGAATAATCAAAACCAATGACACAATTCTCAAATTATCCTACAAAGTTTCAATGTTCCAATGTCCTGATCACGTGATCACAATGATTTACCCAATGAATGAGATACTATCCAATTTTAAGAACCATTACCAATTATTGATATGGCAATAAGAAATGTACCCCTCCCAAAATTTAAGATTGGTACACAAATACACCTGTGTGTTATGAAAAAGTAATAAATCCTGTACTTATTCAATAATAAAGCCGGTCAATAACCTTTAAATTTTGAATATTTGGCCATAAGAGGAACACCAACATCTACCTATACATTACAATATAACCATATAAGGTAATAGGACCTCATCCAAGAGGATACATTGGGTCCTAGAAAAAGGTTTACCGAATTTTGTTATTTGATAAGTCCCCAAATTTAAAAGGGAACATAAACATATAAAGGTAATAAACCTCTGTACATACCCATATAACATGTACCCATGAAAGAGAAACGAGGTAAACCACCCAAATTTATCATAATACATGTTAGGGTCCAGTACTATAATACCAAATATATATAAAAATGAGCAATTTCTAAAATTTAAGGGATGGGCCAAGGTACCCCTAACAAATTTTAAAGGGGTGCACAAATGTACCTATGTCTTATGATAGGGAATAGACCCCTATACATAACCATATAAACATATAAGGTAATAGGACCTCATCCAAGAGATAAATTGGGTCAAAATGTCAAACACGTGGTACAACGTATTGCTTACGTTTATATTTTGGCAATTTCGTACCCATGAAAGTGGACGATGTGGACCATCCAAATTTATCATGATACATATTAAGGTCCTGTACTATAATACCGAATGCTTAAATCAAAAAAATCCAAAATTTAAGGGACGGGCCAAGGTACGTACCTCTCCTAAAATTGAAAGGGATGCACCAATGTACCTATGTCTTATGATAGGAAATGAACACCTATACATTACAATATAACCATATAAGGTAATAGGACATCATCCAAGAGGATACATTGGGCCAAAAGACCAAACACGTGGTTGTACTAAAATTTGGCAATTTTGTACCAATAAAAAAGGGAACGATGTGGACCACCCAAATTTATAGTGATCCATATTAGGGTCCTATACTGTAATACCAAGTGTTTAAATTGAACAATTTCCAAAATTAAAGGGGTGGGCGAAGGTACCTCTCCCAAAAATTTAAAGGCGTGCAAAAATGTACCTATGTCTTATGATAGGAAATGGACCCCTATACATGGCCATATAACCATATAAGGTAATAGGACCTCATCCAAGGGAATAAATTAAATCAAAAAACAAACACGTGGTTGTACCTAAATTTGGCAATTTCGTACCCATGAAAGGGAACGAGATGGACCATCCAAATTTATCATGATACATAATGAGGTCCTGTACTAAAAGGGAACAAGGTGAACTACCCAAATTTATCATAATACATGTTAGGGTCCAGTACTATAATACCAAATATATAAAATGAGCAATTTCCAAAATTTAAGGGGTGGGCCAAAGTACCCCTCCCAAATTTTTAAAGGAGTGCACAAATGTACCTATGTCTTATGATAGGTAATGGACCCCTATACATAACCATATAACCATATAAGGTAATAGAACCTCATCCAAGAGGATAAATTGGGCCAAAAGACCAAACACGTGGTATAACGTATTGCTTACGTTTATATTTTGGCAATTTTGTGCCCCTGGAAGGAAACGAGGTGGACCGCCCAAATTTATCATGATACATATTAGGGTCCTGTACTATAATACCCAATGTTTAAATTGGTCAATTTCCAAAATTTAAGGGGTGGGCCAAGGTACCCCTCCCAAATTTTTCAAGGGGTGCATTAATATACCCATATGTTATGAAAAGTAATGGACCCCTGTATACGTCCATATAACTATATAGGGTAATAATACCTCATCAAAGGGGATAAATTAGGTCAAAAAACCCCGAAATTTAAATTTTTGGCAATTTTTTACCCATGAAAGGGAACGACATAGACACCCAATACTGATAGAGGTACATACTATGGTCCTAGGCTACCACACCAAATTTTTAGATTTGGCAATTTCCAAAATTGAAGGGGTGGGCCAAGGTACTCTTCCCAAATTTTTCAAGGGGTGCATTAATATACCCATGTCTTATGATAGATAATGGACCCCTATACATGACCATATAACTATATAGGATAATAACACCTCATCAAAGGGGATAAATTAGGTCAAAACCAAACACGTGGTACTACGTATTGCTTACGTTTATATTTTGGCAATTTGGTACCCCTAAAAGGGAACGAGGTGGACCATCCAAATTTATCATAATACATATTAGGGTCCTATACTATAATACCAAATGTTTAAATTGGACAATTTCCAAAATTTAAGGGGTGGGCCAAGGTACCCCTCCCAAATTTTTCAAGGGGTACATTAATATACCCATGTCTTATGAAAGGGAATGGACCCCTGTATACACCCATATAACCATATAGGGTAATAACACCTCATCCAAGAGGATAAATTAGGTCAAAAACCCCCGAAATTTGAATTTTTGGCAATTTTTTACCCATGAAAGGGAACGACATAGACACCCAATACTGATAGAGGTACATACTGTGGTCCTAGGCTACCATACCAAATTTTTAGATTTGGCAATTTCCAAAATTTAAGGGGGGTGGTCCTATGTACCCCTGCCAAAATTTAAGGGGTGGGCCAAGGTACCCCTGCCAAAATTTAGAGGGGGTGGTCCTAGGTACCCCTAGGTCATTGACCCCGGGCCAGGTCATTGACCTTTCACCCTGGTCATGAAAGAGAGTGAGGATGAGTCATTCGGCCATACGGGGACCCCTACTACTGCTAGTTTCCCCTCTACCAGTAGGCAGAACTGGAAGACACAGGGCCTGTCTCGAGTCTGGTGGTTCGGACACTAGGATTATCGACTTTGAAGGAATTAATCTATACCTGCCTTGGGGGAGATTTTGTGTCTAAGACAGAACGGGAGAATTTCTAAACGTTCTGACATTGTAACTAGTAGCTGATGTTGAACATTGACCGGTCACTGTAACGCTGTTATAAAAGAATAGGGTTACTAACGCAGCCCATAAGGAGCAAATTGCGAGTGCTGGTGGACATTCGACGCTTATCTGTCTGGTTTGGCAACAGTCATACGGCGATGGTGTATTAGACCAAACTCCGTACTAGGTCAGGAGCAGTAGAACGTCAGTGTGTAGTGATCTGAGTAGACGGTGATACTATAAAATGGGCGACCTCGAATTTCCAAAGAGGCTAATTATTGGCGCTCGCTTTTGTGATGTCAGTATGACGAAAGCGGCTAGAATATTGAAGATCACGACGGCAAAGCTACATCGGCGAAGAGGAAGAAAACTCAATGACAGGTCCCGCCAAGTATCACAGCAAACTGACTATAAGAAGGCGTTGTGCGACTGCGGAGCAAGTGACGGAGAAATCCAAGCAGCACCTCCTACAGCCTGCATTGACAATCACAGCCCGCCGAGAGATGACATGGATATGCGGGTTCGGGTGGCACGGCGAAACCTGTGATCGTGACAATCACGGTTTAGCACAATGCCATAATGCTACAAATATGCAACATGAATCACTAATGACTGGAAACGTGTGATATGGTTAGGTGAGTTTTCGTTCATCTTATTTCACACGACGGGCTTTTTTGTGGAGGATGTCCAATGAAGGGTATGATTAGCAGTGTCTTCGCTCAAAAGTAAAATGTGCGGCCATTCTGTGTTACCCTGGTTTCCTGTGGATCGTGTAATTTCTCGTAATTATCTCGCCATTTTAGGGGCCTATGTGCATCTTATGGTATAGACGTTTTCGGGGAATGAGGTCATATTCCAGAATGATGATCACTAATCCACACAGCTGGAGCTGTTACATCGTAATTTGAGAACATCGGGAATAAACTGAACATCTCCCCTAACCCGTCCTTCACTAGACTGAGAATAATTGACCATCTGTGATCCGTTTTCGAGTCACGAATCCGGTGCAGTTTCCTCTCCATCCTCTTAAGGAACTGAGTGATGTAATGTTCCACTTGTTACCATTCAGGACCTCTGTGACTCCATTCAACGTCGCATCACGAGCTGTTGTAAGGACTAAAGGTGGTTCAACGTTACATTAATCTGGTAAGTTGTGTTTTTTCAGGTGTTCCTATTCTTTTGATAACCATCTGTAGAATGGTGTGCAGACCTTTTGTTCTTAAGTTATGCGCAAACTACTGTAAAAATGAAATAAAGGATGACTTTTTTAAATGCTTATGGACGTCTTATTAGTCAAGGGAGTCTAGAGAAAAGTTACTTTGTTGTGTTTATGATACAAAATACCAAAAGAAGCTTTCCTCCCTTTTGGATATTTCTCTTTTACAAGCGGATAACTACAGACATCGCCAGGAATAACAATGAGAATGGGTGATAACATGACCAAAACCAAGTCACGAGCAATTCTTCAGCCACTGGAATTCACAAAGTGTTGAGTATTTAGCAGCGCATTAACACATTAAGAACTTTGGCCCTAACCTCTCTGTTTATGTTAGTGACCTAACCGAAATGGCCGGAAAGTCAGACACTCCGCAGGAATTATGAACTACCAGCCACATGAACGGATGAAAGGAGAAACAAAACAAAACGGAGACCAGAAACTATGCGTTCACAGAGACCTCTATTCCACAAACAACGTGCGTAATAAATTTCATTACCTCTCAATAAGCTACATTATGTTCTTAATAAAAAATATACACACTCTTCAATATTTCATTCATTTTTCCCACCAAATGTGTAATTTAATATCAACATCAAGGCCAGAGTAATTAATGTTTGAATTAATTAAAAGCGTAATGATGTATAATGGGATAACTGATTGATCATTAATTCAACTCTATCAACTTTCATCTGGATAACTGAAACAGATCGAGAGCTGCCAATTATGAGGTCAAAACTAGTAACACACAGTAAGGAATAATAGTTAATAGCTACACGAATTAGAACAAGACATAAGCAAAGTTAGCCAGATTATATAAACAGAAAATAATAAAACCATAAAGTCATTGATAGAAAAATAACAGGTAACAGTGTCATGTGCACACTATATGAAAAAGGAGTTTCGGTTGAACGGCGTAATGACTTATCAATTATTACTGAAACCGGAAGCGGTTATAGATTTCTACCACTTCCGGTTTTACTAGATATATCTGAATGGAGATGGTATTTATTTTTTTGGGACGCTTAGTTGATTGGAGAAAATCGCATCTCGCTATCTAATGATTATGATTAATGGTGAATCGAAAGTGATTAGTTTCTGCCACTTTCGGTTTGTTTAGGATTAGGAATTAGATTCTAACATGGCTTTCGGCATCTAAGGCCATTTAGCCCATCACGTTTTGAGGGATGACGTCCCTCTGAGGAAAGAGAAGGAAGGAAGGAGCCTGGGATCTGTATGTTAGGTACCGTCTCGGCATTTGCCTGATGGGAATGAGGAAAATCTTACTCAGAAAGCTGGTATAAAAACGCTTTTACACTTTCTCGACCGAGTGTGCCCACCAGGAATCGAACCGGTACCGTCCGTACCAAAGATGAGAGCGTTAACGACTACACTACGCGGGGACAGGACCCTCAGTTTGAATACAGAATCAAGAGACAATATGGTACCTATTCAAAGAAAGCTAGATCAACTCTTAAAAAACGAAAAGAAAAGAAATGTTTCTTGCTCCGTTATCATTTTTGCTCTTTGTAGATCAATATTGAAACCGGAAGTTATAGTGGACTTCTATTACTTTCGGTTTTACTACAAAATTAAGGATGGAAATGAAACGTATCCTTGGGACGGTTATTCGATTGCAGGAAACTGCTTGTCGGTATATATTACCGTTTTCGCTCTACAGCGATCAACTTAAAGCCGGAATGGTTGATTTCTACGACTAGTGATGGATACATCGCCTCTATCAATGAGCATAATTCCTAATTTCTGACACTCTACCTGGGCAAAATCTAGCAAGTTTTTTATTTTATTATTTTTTTAAAGATTTTGGTCCCGCGTGCGGCCATGCAGACAAATATGGTTTCGCTTCCTGAATATAAGGACAGACAGAGCAAACATGTAGGAAGAAAACTTTTCTAACAATGTAGAGTTGTACAGCTTTACGTATTTGTACAGTATATGATTTTTCTCCTTTTACTCTATTAATGTTTTTTCAGGGACTTTCACTATTTGCCTTGTATTTGGTATTTGTGTGTTACACTGCAGTATATGAGCATTTAACTGTTAATAATGAATGTAATTAAACTAATTATTGTAAACTTGGAGCACATTAAAATATTTGTAGTAACCCTAATTCGGTTACTCTATGCATGTATATTTATTTACTTGTCACATTCATTTTATGTTTAACTTTTAGTTGTAGGTAAATATTTCGTCTAGGAATTAATTCGTGCGGGTGGACAAGAGATGGCGCAACGAACGGAGCGTCCCACAGTTCCGTGTATCCACACATGTTTTGCAAACCCCTGTCATCGCGTATCGTTCGTAGTATAGGGCAGTGGATTAAAGCGTCAACAACACCAGTTTGTAGTTAAGTGAACATGGCGCAATTTGTGCCTGATAAAGTGTTTTTGCGGGGTGTCCTGCTGCATTACTTTAACATGCAGAAAAGTGCGACTGAAAGTCATCGTATTTTGGTGGAAGTGTATGGTGACCATGCTCTAGCTGAGCGAACGTGTCAGAAGTGGTTTGCACGGTTTAGAAGTGGTCCAGACCAAGAGCGAGCTGGACAGCCAAAAAAATTTCAAGACGAAGAATTGACAGCATTGCTCGAGCAGGATTCGTGTCAAACGCAGGAACAACTTGCAGCAGCATTAGGCGTTGATCAAACAACAGTCTCCAAACGCTTGAAAGCCATGGGAATGATTCAAAAGATGTCACATTGGGTTCCACATGAATTGAAACACAGAGACGTTGAAAGACGAAAAACCATTTGCGAATTGCTGCTTCAACGACATAGCAGAAAGGGGTTTCTGCATCGAATTATTACGGGTGATGAGAAGTGGATCCATTACGAGAACCCTAAACGAAAAAAGGCCTGGGTGAAACCAGGTGAACCAGGTCCATCACAACCAAAACGAGATATTCACTGTGCAAAGGTTATGCTGTGCATATGGTGGGATATGAAAGGTGTGGTGTACTATGAGCTGCTGCAACCGGGTGAAACTATGAATGGAGAACGTTATCGACGACAATTAATGCGTTTGAAGCAAGCTCTGGCCAGAACACGACCAGAATGGGAGAACAGACATGATAAACTTATTGTTCAACATGATAACGCTCGCCCACATATCGCAAAACCGGTCAAAACCTATTTAGAAAATGTCAGATGGGAAGTTTTACCCCACCCGCCGTATTCACCAGACGTTGCTCCTTCGGACTACTACTTGTTCGATTGCATGAACAACGATTTGATTGGACAGCGGTTTACTTCTTCAGAAGATATCGAAACATGGGTCTCTGACTGGATCGCTTCCAAGGATGAGGACTTCTTTCGCCACGGAATCCGTACATTGCCTGACAGATGGGCAAAAGTGGTGGCTAGCGATGGACAATATTTTTCTTAAGGTATTTATGTATTTTGTGTTTGTACTACAGCTTCAATGTGTGCGTACCAACCGCACGAATTAATTCCTAGACCAAATATGATGCAAAAATAACAGTAAGTTTATATACTTATATTAATCCTTAAATAAGGACATTTCAGCATTCTTTGTTGCTGCTAGTTATTTAGCTTTCGTTGTCTTCTTCTTCTACTTGGTAATGGGTAATTGGCGGACGGTATTCTGTGCACTGATGGGGAAGAAAATGAACACAAAAGGAAGTTGTTATTCAATTGCAATTTTTAATTTTGATTATCAAAGTTTGTTGTGAGTGATAATTATAGAATTGTTATATACAGTTTGTTTTTGAGCTGCAGTAGTGGTGAAAGAATTGTGAAGTTGAAATTCTTGCGACGTATTATAAAAATATTCCATTGGCATAGTTCGCAACTTGGTCACGTGTGCATTATATATTTTGGGATAAAAGGAAGAATATCTACTCATTGGGAAAAGTAACATTTATAATTTGTACGAATTACTGTAGTACAAAGTATTGCTGGTATTGCATCAGATAAAGTGAAGTGATGTATTTTAATTCTCAAATGGGATCATTCCAGGATTAGTTTATACAAGTTACAGTATACGATCGATGAACAGAGGAGATGGTTGGTGAAAAATTTGATTTTGTGAGTTGGTCTGAGTGAATTGAATGACGTAAAAATACTGGCTATTATCCAGAATAACTTAACACATAAATTAATACAATTTCCTCCCATGAACAGATTCGTAGTAGTATTATCTACTAATTGCCAATGGTGAATTCCGGCACAGATGAAGTATAGTGGAGCATGTTTTGTATAAGAGGACTAAATGCAGATTACCTTCGTATCGTACAGGTTTCCTAGTGCATGATTTACTGTCAACGTTGAGATAGTGGAACAGTTGCTACTTTGTGGTATCTCCCATTTAATATATTAATTATGAAGCTATCTTTTGATTGGAATATCGAAGTTCTTTCTGATTAAACAAATAACATACTAACAAGTAAACCTTACGTTTGGGTGAATCGAGTTGCTGACTGAGACATATATGAGAAAGTAGTACTAAATGTGGTCAGTATTTCAGTGAAGTTGTAGGTGCGAAGCTCCAGGGGTTTAGGAGATACAGCTACCAGAACATCACATGGTAGTACAGAATAGTCTTCATACAGTTGGAGGTAAAAGCTCTGTAAGACCTCTTGTAACGACAAAAGGTGAATAACAAATATATGGGTACATTTTAGGACTAGGGGGAAGTCATATAGTAAGAGTATACCTGACGGCGGCCATCTTGAAATCCGCCATTTTGAATTAAGGTTAAGTTTTTAAAATAGGAATAGGGTCATGTAATACATGATTTAAGGCGCAAATTTAACCAGAAGAACAATGGTGACGTTAATTTTGATTTACGCGCAATTGGTAAAAAGTTACAGGGAAATTAAATATTGTTGCAGCATATGTACCGGTATTAGTCCTTCACCCCACCTTGTACATTTTGTGTTAATGATAATAATTAAATAAAAAGCAGGTGGATAAATATTAGATCTACGGTAAGAGTTGCCTTGATGGCGGCCATGTTCAAATCCGCCATTTTGAATCAGAAAAAAGTTCTAAACAAAACGCATAACAGTGACACCTTATTAAGAGCAAATTTTACCGTAACTCCAACGGTATAACCATTTTTGCTTTATCATTAACCAGCACAAAATTAAATGGATCGCTCCTTACGACTACTGCTTTGACGGAATTGTTAACGACAAATGTGTCAAGTGTAACTCGATTGCGTTTGTCAGGTGTGCTCACTGTGAGCTGAGCATTTGTGCAAGTCATTCACTCTTTTTTGAACTACATATTGATTGTACTAATTGAGGACTTTTCTGGAAGAAAGACCCAAGTTCTGAACATGGCCGCCATCAAGGCAACTCTTACCATAGATCTAATATTTATCCACCTGCTTTTTATTTAATTATTATCATTAACACAAAATTTACAAGGTGGGGTAAAGGACTAATACATATGCTTCAACAATATTTAATTACCCTGTAACTTTTTACCAATTGCGCGTAAATCAAAATTAACGTCACCATTATTCTTCTGATTAAATTTGCGCCTTAAAACATGTATCACATGACCCTATTCCTATTTTAAAAACTTAACCTTAATTCAAAATGGCGGATTTCAAGATGGCCGCCGTCAGGTATACCCTTACTATATGACTTCCCCCTAGTAATAATATATACCGATATATTTGTTATTCACCTTTTGTCGTTACAAGAGGTCTTACAGAGCTTTTACCTCCAACTGTATGAAGACTATTCTGTACTACCATGTGATGTTCTGGTAGCTGTATCTCCTAAACCCCTAGAGCTTCGCACCTACAACTTCACTGAAATACTGACCACATTTAGTACTACTTTCTCATATGTGTCTCAGTCAGCAACTCGATTCACCCAAACGTAAGGTTTACTTGTAAGTAAACAAGAGTAATGTTTCGGGACTAGCTCAACAGAATTCTCGCTGCTCGTTTTGAGAATTTGAACTGTACAAAGCATTTACAATCTCTTTTAACTAGCAACATTTTATTTTGTCATTATTTTATTTGGTGAAGTTATACAGTACTGATAATTATTTCATTGTTGATGTTAATTAGAAGGAAAGAAAGAAGACATTTATATTATCAGTGTTCAACATTTCAAGTTTGTAATCTTAGTATTATTGTGAATATGTGGATTTTTTTTCTCAAAGCAAAGACATTTACGACAAATAAATATGAAAGCAGTTGTAAAAAAAAAAAAAAAAATCGTTGCTTTTTTGTGGACGACACTCGTAATTCTAGACTGAGAAGTATTTCATGTAATTCTGCGTGATCTCAAAGGTGAGTGAATATAGTATTCTAAAAACATTAAACGTGAATTTATGTATGTCTCGATATACAGTAATTACTTCAGATTAATAAACAGTAAAGAAAAAAAAGGAAATTTATTTTTATAGTTGAATATCAAATATTTCTTGCTGTACTCCGTTAAAGGAATTTTATACTCGGCTAAGCCAGCTTGGTCTATTTTCTTCTGATTATCTGTAGATAACAGTTACATAGAGAGAGTAGGAGCTACATATTACAGCATAGTTCTCGGTGTTTCGATAAGCCTATGAGGCTGTGGAAGGCAGCAAAGAAAATTTATGCGCTGGAATTATTCGTAACATACGGCTCTCTTGAAATAGTTGGGTCCATGGCCCCAAAAACCTTAGTCCGTCCCTGACCCTATGGAAGAAATAATATATTCCTTTGAAGTGTTCAGCTACGTCAGTTCGTTGAAGGTAGTCCTTTAATCAATCGCCGTGGGTTGAGTTCGCAATGTTATACGACAATGCTCTAGTCACCCACAGCTGTTGTTGCCAGGGCTACAGAGATTAATCTGAGCTGTAAGGTGGGTGCTGAACCTCCTCGAAACCACAGTCTTTCACTGCAGCCTTTGTACAGTAGCCATATGTGACTAGGGCATTGTCATGCATCATTTCAAGGTCAACGCATGGCGATTCATTAAATGACTGCTTCTACCGGACTGACGCAACTACACAGTTGAAACTTATACATTATTTCTTCCATAGATGGCACTTACTATATGCCCACCGGTGCAGTAAAATTTCAGTGTCAGGTCGCAAACTTTTGGGAATACCCTCGTAGCTCAAATGTATTTAAAAGGCACCTACTGCTAGAATTTTACGTACGTATACGCTCTAACATTTCAACAATATATCGTAGGTTATATCCACTTCTGTATAGTCTCGTTCTTTTGTAAATATAAGTTGAATATATGGGTATACACCCCATTACGTCTTTGACCTTAACAGTTGTGTCGCTGAAATCCTATGACGTGATAGGGGAGGATGGCTATGGAAAGAAGACTCGACGTATTTCAACCACTCGCTGACTAAAATTTGGTAAAAGAAAAAGTCTTCTTTCTCAGTTCAACAATAGGTTAGTGGGCAACGTGGAAATTTTAGAACTTTTTTCTAACTTGGGAGAGCTGTTTTACACTTTGATAAGGTTTCTCCTTCGTAACTGTATCTAGCTATTCTATTCTTGGTCTTCCTCTTTCTGGTTTTCCTTCTGAAGAAGCTGCATAGTTTAAATAAAAGCAATGAACAGCCTGGACAGTGAAGAGAGAAACGAATACCAAGCACAGAGTTATTATTCCAAAAACTAGAGAAACAAGAGATGTACAATCGCTTACCGTCTATTCACTAAATATTTAAACATTATGCCATTCTATAGGTATAATTTCCATTAACTGCCGTTTACCCACTATTAGGCACATACATTAATTTCTGAGTCGTAGTAAACCATTAATGAGATTTTCTCACGCTTCCACCTAATGAATCAAACTTCCAAATGTGTTTATTAGCACTCTGCATTTTACAAAATTATTCTGTACAAAAGTCAATAAATGTTGAAAATGCGTTTGGGCACTGTTGACAAATAAACAGCAGAAAACAAGGGCCTTTCTCGATATCTATATCCTTATATTGGTTCATTGGCTTAAGTAATGTTTACCTAGAGCTGACATAAAGCATTGGCTTTGAGAACTTCTATTGGCTTAACTGAGTCTCGTAAGAGGTCCTTGGGGAAATTTACAGATTAAAAGAGGCTTCTTTCTCTTCTTCTGAGTTCATTCACTTAAGTCTAGTCCCAAGGACAAGATGGATACGATAAATTGACCGTTGACCACTATCTGCTACCTCCATTTTTCAGGATAAAGATGTATCATAAATAAAAAGAAATAAAAAAGTATAAGCTCGTTCACATTCCATGAAATGTGTGGCACATTCGGGAAAATAAAGCTAAACTACCTGCAATACCAATTCCAAAGCTGAAAAACGTTAAAAAGTTAAGTTTCCTAGCCCAACTTTCAGTTTGACCTCATTTTTGCTACTTTTCTCTGTATATGGTACAGTACAGAGGTTCTCAACCGGTATGTCGCGACATACTGATGTATCACGCAGTCCCCTAAGGTGTCGCGAAATTTTATAATTTAATAATCATGAAGAATTTAATAATAATTAATTAACTAAAATCAAGACAGATTATACCAGTCAACACCTTCAGCGGTACCAATAATGCTCAGTGCTATTTAGAATCATTATAAAAACTAATTGGTTTTACTATTATATCATATTATTATTATTATTAATGTTTTGAGAACCACTGCACTAAACTGTCGGGAACTGAATACAATTAGTGAGAATGACATGGTGGGTAACAAAACAAATAATGGAGTATTGAAATCGTAAGAAGGAAAAATGTTACACTGAAAGCAAACTCGAAAATAATGGACAGTATGATTAGACACATGCGACAACGAGGAAGATCTTCATTGGTTATGGACAAATTGCAGAAGTAAAAACTCCGACCTGAAGATCAAAAGTGAAAAACAGGGACGAAAAAATATATCATGTTGCGAAAGGAAATATTCATCTCAGGATATATGGCAGTTACGAAGGCTGTGCCAAAAAACTCATAGGCTGACTACACATCCCGGATTTAGCAAAATGCTCTAGCTGTTCCCGTGTTCCCAGAATATTTTTCCGGGCATTAGATACTACAGTTTTTGAACATTTGCTCGAAAAACATTAATACAGGATGTCCGGGAAGTCCCTAACTATTTCTGGGAAGGAGCACTTGAATTCAAATGAAGTGTGAATAATATCAAAGACTACATCGTAAATCAACTAAATGACAGCAGTTCGACATGGCCGCCCTCCATATCCAAGCAGAGTTGCATCTCCGCATGGTTCACGCGAACATACACAATAACATTGCTGGGGTAATTGTATGCACTGATGCTGAAATGCATTCACATAGTGCGCCATTTTCACCTTTACACCTGATTCTTGATGTGACCCCATACAAAGAAGTCCAAGGGCGTTAGATCAAGCGAGCGTGCTGGCCAGAATCGTGGTAAGCCTCGGCCAATCCAGCAATTAATGCCTTCAGGTGTACTCCGGAGATATACTAATTCTATTTGAATATGGAGGAGCACGCATTGTTGTAATTTGTTCACTTATGGGTCTTCTTTGATATTATAAGTCTTCATTTAAATTCAAGTGGTCCTTCCCAGAAATGATTAGGGACTTCTCGCGCACCCTCTATTTTTACAATGCAAGGACCTGCACATCGTTGTTAACAATATCTGGAAAATGGTGCTTTGTTTTACATGTTCCCGGAGCAAGTGCTTATGTGGAGCGTATCTACAGAACATGTATTGGACTACTGAGAACATTGAAATGAGTTCTCATAGTTCACACTGCATCCACACATTTCCATAATTCCTACACAGACCTTTATGATTTCCTCATGTTAAACATAGAGATCTTGCAGAAAATTCATTCTTCTAAGAAATATACATAACTTTTTAAGATGAATTAAGTGTTCTTTATTTGTTATTTATATTTGCATTAAATTAGCAATGGACATAGTTTTAAATGCTGTACTTTAATTAATTTGCAGGTCACACTAAGTTCCTGTATTTCTACTAGGTGTAATGTTTTAAATAGCCTATTCTCTAATACATAAAATGACATGACACGAAATATTTGAGTCTAACGTTCCATGATTATGCACTTTAGCAGTCGTTCTTCAGAAAATATGTTCGGGGGGGGGGGGGACTGCTGGTACTATTCGATTTATTATTATAACAAGCGTATTATTTTGGTCTGTTGCGGGGGCACTGCCCCCCAAAACATATTTAGAAGAAACACTGCTGTTTAGGCCAAGGGAGATGAATAATTAGAGCAACTGAATGATGGAAGACTTGATGAAATGGCAATGTGGGAGGAAACGAATATCGCGAGAAAACTCACGGATACGATCCAACACACAAGTATAACTATTAATATAGCAATAGGCATAAACATGGGACGTTAAACTAAATCAAACCAAACCAAACTATAGCAATATTTAGGGAAAGGCAAATAGCACGCTAAAACTGAAATGTGACAAATATTGCATAAGATGTCTGGAGTTTTTAAATGAGAATCTAATTAAGCTGGTCATGAGACGTACTCATATGTAAAACAGGCTACTTTCTTTTGCACGAAATTACAACAGTTGCATTTTCACTCGACAATTAAAGTGCAATGTAAACACACTCTTGGTTTGAGTAGTGAAACCAACTTCTACAGTCAACTTTACGTATATTTTCTCAGCTACAAGACAAAGGCGTGGAAAACGAGTACAAGGCTACAGAAGTAAATTCTATTCTGAGGTAATTTAGTGGAGTAATCTAAATGTTAAAAAAGCTACCGTAAAATTTATTGAACTGTATTTAGGTTATTCCGTTAAGTAAATTAAACAATATTATTGGCGATTACAGAAAAAAATATCCAAAGACGAAACACATACAAATTAATAGATATCATTGAATGAACAAAATGCTCATGCCTACATTTCGAGAAAGCATTTTCTCTAAGTCTAAAATTGGATGTATAAGACTCACACCACCTACCAAAATGAAACTGAAGTACATTCTGTCTTTAGTGCAAGCGGTCTAGGGTTCGATTCCCAGTGGGGACACTCGGCCGAAAAGGTGTAAGACGTTTTTCAAAACAACTGAGTTTATTTTGAGTTTAACGTCCCTTTCAGCAGCGAGGTTATATGAGACGAGACCTACTGATTAATGTGGAATCCGAACCACATGAGCTCCCGCCGGGAATCGAAACCGGGTTTTCTACGCAAAGGCGCGTACGCTAACCCCTTAGTCACAAAGGAGCTGCCTGTCTTCTTATCGTCTCGTTGGCGATAATTATTCAATGTCTTTTGTTTCCAGAGCCAATTTTTAACAACGAAAAAAGAAAGAAAATAGTAGACGGTATCAACTGCAGAAAATTATGCTCTATAGGCTAAAAAGGAACAGATGATAAACAAAATTCAATTATTACCAAAGAAATGGTGGAATAAGAATCTGGGAAGAAATGGAACCCCAAGAAAAATCTACGAACATATACTGCTGTCCATCGAACTCATCTGGTCTCGGATCGAACCAGGGACCTTTGTATCAGAAATGAACGCTGTACCATTCAGCGGATCATCATGCAAGATCAACTCTCATAGTATTGGCGGTTCCCCACCAAACTCTTTCGCCTTCAGGAGAGCTGGTTTATAAGACTACGCCAAGGTTTATAAGACTACTTAGGTTGGGTAAGTAGGCTAAAACTTAATTCCGGCAAGAGACTCATATAGTTTCTTAAAATGCACTTTTACCGATACTGTGCATAAATTTGAGTGTACTCTCCAAACATAAGTTTTAGCCTATTTGCCCCAACTTGCGTAGCCGGGACACTTTCCAAATGACCCAACCCGTTTTACTTCTTCACTCTTTTACCTCCTCTATGTTCCCATCTATATAGTGACCAAAAAGTCACGCAACCACTGGTCCAAATATTTAATATTTTTTCGTCTCGTACCACTCATGCGACCACCGGATATTTTGAATCGTGTTACCAGGGCGCATCGTTTCCAACCTACTGTTGCCACCTTGGTCTCGGAACCTCACTCTATCAAACTTTCTTCTGAGGATGTTTGTAGTCAGCACCTTACACAACCCATCCGCATTTCTTGAAACAACCAAGGACCAACATTTAACGAACTATGAACAATATTTCATGTGTAAGGCTCCAGAGCATCTTCAGAAACACGATCAGATGTGTGCACATGTATAGAGAAGTAAAAGGTGATCATTTTCAACATCTTTTTGTAGTGGCTTCATGGGTTGCGTGACTTTTTGATCACCTTGTAGCTTCGGTGTTGGAAAATGACGTTCAACTCTGAAACAAACAAACAAATGTAATCAGAGTTTGATCATTGAGTTGGTTTTTATCTAATCTCTTCGTGATGTATGAGATAATTTCTCCATTAAAAATAAAGATCTCTCGGTCTCTCCCCTTGTATTCCTTCGTTGCTCTCGAGCGTCAGAGTATATCAAGTTCTGGTGTAATTAGTGCGATCCCTCCTTTCCCTTCCCACGTCCCAAGAGAGCCAAATGCAATCCAGTGTCAGACAGCTTCAGCCGAAGCAACTCTTTGGGGAAATTAGGAAGCGACAGGCCATGGGAAGGAGAAAAGAAAGGAGACAACGAACGGTCAAAAGTTACAGACAGGGATCGTTACAACTGGAAACCATCACAGGTCGAGTTAAAAACTCAAAAGGACAAATCATTAACTCTTGTTACAACAAGTTCTTATAAAAACTGATGACTTCCAAAGGCAATCGACACCTCATTTGGAGAGCCTAATAAGATAGGCAGAGACCAAACTTTCTCGCAAATGCGATATATGCGAAAAGTTTTTTTTTTTTTTTTTTTTAAAGCGTATATGTTTCAGGAAACCTCAAACGTTTCGTTTCACAACCAGAAATCACGTTTATATTATCGTGAATTTTTGCGAAATTCGGCATTACTTGTGATAAATGCGAATAAAAGCGAAAAAGTGGAATTTTTGCTAATTATTACTAATAATAACTAAAAGGCACATTTCCAATATTATTTAACTTAAAAACCATTGCATTTTACAGAAAACGAGCACGACGCTAAATTAAGAACTCCATACAATCCGTAAGCTGGCATGGCGTGATGTCACTTTCTGGAATTTTCAACGCCTCTTTGTACGTCATTAAGACCAGCCGGGGCACTTATGCTCACCTTATTGTCACGAAAACGAAACCTTGCAAAACAAATTAGAGTTAGCTCAAACACGAAAATTTGGGTCTGATACTGCAGAGATAATTAAAAAGGATAGTGCTTCTCACGAGGCTGAAGTTGAAGTAAAGCTGAAAACTGCAGATCAAAAATATTGATGAAGCTGCAAAATTACAAGCAAGCAAGTGACGACAATTGTGTGTGGAGGGTACGAAAAGCACTCCGAGTTATTTGATCCAGAAACTGTTTCACTTCATAAAGATATAAACATAAAGAAATCTGAACTGTTGTTTAAATCCTTGACTGTGTTTTGTGGTGAAAATCAGGGCCGTGCCGTGGAGGAGTCGAGCGAGGCGACGGCCCCGGGTGCCGAAGTAAGGGGGGCGAAAAATTCGGGAGAAAAAACGAAAAAGATAGGAAAAAGTCCTTGGAATATATGGCACGGCCCTGATGAAAATGTTCATGATCTGACGGTTGCTTACCGTGAATTTAAAATAAGGTTATTGAAGTTCTGAACAGTGAGGATAAGATTACAAAGGACTAGTACCTACCTGTGTTGCTCTTGTCAATTTACTTAATAAAATATGAAATACGATATACGGTATTTTAACTGAAAAAGATAGTATGCTATTAGTTATACAACCTTTCGTCAAGCAAAGTATTAGAAACAAACAGGAGAACTAGCATTGATCATGTCTTGCCCCCCTCATTTTCACCGTCCAATCACCGCCACTGCGGTAATGCATATCCAAAGCACCTTAATCTCGAATACTACTGTCATCATCTGATGTGTTTCGAACAGCTAGAAACAAAGTTTCATGAAACTTAAAACTTTAACTTGTTTTCAAAGAACTTTGTTTCGAAAAACTGTTTAGATAAGTATCACATCCAATTACGTACATCAGGCATAAAGACCATGATGCCGTTTACAGCAACTTGGTATCTCAAACCATTCGGAAGATATGAAGTAAGTGGTCAAATTCGATATATTGTATATTATTGGGATTTAAAAAGAAACAATTCCTAATTTACTTTGCTTCTATAATGTTATAAAAATACATTTTGGTAGGTGCAGTTACACCAAGACCTCAGTATTACATAACTTTAAAGAGGCTGCAAATTTTAATCGCTCCAGTTCAGATTATGACACTAACTTGTAAATTACGTGGATTCAATATTAAAACCAGACTATTACTTCTATAACTTTTGGTTCCAATTGAAGCATAGGGCTACAGATGGAACCTATTTTTACGGTACTGAATCCATATTTAAAAATTGCCTCTTGTTACCTATGGTCTTTTTTATGAAACAATTATGAAAATGCTAACTCTGAATATGTCATTCACCGTTTTGCTGCACGGAGAACAATACTAAAACAAAACATAGTAGTTAACTACTAACATTTCCTGTTTCAGTAGAGAAATAACGGTGGAGATAAAATATATTCTTCGAATGTTGAATCGTTTCTCCCTATCTTTTACTGGTTCTCCTCTAATACTTCTCGACAGATAGACGGACAGACGGATACATGACTTCTGTCTTCTGGAATTCTAAAACCGTAAAAATTACAAAATTAAAAAAGCAATATTCTTTCACCATGTTTTTCGACTATATCCATTTTTGTAAACTTGAAAAAGAGAACTTCAAGTCCCGAATAAGTTAGGTGAAGCAGAATCTCGTCGAGAGATGAGATTTCCAGTGTGGGCTGCTCTTGAAAATCTGCATTACAGGATAAGAGGGCAAGGCAAACCAGCTAATCACATTAAGAAACTTTCGCATAATTCTGGAAGCGGGAACCTCTTTTTGCGACATCACCAGGGTTGTCAACTCTCAACAAAACAAAAATAACTAACACATTACTATAAAAAACAATCACCGGTAATGGCAACCTTAGCAATCATTTACAATTCCACGATATTGTTTTGAAATTAAATTTGGTCACTAACGAAAACAGAAAGTATAGTTTTCATGACACAAAAGCGTAAATTTGGGCGTAGGTTGTAAGACTAAAATTGCATTCCGCCTTCCTTAATATTTCGAGCAGAATTCTAACGGAAAAAGCTGAATTTTTATAATATTTTTTTTATTAACTTTTATTTGGAAACTCAAAAAAGGTATGTGGCTTACGTAAAACGTAGATTACATGCGTAAACCCTGTAGTTTTTGGACTTAACGTACATTAAACGTATAACTGAAAAATTATATTTTATACACACTTTCCGTATAAGTGTTCCATCTATACGTACTTTCCATGCGAATGAAAGAACTTTATATAGAGGATCAGAATATCACATACAAATGGACATATGTAACATATAGCTGACGTATGTAATATACAGAAGGCTGTTAGATGTCAAACATAATACAAAGGAATAATGTAGCTTCTAAGCGGGAAAAGTATGTAGCATGTGGACAGAGTATGCTCCGTACTGATTTCCGTAGTAAACATAAGGATTCCGTACATTTGTACAATCCGCGGCAAAAAACCTGCAACATGAGGATGTAAGTTTATTGTGAAACTACGCCTAACAGCACAGGGAATGAACATAACGTCTAAGTGGAACGAATCACGCCTGGATAAACCTCGGCCTCCTCCCGTGCACACTTATTTTGGAGCAAAAGACTTCGTCATTTCACAATAAACTTATATGCTCATGTTGCAGGTTTTTTGCCGCGGATTGTACAATATGCTGCTTTCCGGGTAATGGATTTTTCTCAGTGCACCGAATGGAGAGAAACGTACGAAGATGGACCATATGAGAAATAAAATGTAAATAATAAATGAATCAAATGGAATAAAATGTAAATAGAAAGTGTTCTTAATTATGGGTAAAAAGTAGAAAATAAAATAATTTAAAACGTTTTCTTTTTTTTTAAAAAAAATAATCCTACTAGAATGAAAAGATAAAACAACTCGTACTTAACATCTACTTATGCATGACTGAAAACAAAGGCATAAGAACGCTCTCATGTGTATAGGTTATTTCCTGTTTTGTAGAATGCCTTTTCAGTGTGCAACGTTGCAAAGTTTACTCATTTCTGTTTCGCAGAATCGCGTGAAAAGTTTTAGTACCACCTCATTATTTGAAATATTTGGCGAAAGGAGCAAGAAAACCAACGTAAATCTAAAGAAGTGCGGCTCGCAATAGATCCGTGTCGCACAAGTGCAATCATGGTATACTGCAACAAGAACAAATTACAAACACACAGATATAAATAAAAAAAATCATTTGCATTGAACAATAATGGCAAGAACCTTAATAAATTTAAAATACAGGTGGAATCCCTAATATCACCTTGTATTCTTTGGGTTGTAATTTCAACTATCCAAATGAGTGTAATGTGACACTATACGTTAAAGTACGGAATAAGGCCAACCTCGCCACACTTAAACCTACTGTTAAAAACCCTAGAACGACTGTCTAAAAGTCTCTACAATCTTCTCCGCAAAGTTAAATTGCCTGCTCCAGCAGTCGCATTCTCAGACAGTTTTTGCTTCAAAAGTAGAATGAATCTGTATATAGGGCCTATAGGGATGGTTTATATCTACTTCCTATTAAACTTGAAGTACTAAACCTCGGCGTTGTTCGTGCGTTTTTTGCTGTTGTTATCAAACTTGTTTCTTATGGTCCTGAAACATTAACACAAATATTTAGCAAGGTAAGGAGTAAAAAGAATTAAATAAAAGGGTAAACTTATATTTCTGTATTTATGGGTGCAATTTTGCATTCAGTTTCTTAACATAGATTTCTAGCAAGTAGTCTAGAAACCTTGTGCCTTCGTAATGTCGGCTGCATCGTCTTGTATACAGTATATGGAAATGCATCAGCAATGTCTTCCAGAGGAACGAGTGGAAGTGCATCTGCTCTCTTAATCTCATTATCAGTCTTGTAAAGTGGACCCAATATCTTGTACCTTTCTCCATATAGATTGGGTAAAATGAAACAAACAAACGCGTAATGTCGCTCGCTGGATTGTTTCTCTTGTAGCATTTATCACCGCTTGTTTAAAGTCAATCATAAATTCTTGCACACAAAACTGGAAGCAAAATCTTAAGCTTTGTTGTTGATTTTCTGAAGCATGCGTTTATACAATGACTGACTTTTGCTTTGCAATAAGCAGAAGAGGATTGGAAGAAATGCCCGATGTACTTTTCGTACAGTAAACGTGGACAAATTTTAAATGTTCCATTCATCACTATCTATTCGTTCGTTTCATTTTACGATGTGATGCCTGCCATTTTGACTTTCTCAATAATTAATGAAATAATATGTTTGTTTCTTACAGCTTGTATATGTGATTACAATATTTGGATGGAATCAATTTCTGAACATGTAATAATACAAATGTAATATGTAATATCGGTGTAATTCTGGTGCAGTGCAGGTTTTCCATCAAAGTTATGTAAAAAATAAAATCTTTCATTCTGCGAAACAGGAAAATGCATTGGATTATTTTTTGTGTTCTTGCAATCATGGCAACGCTGAGAGTGAAAAACCACTTTGAACCCCTTTCTGTGAAACAGAAACACACGTGTGTATACTTATAAATTGATTATATATGAGAACCGTCTTGGTATGGTTTTCTTTTTAAGCATGCATAAAAATAGAATTACAAGAAATAATTTTCTTCAAAACACAATTGTTTTCTTTAACTTTTTACTATCATTTGTTCTATCTCTAAAAGAAGGTTTTTTTTTAAATTTATTTTATTACAATGCTTTTATTGGATTATTGTTCTTTCCATTACAATCAAACCTTGGAACCTTAATTTCACGTTTTCCATAAATAGAGCTCTGAAGTTTTCTATAGATTTCTAACTTTCAACCTAGCTTATCGTTTCCACCTAGCTTACTAATTTAGAAACGTGTTTAGATTCGATATCTGTGTATGCAACGTTGGGTAATTAAGAATTACTTTAATACAGAAGGTTGAACAGTCTCTATGTGTCCAATTTTAAACCTTCACTCTTGCTCACAGACTCGACTGATTCGAATGATTCAAAAGTCAAAAGCCTCTAAATTCACATATGTATGGTGTGTGCATCATAGCTGCCAAGGTAAACCGGTTTTGGGATGACTATGTCAAAGCACTTTCTACGCCAAGTTTTACGTTACACAGGTTCAAAAAAAAAAAAAAAAAAAAAAAAAAACAGTGCATTGAAAATGGATTCAACGGGATCAACAATCACCAAGACAGATTAATCGACATAAACACAAGGACGTTCCAGCACTTTGTTTACCCAATAGAAGGAGCAGAAAATGACCATGCACTGCGGTGACACTACCTGAAGCGCCGAATAGTTTTGCAGAAACCCCCTCTTACACAAAGTGTGATGGCAAGTCGATTGCACATGGCAGTCCTTGGAAATGTTACAACAGAAACCAACAATATAAAATGCATCTGTAGGACGATGACAATCTATAGGCTAATTTTCGATGTTTTTCTTGAAAATCTGAATGAAATTTTGATTAAAAAAACTAAGAATTTACTTAAAACACTTCCAGAAGTGAAATCAAGCAATGGCTGTCAATAAATAAATTATTATATTGCGATGTGATGCAAATCATGACTATATACGGATGCTACCGAAATAACGAAACATATGCAACTTGCAACACGCAAGATGTGCGGGGCAGTAACTTATTTGTGTTCAGCACCTAGCTATTAGTGCTATGTGAGATAATGGCCTGTTGTACGTCAGACGGGGTAGAAGAGTCATGTGTTGAAGCAGGCAGACAGCAGTGATGCCAAATAGGAAAAGATTGGAAAAGATTGAAGTGAAATCTTTTTTAAGTTTTACGTCCCAATTATGCCAGATAGGCTAAAGGAGATAGTGATGATGAGAAGGAAGAAATGGTGGAATGAAGAAAGTGTAATAAACGGGGAAACCTCGAGAAAATCCACGCACACGGTGTTTGTTCACCACTAGGCTCACTTTGCGTGAGCTGGGAGTGAACTAAGGACCTCATGCACCACAGGTAATCGCTCTACCACTGTGTCACCGCGGCCCCCATGCAAAATGAGAGACCTATCTGAGTTCAATAATAAGAGGTCAAATTGTGAGTGCACGTTTAATTGACTTAAAAGTACAAAGGGTGTTCAAAAAGTTTAGCACAGTGGTCTCTAATTTTTTTTTTATTTGTTGCAGGAGGAGAGTGATTTTTTTTTTATCTTTGTGAACATACTTGGAACATTTAGCTATAAGTTGGTATTTAAAAGTATTTTCTTTTATTAACAGGTGAGCCATAATGGACCGTGAAGTAGATGTCAGGTTGCGACAACGGTCGGTGATGGAGTTCCTATTCAAGACCGGCGATGGCTCTGCCACATCGATTCACAGGAAGTTGCTTCCTGTTTATGGGAAGGACACATTGGATCGCAGCAGTATCCAGCGGTGGTTGCAGAGATTTAAAGAAGGTGATTTCTCTCTACTGGACAATCCATGATGCGGTAGACCATCGACGGTAGTGAGTGATGTGAATGGGATAAGTTTGGTGTCATTTCCATTGACTTTTTGGAACATGGCTCCATAATTAACAAAGACCGTTACTGTTTGTCATTGGACAAGCTGCGACGTGCCATTAAGACCCACACACCACAGCTTCAGGGTAGGTTCATCAGACTACATCATGACAATGCCAAACCCCATACAGCCCTTGTGACGCAGGAGAAAATCACGAAAATGGGTTGGAAAATTGTTCCTCATCCTCCCTATAGTCCGGGCTTGGATAAGACTAATTTTTTCCTCTTTGGTCGTCTGAAGGCCCACCTGCGCGGTAAAACATTTGATAGTGAGAAAGGTCTTATTTCCTGTGTCAAGCGATGGTGTAAAAGTCAATCCGCAGAATTTTACCAAAGTGCATTTACATCATGGGAAGAACGTTGGACCAGACGCGTCACAGCTGATGGAGGCAACATCGAGTAGGCTCAATGTATAGCTAAAGGTTTCATGTATGTTCACAAAAAAAATTCATTTTCCTCCTGCAACAAATATACAAAAAATAGAAACCACTGTGCAGAACTTTTTGAACATCCTTTGTATATGTAAGATATCCAGTGTTTTAGATGTGTCATGGAGAACAGTGTCCAATTTGCGACGGCCTACAAAACTTTGGCAAATCAGCATCAGAGTAGAGTAACACTGGACGGAACAGAAATCTGAACGACAGGGATCATCGAGCATTCAAGAGGATTGTCTCCAAGGAGCGTAGACAAATGCGACGAAAGCAATTGCAGAACTCACAAGGGAGAAAGCACGCGCCTGCACAGAAACTAAGCATGCTATTTGAAGGACCAATTCATGCTGATTACAACAACCTGGTAAAATTCCTGTACGGTAGAGAACTGTTCGAGAGATTCAACTTGTAAGTTTATATATATATAATGAGTATTGCGTATTTAAAGATGTTAAGTACAACATTATTAGCAACGAATATTGACATACGAATTGAAATCTATCGGAGGTAACGGAAAAATCTGTTTTTCAATAACTAATTAGTTAAAATTACGAGGGTTGCTATATATATTTCTGGCAGGTGCAATCTGACATTTCCATTGGAAAGTTTGACATTTTGTAGCATAAATGTACTCAGAACTTTTTGACTTACGACAATTTTTTTTTCTTTTACAGGTACTTGAAGAAATCAACTTGGCAAAAAAATGGAATTAACTCGTGAACATTTTCGTGCGATCATTTTTCACAACTTTCGACGTGGATTATCACGACAAGAGTGCATCGATGAACTTAAATCTTTGTATGGCGACGAAGCACCATCCTATAGCACTGTGAAAAACTGGTACAACGAATTCAATCGTGGCCGACGCTCGCTCAAAGACGAATTCCGTGAAGGTCGTCCAAAAACAGCCGTTGTGCCAGAAAACATCGATGCCGTACGTGAACTGATAATGCAAGACCGTCATGTGACTTACCGTGAGATAGAGGCATGCCTAGGCATTTCTTCCACCAGCATACATTCGATATTGCATGAACACCTGGCCGTAAAAAAGGTTTGTTCTCGTTGGATCCCGCACAATTTGACAATCGCTCAAAAGAAAGCTCGTGTGGATTGGTGTAAAGAAATGCTGAAAAAATACGATCGCGGTGCTTCAAAAGACGTTTATAAGATCGTCACAGGTGACGAATCATGGATCTATGCGTATGAGCCCGAAACAAAACAGCAATCGACCGTGTGGGTCTTCCAAGACGAGCCAAATCCAACGAAAGTTGTTCGTGGAAGAAGCACTTCGAAGCAAATGGTCGCCTGTTTCTTCGGCATAACTGGTCATGTGGCGACTGTTCCGCTTGAGCAACGTAGGACGGTCAATTCTGAGTGGTACACCACCATTTGTTTGCCTGAAGTCTTCGGAGAAATTCGAAAAATGAACAAGAGAAGACGAATCATTGTGCACCATGACAATGCGAGCTCTCACACATCGGCTCAAACCAGCGCATTTTTGACCGGCCAAAACGTCGAAGTGATGGGTCATCCGCCGTACAGCCCTGACTTGGCACCCAATGACTTCTTTTTATTCCCACACATCAAGAAAAAAATGCGTGGTCAACGATTTTCGTCGCCAGAAAATGCTGTTGAAGCATTCAAAAACCATGTTTTGGAGGTGTCTCAATCGGAGTGGAAAAAGTGCTTCGAAAATTGGTTTGAGCGCATGCAAAAGTGTATAAATCTTGATGGAGAATATTTTGAAAAACAATAAAACCATTTTCGTTGATAAATATTCGTATTTTCATTATTAGGCCAGAAATATATATAGCAGCCCTCGTAGTCATTATACTGTTCACAATAATGATAAGTTAGAGATGAAAATTGATCACTGTTGTTCTTCTGTTCTATGGAGAAATGACGCAGGCAAAAGACTTCCTTCCACCATGAACATTTTATATGTGAAATTGCGTTTCATCCGTCAAGGGAACAGTTCGCATAACCAAAGCGAAACGCAAATTCGACAGGTGATTCAAAAGGTATATAATTTCCCCGGTAACCTGCCTTGTGAAACGCAATCTGAAACAATCCAATGTATCGCGGTTATCGGAACTGATTCATTAGTCTGGACACGAACTTTATTTGATTGTTTCATTGGCAAATCATAACGTTCGGATGAAGAAGTTTCATACTATATACAAATCTCCTACCATAATCTTTGATTGGTCGGATTCCAAACACATCAAATAATTGTACAGTTCTTCGGTATATTCTCAAGCATTACGTCTTTGTCGCCTGTCAACCAATTTGCAATGGACAATTTATTTGTAAATGGACCGCAGTGATCAAGCAGTAGCAAGTTCAAACCATCAGGCTTCGTCATGGGGAGAATACTTCTGACATCATCCTTTCTTCATCATGCCGCTCGTAGAATCAAATTAGGCGTCGAATATTTTATCATATCGTCCCATACTTGATTGCCAAATTTATTTTGAAAAGTTACAAGCGCTTTTTTTTTTTTTTTTTTTTTGCAAAATCCCTGCCATTGTAACTGTAGACAGTATAGTAAATAAATGCGTTGAAGAATTCTTCCTTTGAACAATTTTAATAACATCTCGAGAGATGATATTGGCTAAGGAACGATTACCGGTTAACTCGTACTTGAAATCGGGTTGATCAGCGTTGAATACTCTATCAGGTGTAACATTCTGCTCATCTTTGAACGCCTTCACGTTCTCTACAAACTCGCGGGTTTGGTTTTCCAGCTCTTCTTGGCCGTCATGAGTTACCTTTGAAACATATGCCGTAATCTTTCTACTGGCAATATATTATTTCTTGAAGGAGTGAACAAAAGCGTGACTTGCCGTGAAGCTGAAGTTATATTTGACTGCATTTACTTGTGCCCATATCTGGATATCAATGTCATGTATGTCAATACCGATGCGTTCTATTTCCAAGAAGTTTTGGAACGTGTCATTCCGAAGTTTTGCCAAAATGTTTTCGCAATCGCCACCTTGTTTTACTTGGTCTTTTGAGCGATAGATCTCTCTCCAGCTGCGAACAAACGGATACTGTTTATGGATTTATTCAATAACGCGCCATTCTCCATTCTTCAAATAAGCAAAATTGATGACGTCTTGACGTTGTTTATCTCAGTGACAAGCATGCAACAAGTTGCCCAAAACTACTTGTTAGAAGAATATCATATATTTTTTCTAATCTATGAAATGAAAAAGCATAGAAAGTGGCATCTATATTATTATTATTATTATTATTATTATTATTATTATTATTATTATTATTATTATTATTATTATTATTATTTTCCCCTCCAACCTCCATTCATCACTATGAACACTGTAACATTCCCAAGACACTATTCACTCGTTTTGGATAATAAGTAGCCTGTAAACTTAGGTTAAAAATGCCTCCTACGTCTGTAGCTAAAACAACATGCAGAACTTAGTTTTTAATATATGAATTTCGGAAAGCAGGAGGCCTACTTAGAAAATACAGAAATTTTATTACTCGACAATTATGTTGTAATGCCACAGAATTCCGATCTATCAGAATAAGCAGTTGTCAGTTCAATTAATAGCATTATCTTGCCACGATCTGGTTTACTTGATATTTATTTATTCTTTATTATTTGTAATTAATCCCTTGAACATTCCTCAGATCCCGTACCTGCCTCGAAATATTCTGGTCTGCAGTACAAACTAAGGATAATGGAAATATCCCTCAGATTTCAATGGGATGTAAACAGAACATTAAAAGAACCATGGATAATACATCCCACATGGTCCATGGCACAACAGGTCCATGGGACGATTTTTGAATTTCCATCGGTGCAATGCCTGTCCCAGAACAGTCCGTTTCGCAGTAAAAATATTGAGGATAATGTAAATACCCATCCCTCAGAGTTCAAACGGATGCGCTAGTCATGAGTGTCGAAAAGTAGTCTTGTGAATTTCCCGAAAAGAACTCAAAAATGTCCCACAGGAATCTTGTAGGAGTTCTCGTTTCTATAACATAAGAAGACCTGGAGTTCCACAAGATGGCCACTAGCATCCCGATGTCTGGAACTAAAATCCAGTGGATATCCACGGAGTGTCTCTTTGTTACGAGATGGGTGCTCACCAGGGGTGCCTGAAGAAAATTTTCTAGGGG
The DNA here is from genome assembly GCF_964235325.1 of Thermobia domestica. Classification (NCBI taxonomy): domain Eukaryota; kingdom Metazoa; phylum Arthropoda; class Insecta; order Zygentoma; family Lepismatidae; genus Thermobia; species Thermobia domestica. The sequence goes on from NC_137468.1 coordinate 199,376,366, forward strand.
GACCATCTCCACGGTTGATATATTATGTCTGGTATTTAATATACGTGGTTTGCTATATTACGTATACATTTTCGTGAGCCATGCCAGCTTATGGAAAGCATAGGGAATATTCTTCTTTAAATTAAGATTTAAAAAGGAGGGAGTGTGAATTACACAAGTATCAATAGCACTTCTTTCTGCTAAGCTGCTTTTGAACGCTCCATGAGATTGATTTTGTATTCAAGTGAACTTGGTTATATCGTGTGAGGAGGAGAAACCAGAAGAAAATGTTGCTGCTCATTGCAAATTCACTTTAGTCGTCGTCTCTTCCATAAGCTAAGCGTGTTAGCAACACTGTCTGTTAATCCCCTCGACACTCGGCGCATCAACTATTGAGTCTTCAAATGACTTTCAGCTCAAAGGAACAAGCTCCAGCGAGGTCTCCGGAGAAGAACACAGTTAACTTTGCTCTCAAAGATCGAGTCCAACTTTGAAGAGACTTCCTTCGCATTCACTCAAAATGATTGCCACCGAAGACTGCAGAAAGAGGAACACTTTAGCACAAGTCAGCGATACTTTCTCAAGAAACAAGCAACAATTCCCTTCCAAAATCGAATGGCATGAGTCTAGAAAGGAAGCAAGTTCTCGAAATACCTTGTAATCAGTAAATATCGTACTTCTTGTATTTTAAAACATGTTTGCAAAGCTAAAGAAACTGAAGTCTCTATTCAACAGCCTTCGGTTATGAGTTTCTCAATTTTTTTCAAGTGGAGACTATTTTATTAGTCCGAATGTTCTATGGACCACTGTAGTTTTGTCCTCCTCGAACACGAATTTATCATTTTTAAAAAGTGTTTTGTGCATATATTAGTATACTTACACTTTTAGCATAGTTCTAATTAAAATCCCGTACCTTTGTATTAGCAATGACAAAATAAACACATATTAGTATTCTTTAATAGTTAAACGTTATCAGATATATTTTATAATAGTATACCTATAAAAGCTATGCGAATTTGCATAATATTTTCCTTGCTAAATTGCATGATCTACTATTCAAATAATTATGGTTATTTTGGACTAATGTTTGATATAGGACAACCACTTGGGATGCGTGGGCCATATTTTCAAAAACAGTGCTTCAAGTTAATTGATTAATGAAAGTTAGAAATGTGTAGGTATCGCGTTTTCACGACTGCTGCTGCTGCTGCTGCTGGTGGTGGTGGTGGTGGTGGTGTTGGTGTTATTATTATTATTATTATTATTATTATTATTATTATTATTATTATTATTATTACAAATTTTGGGATTCACCACATCGGATTTGATTCAGTGAAGATGATTTATCTGACCTTAATTTATCTGAAATTACGAACACTAAATTATCATCGTCCAATCAATGTTGAAGTGACATTTTAATTTTCATTCTTTCAGTTCACTAACAGTTCAACTACATTTCAGACAGGAAAGCATTTCTATTTTATGTTGGTTTGTTCTACATGTGTAACTCTTAATTAATAAAACAGCAGATTGTTCTCTTTATCAGCGTTCCCATCATCACCTTATTTGTGGTCAATCTACGTAGCTTGCACTTTTACAATACATATTCAATATCATCGAACTCGAAGCAAATGACCTGAGGGACGCCAAGAAAACTAACTGCACAGGTGAGTGGAGAAAGAGATTGGAACAATGAACATGTCGTCACGCGGATTCACAAATTTGAGATTGGAAGTTCAAACCTTACTCTAGTCTATAGAGAACATTATCTATTTTTACGTTGCTATACATTTCACAAAAAGTTTCATCCGTCTGAAAAGTATTTTTATCTCCTCTAAGTTCATCGCCGCCGAATCATCTATATTCTCGCATGCACCTCACTTGACTCAAGTACATGTCCCTTTCATCTCCCTTGATTGGAGAAGACAAAAGCCAATGGGGGGAAGCCATCGCTGGAAGACCAACAGGAACTACAGGCAACCGCAAATAGATTTGACCTTCTTTTTCTTTGTATTATTTTCTTCCCCTTTAACATAACGATCTGTTTCAAATTTGTGTCTCTCTTGTTTTATTTACACACACACACACACACAAAAAAAAAAAAAAAACAGGTCCGAGCCCATTATCTTTTGTTCTACCAACCTTAGTTTTCAAAATCCTGGAGTTTTTCAGTTCAGAATTCTTCAACGCTTAAATTCTCTTTTATTTTCTGAGCTTCTGAAACTCACATATCCACTGCACAGAAGGATGATTACTGAAAGTGAATGATGGGAATGAGATTTCGGAGGGAACGGGGTAACTGCGAGAAAACCCATAGATGCGATGTTGTCCACCACAAAGTCACACGGTTTGGATCAAATAGGGACTGTTCTCTCTGAGATAAACACTCTACCAATGAGCCATTGGTCTCTACACATTCGGAATCGAATCTATGTTAAATTCTTCTGAATGTATCTTTGAAACTCATTTTAAAATAATATTATCTACAGGTATTCGTAAAATGACACTGTTTGTCTTTAACTGAAAAATATAAGATTCAAGTAGTGGGTATCTTACTGTTAGAAAGAAAAAAATGAAATGAAATCTTTGAGTTTTACGTCCTACGGTTATGCCGGTTAGGCTAAAGGAGACGGTGATCATGAGTGATGAATGAAATGGTGGAATGAAGAGAGTGGGAGGAAACGGGAGAACCCCGAGAAAACCCACGCACACGGTGTTTGTCCACCACAAAGTTCACTTGGCGGGGCTGGGATCAAACCCGGGACCCCAAGCACCAGAGGTGGAGCGTTCTACCACTGAACCACCGCGGACCCCCTACTGTTAGAAAGTATCAACAGCAATAGATGCGATGTGCTAGTCAACAGTGGATATAAATGAACAGCCTATTCCAATAGAACATAAAAACTCTAAGTGCATCAGATTGGCTACCAATGGCATACTTTTAAATGACATAGAAATTATCTTTTTAAGATTGTTTCGAAAACTAGAATGAGAACTCACTCTCAATTGTGTCATTTGAGATTTATCGACTTATAGCTGTATTATCTGTGGACAATATCAAACAAAAATTGAAGGTTTAAAAGTTAATCGTAATTTTGGGGTACAATAACCTTTCTACGCCCGCAAGGGATTTGAACGAAATCGTAGGCAAACACGTTAGAAGCCTTATCACAGAGTCATGATTGATACACGGTTGGAAAGCTTATGGAACACAGATTCCAACGAGGTAATATTTGTGCAAATCCCTCCCTATTCGTAATAGAAGAAACAAAAAGTCCTTAAAATGTTTTTTTTTTTTTTAAATAGAATTTGGGAGCCTGGCAACCCTTTCAGTCACTCTACGTTGAGAAAATCATGCTAATGTGCAGGTAACACACTTGTGACAATAATATAAAAACTGATAGCCATTGCTGCAATCAAAGCGAGATTAAATTTTGAATTTTTATTTCCTATAAAAATGCCCTATATATCATTTTCGAATTGCTGTTGCAGACCTTCGCGTTGGCGGCCCTGGTAACCCCTCTAATTATCACACAGTCATGATTGATATATGGGAAGGAAGCTTATGGAACATGGATTCCAATGAGGTAACATTTGTGCTGACCAACTCAATGAAAATATATCTTGTCATATATGAAACCGTATTGAAAATAAACCTAAATTGATGTCAAGAACCTGACAAAAACGGATATGAACCTGCCAAGAAAATATCCGAATCAAACTTAGTCGATCCAATAAACATAACAAAGATATGTTCGTGCACAAAAAAATTAGGTGCCATGGACAATGGAGTAAGTCCCTGGGGCGCATTAACCCTGTTAGTATAAACAAAATCGTAAACGGAATGTATATGAGGGAAAAGCTTGGAAACTCGTATAACAATACACGCTTTCCCCTCATATCTATTTTTTCTATCAATACAAAACTTGGTATACACATTTCTTATCCCCTATACTATTATCTGAGATACATTTGGATTGTGTGCTTTTACCCGACGCCACTTCAGAGAGGTCCAAAGTTGATGGGAGGGATTTCTGGAGGGAATTTTCCCGACATTCTCCCAGTTTTCCCTGTTCAAGTACGTTATGGGTCCCAATACATAGCACCTCTGGAAAGCTTGTTTCATGCTGAAGAGAATAAACTACAAATCATGACTTTCCAATGAACAGTGTTGATGCAATAGCTATTTCACTGCGAGTCTACGATTTTCTTTATACTAACAGGGTTATTGGGCCCCAGGGACTTACTCCCTTGTCCATGGCACCTAGTTTTTTGTGCATGAACATATCTTTGTTCTGTTTATCGAACGAACTAGGTTTGATTCGGATGTCTTCTTGACAGGTTCATGTCCTTTCCTTGTGAGACTCAAAAAATTCAACAACTCTGCCTACCCTCCTCCTCTCATAAAGCAGCAAGTCACATACATGGTATTACCATGTAGTGGACTTCTTCATTGTTTCACATACCAATTTTTATGAGTGTACCCCCAAGGGAGGAAAGGCCCCCCAAAGACACTTATGCAAAAAAAAAAAAAAAAAAAAAAACACGAACATTATTTTCCGCTCCACCGTGGTACCTCCAACATACATAAAATGCACATCAGTGGAAAGCTTCATCTTTCAGGAACACATTGATACCAAAATTATCTTTTTAGTATAATCAGGGGCTGAGCTATTGAGGTTTAAAACCTTAACGCAGCAGTTGCGTCAATGGGTGTTTCAAGATTAAACCACTATTCTGCAATCAGAATTAAAAAAGCCTCATCGGTGAATACTTCAGGATCAGCTCCATGTTAATAAGTGGAGTCATCAACATTCATCATCAATTTTTAGCTTTAAAAAAAGTTTTCCGCGGTTTTCGAGTGAATACAGAGGGATGTAGAGAATTTTGTGGCCCTGTAAATATCAAATTCGATAATAAATATTCCTTATTTTTTAGTCTACAGGACAACACAAAACGTTCTCGGAAATCCCACAAAAAACTTAATTTAAAACTTGTCTCGATTGTTGAAGCCTCTGCACACACAAGCGGAAGAGCAAACACAAGATGTAATCCAAAAACCACGTTTTTCAAATTTATATTGGGTGAAATACTTATAAAAACTTCTTTACCACTATGGTCATTTGTGAGAAGTAAACTGTGTATCTGAAACAAAAAAAATATATATATATTGGGTCGTTTAAAAGTTCTAGCGAAGTTCCTCTAATATTTCTTATCCACGACATTATCTTAAGGCATTTTTGATGTTTTATATAGGCCATCAGTAACATCACCTGACCTACCTTTAAGCTTCTACCCTGCTCACAACAGATACACCGAAGAATGAAACTCGGTCATTAATTGTGTGTAGACAAGTGCATTCGGTCTCAAATATCTCAAAAACAAACAAAACCTCTTTTTTTAAACCACATTTCCATGTTCTTTTATCTTCCAAGCTCTATTCTTAGTGAGAAAAACGCGCTGAGAAAAATATTTCCAAGTGTGTAAAATCCAACTTTTTTTTTTTTTTTTAAGTTTCTTTCTTCAAAGAATAGGAAAAAATGTCGTCCGCCAGGCTTTACCACAGTTGGTTTCATCTTCCCACGAACAAACTATAAACGCATTTATCAAGAGAGCTGGAGAAACGAAAAGACCGCCCGAAATATATATATAAGTCTTTTCTGTCGCTGCGGTGAATGTAATTACCCTGCTTCTGCTGTCTCCGTTTTCGCAAATGAATTTCACATTACTCTGACATCTGTCCCGCTCATAGACCAGGCGAAAGAACCATTTCTTTCCCGCTGGGCATCATTTAATTAGCATAAAGCAACGCTATATACATTCCAAGAGAGATTTTTTTGTAAATATTATTTCTGATATGTGCAGGGTTTCCTTTTTAAATCTTCCTATATAGTCATATTTTTAAAAATGATTCTTTTACCTACACCCAGTGATAAGATATTTCGACAAACACATGTGACATATAGCTAGTCGTGTGTTTTCCACGCCTTTTACTTTGAATCAAACTCTATACATGATAAAGGATCCAGATGACACCCACAACAGGTGACTTCCTCATAATGATAGCTCAATGTTTATTACGTTTATCAACCATTTACTCACCGATCTACCCTTTCGCTACCAATGAGGAGAACCAGAGGTAGAGTGCGAGCCCGACTTTCGCCCAGTGTTCATAGGTTTCCGTAAGAAAATTTCCCTCAAATTCCACAAAAATTTCCCTTTTCTTACCAAATTTTCACTAGTTTGCTGAGTGTTCAATTCCTACGAGAGAAGTCAGATTAATTTAGCTATATTAAACGAAGTGTCAACCACATTTGTTTCATCCATTTTCTTTTTGCTTCTACTTTGTTACTTTATCCACTTTCTTCTACAAAAATATATACACAAATACACCCTAACCAAAACTGGATGCAAATTATTCTCCTTTCAGCACATACACACAAAGTATTGTTATTGTATTGGTTTATATACGAAAAACAGAAAAAAAAAATAAGCATTTATACTGGTCAATCAGTCAGCGTGAGAATTTCCCTAGAGTTTCACCGTTTTATCGAAAAATTCCGTTTCTCCCTTTTTGCTAAATTAACCAGCAAAACTTCCCTAGATTAGAGAAATTTCCCTTAAACTACGAACAGAGCATTCGCCATGATTCATTTATTAATTTGTTGTTCTCACAGGTAAGTGGGAAGAGAGACTCATAGCTACATGACGTATAAGCTTGCTTATAACAGTTATTTTCCATTCTTCCAGTTGTTGTTTTAAAAGTAAAATTATTTGTGCATTGTTAATTTTTCAGTACGTACCGGTATCCCCTTCCCCTTGCTCTTCCATTATTAAGGTTTCCAATATCAAGATTAATCTCCCGTCACTTCCATTGTTGTGGTTTCCAATGTCAAATGTGCCCATTTCCTCTTCTATTGTTATGGGATTTAATGCTAAACTTACTTTCATTCTTATGGTTTCCAGTTCAAAATAGAATATATTTGACCTTTTAGAATTTTTGTGCTGTATAGGTGTAGGGATATATTTTTGTGCGTCTGTCTTGTCTGATTGTAATTGTGGTGCATCTGTCTTGTGTGATTGTAATTGTGGACGTTTTAAAATTTTATAAAATGCAATAGGAATTATACAACCTTCTTAATTTACTGCTGTGATAGACTCAAGTGATGGTATTTTTAATTTTGCAACGGATTTTAGTAGATACAAAGGTGTGTCAACCAATACGGTGAATTTGTCTCTAAAGTCCTTTTTTTTTCTTTTTTCATGTAGCTAATTATTGTTTATTTATTGTATATTGCAGACACCACGGTGAGGGAAGTCTGACGGCAACTACAGTCTTCTACGTCAACCCGTCTGGTACCTACAGCAATTTAATGATGGCACATCAACTTGAACATTACTTCGAGGAGGTGAATGGTGGTATTATTTTTTTTTAATGAACCAAGAGACAGAAACCATCTAATATTCATCGAGAATTGGTGGAGAGCGTTGCAAATCTCATATGGTTCAGTAAGGCGAATACCATATGGGCAACGCTCCTATATACTGGAAGAGGCCCAAGAGGCTACGGTTACATGGTTAAGTAACCTGGAGCAATGTTTATTTGCAAAAGGCATGGACGATTTGGTGTCACGTTGGAATGCATGTTTAGACCGCAATAGTTCCTATGTCGAATGCTAGTGTGATACAATCTGCCAAACATGATACAGTTTCATATATTTGTTTCTGCATGTTCTTCAGTAAATGTAAAATTCACTTTATTCTTTGATGTACCTTTGTAAATAATTCGTTGCATATACTTAAGCAGCTGTGATGTCAATTTTTCGCTAGGTATCAGATTAAGATTAACGAAAAATATTTTAAAATACTGTACTTCAAACTGGCTTCTGACCTTAAAGTCATTAGTGTGAAATAAAAACTACTCTAGGTTCGCACCACCAACCCAAAGTCGCTTCTCAATTGGTTCAAAAATGCCACTTCCCTATGCACTCGCCACACAGAATTTGCCTCAATTTTCTCACCCATTGAATTACAATTTACACACCTCATGCAAGCTAAGGAGGTAAGCTTACTTTGTTTAAACAAAACCCTTCCATATACCAAAGTTCGTCTCTCTTAATGTGCAAAGGTTTCGAGGAAGCATGTAATACTACTTAAGGTCCTTTCTTTGAAGCAGAACTTTCTAAATTCGTGTAAGGAATTTCCTTTTCGGTAGAACAAGAATCACATACAAAAACTATTCCCAATTAGATAGTTTGTGACGTCACAGATTGTTGAATCTATTCTGAGGAAGTTTTAGTAAGTGGATAAGGAGGCACAAGAAACATTCTTGCAACGCCAAATCTATAAAGAAAATAAGAAAAAACTGCCATATCTTCTTGCAGTTTTTTCTAACGAAGATACAATAACATCGAAAATGACATTTCTGCAAAATTCCATTTCTGATCACAGTGATGCACCACTCCCCCTATACCCAATTGAAATTCAAATCGTTCCCACAATACACCGAAAGTGATATCAGCGACCTGCCGGCTGCAGGTAACTAATCGCATCGTCTGCTATTGGTAGTACCTATTTGTCTCATTGGCTAATTGTATGAAACCCACGCGCTCTGAATGATTTGATTTGTTCTTGTTTTGAGTAGTTCGTGCTACTCGCACTGCTGTGAGTGGCGGCACCACAGTCTGCAGTCACATGGTTTAGTTTTCGCGGGAAGATCCGCTAAAACATATTACACTGTATATTTCATTCTAAGTCTAATATTTATAATAGCGGGTCACTAAATTCTTATAAAAGAAACCGTTTGTCGCTATCAATTATCGATTTTGCTCAACGGAGATCATTATTAACAGCGAAAGTGCTAGTAATTTGTAATATGTCGGTTTCAATACAGGCACCGAAACCGACATACAATCTATTCTTGGGACAGTAAATTCATATTAAAAGTCTGCTACAGCTTTTGCTCTTGGGGACCAATACTAAAATGGGATGTTCTAATAAATTCTTATCACTATCAATTGCAGTACAAGGTTAACGAGAATATTAAATCTATTCTGGACCATTTTGTACAGCTGAATTAAATCTATAGATTGATCGTTATTCATTCATTTCGAGTTTTGATTTAAAAAAAATACATATCACGATTGAAAATCTAAGGCTTGAATACATATTACGATTGAAAATCTAAGGCTTGAATACATATCATGATTGAAAATCTAAGGCTTGAATACATATCACGATTGAAAATCTAAGGCTTGAATACATATTACGATTGAAAATCTAAGGCTTGAATACATATTACGATTGAAAATCTAAGGCTTGAATACATATCACGATTGAAAATCTAAGGCTTGAATACATATCACGATTGAAAATCTAAGGCTTGAATACATATTACGATTGAAAATCTAAGGCTTGAATACATATTACGATTGAAAATCTAAGGCTTGAATACATATTACGATTGAAAATCTAAGGCTTGAATACATCTGTTTCAAAACTAAGAATTGCTTTCAATATTTTATAAAATATTCGGATGGAAAATCTGAATGTATTTATTTGTTCTATGTAGATACTTTGAAGTTGTCAGCGTGTCAGTGAAGATAACATTTACTGTAGGTTAAACTGAAAAGCAACAAAAGCATCGTCACATGTACAACAAGTGAAGGAGTTTGCTTTGCATGGCATAATATATATCAATTAATATTGAAATCCGACGTGGTAGTCGATTAATAAAATTCACGGTTTTAGCAGAGAGAGTACAGTAGACAGAATATATTGTTGAAATGTTTAATTAATTGATTTCTCTATGTATTACCATTTTTACTCTATAGTGATCAACGGTAAAACCAGACGTTTTCAAAATCACGCCCAACAATGAACTAAATTTCTAACGTTTGAGTTTCTACACCTTGACCAGAATTAAGGGTCTTCACTACAGCGAAATTAAACTACCGCTAATTTTAAAGTATTTCTGTAATATCTTCAAAACAAATAAAAGTACTCGAAAAGCAGAAACGTAGTGAACTAGATAATACGATTTTGCATGTGATACCGTTATCACAACTCATCTATCTGCTTTCGATTTGCAACTGTAGAAAGATTTAGCATTTTTTGCGATTTCTGTAAATAGCGGGATACCAAAAGCGGATAGACGAATTGTGGCGAAGGTATCACATGCAAAATCGTATTGTCTAGTTCACTACGTTTCTGCTTTTCGAATACTTTTATTTGTTTTGAAGATATTACAGAAAAACTCTAAAATTAGCGGTAGTTTAATTTCGCTGTAGTGAAGACCCTTAATAATAATCCATCAACTGATTCTCTAGATCTTTAGGTCTCCTGACATTTTTTCTCTCTTTGACAGACAGATACGGTAAACATAGAAAGTAGTTCTGGTAAACTAAAGTCGTTAAAAAGTACAAAATGCGTAATGTTCTGTTAACACCTAAACATGAAAGTGAGATTTTTTTATGATTAAAATATTCAACTTTTTGTTTATTGTTGTTCGCCGGTTCAATTAGACCAAAAATCCTTCCGTAACAAGGCGGAATGACAATTCATTCCGTGCTTTACAATGCGGAAGTTCATGACTTTTTTTTTTTTCATTTAGCTTCGTATACCATAAATAAGCAACGAAAAAGCCGACAGGAGGATCTGCTTCTGAATGCTGTTGTGGTTTCCGACAAAGCACCCCCTCCATACCTTCCTGATTTAATTCCAGTTGTAAATCTCTCCCGTGACTCTTTCAGCCATCGAATTGCACAGAACCTCCCTCTCGCACCCATATCCGCATTCCAAAAATCCTCAACCACACACTACAACTTAAACATGGTCCATCTGGCACGTTTCACGACCACGTTCAAAACCATACAACTTCTCAGGCTACACAAATTTCCATTCTCTCTCCCGTTCCACTGGATTTGAAACCGCTACATACGATGGCGTCATATGTTAAGCTTCGCCCCTTTTCTACCTCTCTTAAATACACCCTTAGTCTCACGGAATTCTTTGTAAGAGGAAAACGTTAACTAACAACACAATCAATGCATCTGATTTCAGTCACACCTTTGACGCCTACGGATTTCTTCGGTAATGCATAGCTTGTTCTGTTTAGTTAATGAAATGATTTTACGCCTACGCCATCATTACTTTTTAAAAAAAAGTTTTGTTTAACATTGTCAAGCTATGGTAGACTTTTAAATGATGATGATTCGATACTGAAGTCGAGAGTAGTAGACAAATATCGAGAAGATGATAGCGGACTGTTATTCGGATGATAAATCCAGATCAAAAACAGCTTCTCGCTTCCTCTTACAGTTTTCTTTTTTAATCTACACGAATCAACATTGAAACCAGAGGTTGTACTCGTTTTTACTACTTCCGGCTTTAATAGAACAATAAGAGCTATGCATGCATGCGATCTAGACTCCATATTTATATTATATTATATATATATCGCACAATGTTTTGTTTGTAGAGTTCAATTACGGAGTTAGGATTTAAATCCATCACCTTTTATTATAAAAATAAAGTCTTATAAAAGTTTCTAGAAAGTTCTTGTAAATCTCGAAATGTTTTCACTATATAAGAAATTTCCTTTGAACACAAAGTGGCCTCGGTCTTAGACAGGTTACTCTGTAGCTTATGGTAGCCCCGAGAGTATGTCATTAAAGCATATCTCTTTTTTCATAGCAGCTTCGGGACATAGTTTCAAAGGAAATCTCCATAGCCCACAGCGCCCCAGGAGAAGCTGTTAATAGTGAGTGATCAGCGACCAACTGACAGTTTTTTCGTCCCGTCTTCTTTTATAGACGTCTTCTTGGAGGAAGGACGCATGAGGGGAGATCGGCCCTCTTCGTGTTTTTTTCCGAATCCTCTTCCTGTCTTCCTGGTGGTCTCCTTCCATCGTCTGCTATTGTTTGTGTTAAGAACGTAAAAACACGTGTTTGTAGCAAAACATGTGAGTGCTGAGCGTGAGGATATGGAACGTTACAATAAACAGAAAAGAAAGCCAATTAAAAGACAAAGAAATGCTTATCGCCCTCTGTTAACGTTTTCACTCTATAGGAATCAATATTGAATCCGGAAGTGGGAGACTTCCACCACTTCCGCTTTTAGTAAATGGGTAAGGGTGGAAATACAATTTTCTTACAAATGATCTTCCCAATTACAATCGCCCAATCACTTAACGGCACTCAGGTACGCGAAAATGACATCTACGGAAACGGAAATTCAAAAATTTCCAGTAGCTAGTAGCTACTGGTCCCATAGTTATCGTCTTCGCTGTTGGGGCGATAGGAGACAAATGGCTGCCAATGAAGACACGAAGGCGTTTTGTGAGTTGGATTTTCACGTTTGTCAGTCAGTTACAACCGTGCAGTGAAGGAAATTGAGTGATGCACCCAATGGGTATGGTCTCCGTAAGTCTATCTGTCACCAGTTTTGCTCTAGATGATCATTGTTGAAACCGGAAATCCTAGATTTTTACCATCCGGGTTGAACATAAGGATAGAGACGGAAATGAAATTTATTCCTGACAAACTGAATCACTTCCCTCTAGCTCTTATGATTTCCGCTTTATGCAGATGAATATTGAAATCAATGTTTTAGTGAATTCCTACCACTTTCGGTTCTAGTGGAGAGTGAAGACTAGGGGCGAAACCTATCCTTAAAACGTTGAATCCATTTCGCTATGTACTACCCTAAGGGCACTTCATTACTTTTTAAGGGTACGTAAAATTATACAAATAATACATTACAGTGAAACCTCTCTAAAGCGGACAGCCGCAGGGAATCAAAAAATTTTTCCCTATAGAGAGGTGTCCGCCTTCAAGAGGTTTCAGTATTTTTTATGTAAATTAGTGAGCAAGATAATATACAATTAAATAAAATTTTTTGCATGAATCAGGTATTTACGAATATTACATGCATTATTCTCTGTCATCCAATACTCTATGTTCGAGACACAACATGAAAATAACAAATTATAGTTCTCTGCACTTTACACTTATCAGTATTTCCTTCGTCTTCAGTATGGCGCTTTAATTTGTGGGATAATTGGAGTCCTGAAGTGTTCTTTTTGAGACAATATACATACCTGAGGGCAAAAAAGTACTAACTTGTCTTCTGGTTGGTTAGAGACTCTAACGGGACAGTAGCATAATGTGTCATCCCTAACGGCGGGCAACTGTCAATCACTTTTGTGTCTAAAACAGCTTGGGTGGGAGTGGGATGCAAGCAAAGGACATAAGAGTGTTGTTAAACAGAGACGCTTCGTCTGGACTGCTGAGCAGCCATTGAGGGAGCAAAATAATGTCACAATGCTTCCTTGGTGATACATGTATGAATTACTAAAAATGTATTTTTACTACACTTTTCAACTTATTTCTAGACAAAGTGTCCGTAATACGGAGGTAAATAATACCTATAAAAGACAGAAAATACTGTCCGTGTCCGTACTAGAGAGTGTCCGCTTTAGAGAGGTTTCTCAATTTGCTTTTTTCCTATTCCAGTGTTTGGGGAATACAAAATATGTCCGTTAAGGGAGGTGTCCGCTTTAGTTCGTTAGTAGAGGTTTCACATATTGTAAACAGATAAGCGAGAAAAAATGGACAAGGAAAAGTGGCGTAAGTCATTCAGAAAAAGCTGATGCGCCGTCCACCACATGATCGGGCTATCCGTTGGGGAGAGTCACATAGCGCAACTTTTATTAGCCGCTGTCAGTAGGAGCTGGAATTGCGGGAAAACAGAGTTTAAACTAAGATTTGTGATACGAGGGCAAGTCAAGAAAGACTTGGACTGATTTTTTCCCGGCAGTTCTGTTAACGCTGGAGCTTCATAGTTTGGCATACAAGTAGGGTGGGTCTTGCTGTGCATATATATAAAATGTTGTTAAGGAATCATTGCATGTTTGGTAACCACGACTTTTTATTGCAGGTGATGTTCTGCGCCGCCTCTAGAAGTCGCCTGTAGAAGAAATAGACTCATTACGAGATGAACAATTTGCAGCTATACGGTTCTGCTATCGCCTGGGGAAAAATGCAACAGAAACTCTAGGAATGTTGAGAGCAGCCTACAAAGATGACGCTCTGCCACGAAGTACCGTGTTCTGGTGGTTCAAAGAGTTTAAAGAGGGCCGAATGACAATCACGAAAGCTGGTGGACCAGGTGTATCAGCGTCAGCTGTTACTGAGGTGAACATTAACACGGCAGCAGTCATTGTTAGAGAAGATCCCCGCATCAGTATCGACGATCTGGCAGCCGCACTACGCATATCTCTTGGCAGTGCCTTCAAAATTTTGCATGACCACCTCCACATGAGCCGAGTGTGTGCGCGATGGATTCCACGACTCCTGACACCACAGCAGAAGGCCGTTCGAGTGGAGACTTGCAGGGAGCTGTTGCAAAGGTTTTAGGATGGTGGAGACGCCTACCGCACCGTGCGACTTTTTTCTATTCCCTGCCCTAAAATCCAGACTGCGTGGACGCCGCTTCTCCGATAATTCCGAGGTTCTGAAGGCATCTGAGGCGGTTTTGAAGGACCTCTCAAAGAATGGCCTACGACACGTGTTTGAGGACTGGAAGACTCGAATGAAAAAGTGCATTCAAATGAGCGGGGACTACTTTGAAAAGGATCATGTGCCTGTTGCTGAGTAATAATAAATTGCCTAGAAAAAAAAATCAGTCCAAGTCTTTCTTGACTAGCCCTCGTACACACAAAAATTGATTTTACACCAAATATGCAATTTCAAACAGGAAGGTACTATCTCAATCTTTCCCCAAATTTGTGTGTGAAGCCTAATGGCTGGGTTAAGCACGTTGGGACAACAGCAATTAATCATCGCAAAAACACAAGTGAAAATTAATTTTGATTTAAGGCGACAAAAGTTAATAACCTCATTTTAATAATATTATATATATATATATATATATATATATATATATATATATATATATATATATATATATATATATATATATATATATATATATGGCAAAATATGCTTTGTATTTTTGGTTATTTCCTGTATATTGGATAATAGTCACTGGAAGTTTTATGAAAATCACTGTTGACTTTACGTTTAGCTAACTCTACAAAAGCACAAAAGTAACGATAATTTAAATACAATTTTCTTCGCGAAAAAGAACAGAATCGGGTGTTTCAATGCTGGTTCTTCTTGGTAGAAAGACTGGCTAGCTGATTATGGTTTCGAATTTGTAACGATATCTTGTATTTTCTGTATATTTTTTTTTAAATATCTTTTCTTATATTTCCGGGCAATGTGTGATTTTAAAATAGGCACTAACCAATTCAAAGAAGAAGAAGAAGAATTTTCAAATTGATTCTAAGATTATTATGTAGAGATTGTGATTTGATGAGTTTTTGCCTTTAGGTTGTCATAACAACGAATTGTAAATAAATTATATAATTCCGGATCCATCTTAAAAAGGAGGATATACACACAATCTTTAAAGGTGTGTATTTATTTTAGTAATTGTGTGCCACAATAAAAAGAAGGAAAATTAAATGCCATATAAACTGTTTTATGTGATTTTCGTAGCTTGTTCTAAATATAAATATGACTGAGGGCCTTTGTATAAGTGTCGTCATATAAAATATTGCGATTGTCGTTATACATAATTTTGGTGGTCCTCGCCGCAGGATTGAAAACATTACAAATCCATTCTGCATCTTAAAATGGTTGTATTTTCTTGTTAGTTGTTGGGAGCTAAAAGTTTTGGAGTAGAAGTAGTGCGTGAAGATCGGTGGTCCAAAATCTCATCTTTATACTAACAGTAAGTCCTCGTTAGGCATTACAGATGACAATAAATGATCATTCCTGATATATCTTTAACACATCAGAAAAATCCTTTTTAAAACACTCGTGAAAGTCTAAGAGTACTGGCACTAGGACTTAAATACAGGGTGTCCGAGAAGTCCTTCCCTGATTACAGAAATTGATAACTCAGGCTAGAAATAAGATATGAAACTGGTGTTGAATTGTTTACAAACTATAAAAGTTTTTGTCTGTGTTAGGTTTGTTCTGTTTTACCAAGTCTCAATTTTTTGTTTTTTTTTGTTTTAGGTTTGTAGTACGTAAGTAAGAAGCCATGCCAACCAACCAGGAGAAGGCACAGTATGTCCTGTGGTACCATGAGACACGATCACCAACCACGGTGCAGAGACAGTTCCAGACAACATTTGGGAGGACTCCACCTGATGTCAAGAGCATTAAAGCCTGGTATGATAAGTTCAAGAACACAGGGTCGTTTGCTGACCTTCCGAGGTCTGGTCGACCAAGAACCTCAGCAGACACGGTGGAGGCTGTACGGCAGTCTTTTCTGAGAAGTCCTAAGAAATCGGTGCGCAGAGCCTCACGTGAATTACAGATGCCAAAAAGCTCTATCCATGACATTTTACACAAACGTTTATTGTTTCGTGCTTACAAAGTGCAACTCGTTCAGGCCTTGTTGCCCGACGAGGTACATGTCGATATGACTTTGCGGTCGAAATGCTATCACGTATTGAGGACGATAATGGTTATCTCAGACGAATTGCCTTTTCCGACGAAGCGACATTCTTTGTCAGTGGAGTAGTGAATCGCCATAATGTATGCATTTGGGGTTCAGAACCCCCAGGGAGGTCAGGGAGTTCACCAGAGGCAGTCCAAAGGTGAATGTTTGGTGCGCGTTATTGCACGATCGAATTATCGGGCCATTCTTCTTCGCTGAGGATACTATCACATCTGCAGTGTACCTGGATATGTTGCAGCTGTATGCTGTTCCTCAGCTGCTTCAGTATCGCCCCGATGTCGTTTTCCAGCAAGACGGTGCACCACCTCATTAGGGTTTGGACGTCCGTGCCTATCTCGATAGGACATTTCCTGGGCGATGGATTGGTCGTGATGGACCAACAGCTTAGCCTCCACGCTCTCCTGACATAACCCCATTAGACTTCTTTTTATGGGGTTATGCCAAGGATGAGGTCTACCGAACACGTGTACCAGATCTTGAAACCCTGCAGCAACGAATAACCACAGTCATTGCATCGATCCCTCCAGTGATGTTGGCTAATGTGTGGATGGAAATTGAATATCGCCTAGATGTGCTACGTGCTACCAAGGGTGCTCATGTGGAAGTGTACTGACGTGACCAAAAATTTTATATCTTATTTCTAGCCTGAGTTATCAATTTCTGTAATCAGGGATAGACTTCTCGGACACCCTGTACATTTTGCACTTACAAAGTATTCGATTAGAATCCTTGAAACGTCTCTTTCTCTCTAATTCAATACGTCTATTGACAGATTCTTCCTTAGCAAAGTATTAACACGTCTGGGAGTATTTTTTAAATTAGCCTTTGGAAGAACAAGGAAAATTTATGGACTTGGTTAACATTAGATTCGTGGCTATCTACAGTATTTTCCCTATTTAGATCAGAATCAATGAATCTTTTAAGAATGTGTAGGAGAGACGAATTTACTGATGAGATTACAAGCAAATTATATTTATGAAGGAAATTGATGAAAATACCTCGAGTGTTTTTACTTTCTTTAGGAATACAAGAGAAAATATATATTTAAAAAAATCAATGTATAAGCAGATGAGAGTCTGGAATGTTTCCGCCTGTTTTACAGTTACTTTCTATTTTTCGTATTATATAAATTAACAATTAAAATCTAAATACAGGGCTGAGTCATCGATCTTTCAATATTCTGCTACACAACATAGCTGTATTTATTATAGTACAATACAAGCAAGTTAACATTCAAAGTATATCTCTTTGTGTTGAATTGTCTGCAGCCACCTTCCGCCATATCGATACCACGTCTTGTCTTTACAGGCGAACAATTTATTCACCGCTCTCTACATCTCCTGCTGGTTGGTGAAACATTGGAATTTCAGGAAGTGCGGCATAGAGAGAAACAAGTGGTAACCGAAGAGGAAAGAACAGACTATAAGCTGGGTATGGCATAAACTAGAAACCACCAAGTTCTTATTTTTTTTTTTTTTTTTTTTTTTTTTGCATTTTTTGAGCCAAGTGTAGTTTTTCGTTATCATGTTGCAATAGGGCGCACTTTCGGTTCATCAATGCAAGATATTTTTGGCGTACTGCAGCATACATCTGCTCCAACTGTTCGAAATCAAGTTCGACATTGATGGTGCGATCACTACGGACGAAAACGAAGGGAATTACGTTGCACCTCGTAGTTGCACCAAACAGAGCGTGACTTGATGCTCGAAACGCCCCTGTTTGACGACCGGTTGTGGAAGTTGGCCTTTTATCAAGCACTCTTTCTGCACATTTGGATTTCGAAAAAAAAAAAAACGCTTTTCGTTGCATCTGATAATTCGTTTCAAGCAACGCACACATTCTCACGCGGATTTTGAAGCAGTTGTCGGTACACATCCACTCTACTCTGGGATTGAACTGGGATCAACTCGCGTGGTACAATGCGGCATCTCCCGATGGTTTTCCCGACTTCGTGAAGTTGAGGCACTACAGCAGACTGGGACATGCCCAGGCAGTGACTCACAAGGAGGCTTCCCGAAGTGTCACTCACCGATTTGAATGAAACTTTGCATACTTGTAGAACATCGAAAAATAATCGACACCTATTTTTTTGTTTTGGCAATGGTGAAGAGTTAAGAGTGGAAACCACCCTTTTGAATGTTAGAGGTGGTATCTAAGCATAGACCGAAAACAACCCTTTAATTTACAAGAAAACATACTGTCAGGGTGGTTTTAGGACAGCTAATTCAGAATCTGACGTCAAAGTTACAAAATTCAAAACGGTAGATCCAATATAGTGATTACAATTACAAAATGTCTTCTGGTTTGAAATTCTCTGCACTTAGCAAAGAACAATTATAGTCGGCAGAGATTAGTGCAAGGAGGTTGCAGACCAATTTGAAACCCCTTTCTCTACTCATTTTAATGGGATGATTGATTAAAGTGGGTCTCTGCACCTCTCACTCTAGCGTTTACAGAGACACAAACAGCAGAAAGTGTGGCACAGTCAATAAATCTGACTCATAACTACATCACACAGCTTTTAATTTCTGAAACTTGTGTTCTGTTATCACCATTGTTAATTATTTTGCAGAAGAAGAATATGGAACATTTGGCTCTATAGTCCAACCTCTTTTAATCTGAAAATGTCCTTGTGAAAGCATCAAATTCGAGAAAATTAACATCAGGTCTTGTGAGACCATAGTTTCAAAAGGTTTTTCTCCCAGCGTCTAATGCAAAGTCTATTTTGTTATTAGATTCGTTGAGTGGTCACAATTAATCAACTTTTCAACCTATATTACGAACAAAAAAGTATCTCCGTAATAATATAATTTAGATCCAAATCGCTGATTCATAATCAGTTTTCTTCTCCCAGATTTGCAAATCTTATTAAATATGCGTAATACAAAAACAGTTATTTCGAGGAAGGTTGTGCTGCATTTGCGATTTGTCGCAGTTACTGCTGTAATAAGGTGAGCTTAGTGTAAACAATGTTTGTGCATCACACACTTTTCTTCTTCTTTTTTTTTTACGAAATATCATTACTGTGAAGCGTTTTCTCAATAAATTCATAATTATAACAATTGAGATGAGAGGCGAGGGGACTCACTTATACATAAGCACTCCGCACAGAGAGAGGTGCAGAGATTCGCTTTAATCAAGCATTCCGTTAAAATAAAGGTGTTTTAAATCAATAGAAAGGGATTTCCAAGCGGTCTGCAACCTCCTCGCAGTAATGTCTGCAAACTATAATTGTTCTTGGCTAAGTGCAGAGAATTTCAAACCAGAAGACATTTTGTAATTGTAATCACTATATTGGATCTGCCATTTTGAATTTTGTAAGTTTGACGCCAGATTCTGAATCAGCTGTCCTAAAACCACCCTGGCAGTATGTTTTCTTCTATATTAAACGATTGTTTTTGTCTATGCTTGGAGACTAACCCTAACGTTCAAATAGTGGTTTCCACTCTTAAATCTTCACCATTGCCGAAACAAAAATATGTGTCGTTTATTTTTCGATGTTATACAAGTACCGGTATGCAAAGTCTCATTCAAATCGGCGAGTGACATTTCTGTAAATCTCTTTGTCAGTGGTAGAATGCTTACCTCTGGTGCGTGGGGTCCCTAGTCTGATGTCTGATCAGGTAAATTTGTGGTGAACAGTAACCCTTGGCCTAAAGAACATAGTCATGGGACGTTAAATTGAAAGATTACATTTTCATTTGTGGATAGGATGGGACAGGATTTTAGATTTCTGGGCGTTCGGCATCTAAGGCCATTTAGCCCGTCACGTTTTGAGGGCTGACGTCCCACGGCGAGCACACAATCCGGGGAAAGGGAAGGAAGAAAGGATGGAGAAAGGAAGGAAGCTGCCTGGGACCTATAAGTTAGGTACCACCCCGGCATTTGCCTGGTATGAATGAGGAAAAGCCAGGAAAACCTCATTCAAGGTGGCTGGCCTGAAAAAGCGTTGTACACTTTTCCGACCGAGTGGCTCCACCGGGAATCGAACCCGGGACCTCTCGCACCATTTTCATTTGTGTATTTCTCTGTTCAAATAATTGTTGTTTTCCTGGAGGTGGTTGATATTGTTCTTAAAGATCAGCGTTGACCGTACAAGATAATTTAGAATAGAGTCCGAACAATTAAAATTAGTCAAATTTCAATGGTCTCCCACAGGAATCGAACCTAGGACTGTGTAACAAGGATACGCGTGCTAGCCACTACACCAGCGAAGATGCTTTTGTGCCTAGTATAGAAAGCGCGAAAGTAATGCTACGAGTTTCATTCGCAAGAAAAAGTTAAGTTGCGAAAGAATCTCAGTTAAAGTTTATAACTAAAAATACCAGAATTTTTTAGTAATTACAAATACACGTAAGTAAATACATAATGGCAGATAGACAAACCAACCGAAGAGACCCATAATAATTAAGGAAATCTATTATCGACAGAACTGGGTTGCCATGTACCATGATTATTGAATAACACTTAAGCTCTGTGGGAAGAGTGCAAAACTCGGAAATACATCAAGCTTAATTTGCATATAAATAGCATGTGGTAGGAAAAAGCGTTAGCAAGGACTCTCTTGGGAAGAAGATAGAAAGCGGCCAAAAATTTAGGAATGAGGAAACTGCTTAAAAGCATTTCACAAATGAAACAGACTCTAATTGTCTGGTGTTCTCTGCAGAAAGAGAAGGAAGTCTGTCCCTCAGTAATTTCATTGCATATTCACGCAAGAACGAAAACTAAACAAAGAAAAAAAATATAATAGTTTCACAAAGGTAGTAAGCCACGAATTGTTTCGTGGCTTTTCCCATTTGCAATCGGCTAATTACTCGCAGATGTTACATCTTCGAAGGGCTGTTTCGTGGGTCATTTGAGGAGAGAGAGACGAATAAACTACAAACGAGGTTTAGATTATGGAAATCTTCGAGTATTATTTCCTATAGATCTGTCGAAAGATAACGCTCAAACAACACGCAATATTAAAGCAAAACTTTTATGGTTATTAGTGAGAAGCATGAAACCAAATACGCACTTCGCGTCATTTGCATAATTTAACTTCATAACATATATGAGATTAGAGAAGAGTCGTAGACACATTCGGAACTGAAACACCTATAGCAATTTAATGTTCCCTTTCTAATAGTGAATAATCCATTATTATCTTTATACAAAAATTAAAAAAAAAAGAAAACAAATAGTTTACATTACGGATCAAGAGACGAACATAGTTACCCTCCTTATAAGAGCTAATTTTTACTGATTAAATTTAATGTACCTCATCAGCACTGAGACTATATGAGACGAAATTTGCTGTCGAATCATTTGGAAGAGTTTGTCATTCGAGCTCGTAGCTTCCAACCCCGCGGATCCCCTCAATTTTCGCCAAACGCTAGGGAATCGAGCTCGTTGACAGAGATGATCTATTCGTTGATCCCAAGGTATAGAGAACCAGAAATCGGTTTCTATGTGAATTAATTATGGAAATCATCCTTGCTTGATAGACTACCCCACAGTGCTTTTGATATTAGCGGGTTAGCATAATGCTAAGGATGTACCGTGGAATACATCGTTAAAATGAAACTAATTACTTTCTTCTCGACAAATCTAAAGAGTTTAAAATGAATTAAAATTTGAAAATAGAAAACGTTAAAGTACAATTCATTTAATTTCGGGCAACATCGAGGATTTGTAAAATGTAGTTTGTTAAAAAATTTGGTTTACCAAAATCCAAATCAAACTTCTTTATGTAATGCACACTGCTACATGTTCTTTATTATCTTATCATTTCGAAGCTTTTTCATATTGTTCATTTTAGATCGTTTTGCATTTTTAAGTTATAATATTATTTCTTTTAATTGATCCCTGTAAAGCTGACTGAACGAAGCTACTTCTTCATACTTTTGAAGTAACGATGACGAGATTTTCTATTACAACCAATATTATTTCTATTAAAAGTTCAAGGAATAGGTTAATAAATCACTCTTCGTCTACCCTATCCTGTACGATTTTATAAGATTACAATCGCACTCTAGTAATTAAATGTAGTGATGATAACTTTTCTGTTCGTTGCATCAAACTGGCTTCGTTTTATACGAAACACGGATTTCCCTCAAATCATAACATTAAATTAACTACGTTACATTTGAAACACGTTGTATCTTGCAAGGGAAACATTCTCTGTGTGTATGATCGTCGAGAAACAGAGGGAGGGAGAAATGAGGAATAGTGAAAAAACAAAAGTTTCCCCTGCTCTGATAGGAAGAATTTTTTTTCGATCATCTGCTGAAGCTCTCGTTTCCCTCGACTCCGATTGCTTCGGGGAATTGGACGTCCCATTAGATGCCCAACTCTGACCATTCTATTAACGCCCAAAGCTCTGCGCTAGACGAGCAGCCAGCACAACTTGGAAACAAGGTGGAAGAGGAGATTCATTTTGAAGGATGCTTATCTGGTTTTGTTGAGTGTGCGGGCCATGTCTTCATGAAGGCAACCTTCTGTATTCAATAGTTTCTCCTTTGTAGATAAGGTTCTCTCGTGACAGATACTATGCAGCCCTCTGTACAGAAGTTAGAACAATGACGTTGTAACAGCAATTGTCTCAGTCCGCATACAGGAAACTAAATCTTATCCAGTTGTTGAAGGTGCTAGTTATGATGCATGTTTCTGTATACTCAGAATATCATTTTCTCTGGTGCTACAATTATTATTAACTGCGTTAGCATAATTTGGTCTTTCTTGTTACTTAAAAAAAAAAGGGTTTCTTGGATTGAAATCAAGAACCAACACTAGTCTGTTTATAAAGATATTCTACAAAATATACTGTTGAAGTTTCACACTATAAAAAGGGGAAATTTTAAAACTATTTCGTTAAGAGATGCCTAAATTTCGAGCTAGAAATATGGAAAACAATTTACTATAAACTTACCTCCACTCCCATACATAAGAACATTGGCCAGAATACTCGGTCGGAAAGGTGTAACTGATTTTTAAGGTCTGACATCCTGAGTGAAGCTTTTCGTGGGTTTTCCTCATTCCCACCAAGTAAATGCTGGGATGATGCGAAGATCCCAGGCCGCTGCCCTTCTCATTCCTTACTTCCTTCCCCCTCGTCCCTATATAGTGAGCTAGCCGACGGACGTCATCCCTTATGCCCAGAAATATGTATAAAGAAATAAACACTTTGATATATTTCAGTTTAGCGTCTCTTTCAGCAGTGAGGCTATATGAGATAAAAGAATAAAACATACATACACCCAAAAGACATTTTGACTAGGGCTCAAATAAGGATGGCAGCAACATCTTTATTGCTTTCCCACGACGAAAAAAGCCAACAGCCTAAACTTGTTTCTGATCAGAAGACCCAACATTGAAACAATAAGAAGGCGTGGAAGATCTGGGTTCGATTGCCAGCGGGAGCTCATCTGGTTAATCAGTAGGTCCCATCTCATATAGCCTCGCTACTAAAAGGGATGTTAAACTCGAAATCAACAGCTAAGAATTACACAGCAGTTTAAACGGAATATACTTAATCTTCTAAAGTCAGAGCAGATGAAATGCTATTAATTTTTCTATTCGGTTGTTTAAACACAGACAGAAAAACTGCAGAAAGATTAAGTAATATATGTATATATATCAGCATTTAATATTTATATTTTTAAAAAAATCTTTAAAAACTTTACACGCGTAATCAACTTGTTCGAAATGTTACGAGTAATAGAGGCAGTACAGTATACTATGAAAGTGTTCTGAAACTTAAAAAAAAAATCATGTTATGCAACCACAATAACATTAAAGAATGGATGGTTGCCTATATGCATGTTCTTTTGTAGTAATTAATCCAGCATTCGTTGACGTGTTTCATAGCCTAGCTCCAGAGATTACAATCAGATCCTAAAGAGATTTATAAAGGACCACCGAGAAGGTATACTCTTTAAAAAAAAAAAAAAAACTCAAAATCGGTGGAGCAATGTCGAAGTTATGTGTGAAGACAACACAACGGGTTTAATTGAGAACCTTCCCAATTTTTTTGAAGTTTGTTTAAAGCAATAGTGAAAAAAAAGGAAGACCTAATGCTCCTATATCCAGTACATTTCATGAACATTCTTAGAACGAGTTAACAATGTAATGTAACTGATTGACAACTGAATAGATAAACATAAAATTACCAACTTCCAGGGATTCGACAACAATAAATATTTAATTCCCCACAGAATTCAAAAGGATGCATTGGTCAAGTCCAAAGATTGTCATTTTGCAGCCGGTGCTCACTCAGATTCCATACCGTAGCCGACACTCACTAGTATCAATCAGTCTGACAATAGCTCACACTCGCAATCGCCAGGGATACCAAATGTCCTCTTTTCTCCGGTTATCATTTCTGTTTTTTTCTTTCTTGAAAATTCATCTAAACTGCTTTCTGAAACATAGTAATGTATCTGGGTTTTTAAAGTAAAGTCCTCAAAACAAGTTTATTTATTACAAATAATCTCCTGAATGTACTTCCACAAGTATCGAGCAGAATACATCGTGAAATCGTTGTCTTCTGTTTTCAGCATGATACTGCTGATGACCCTATATGATTTTGCTTGTCTTATCCTTCAGTTTTGCATTGTCTACATTGAGTTCAGTGTTGCCATGTTGCGGAATAAATGCCACGACGTAGGGTCTTTTATCGTGGAGAGAGATCGAGAGATAATATAATGAACCATGAACCCCAAAGATCGTTGACCTTTTCATAAAAACATTTCTCAAGAAGCAGCAGAATTTGCCTTAGTACCTTTATTCACAATAGAAAACAGAATAAATATATCGAACCTACTGAAGGTAATTGGACCAACTGAAAAACACTCTTAGTCACCAGCTGGAACAGGAAACGATAAGGACTAAAGTAGTACAGATATAAATGTACATTCATTGAGCTAGTAAATTGGTACTCATGGTGATGTCAAGACATGAAACATTTTTAAAAATCCTTTCTTAGAGCGTTTTGTTTCCAACACCAATATGTGAGTGGTGGCTCAGTGGTAGAGCGTTCACCTCTGGTGCATGGGGTCCTGGGTTCGATTTCAGCTCGTGCCCAGTAAAATTTGTGGTGGACAAACACCATGCGCATTGATTTTCTCAGGGTTCTCCCGTTTCCTCCCACTTTCTTCATTCCACTATTTCATTCATTTATCATAATCGTCGTCTCCTTTAGCCTAGCCGATATAACAGTGGGACGTACAATTTAAAGATTTCATTTCATTTCATATCACCATTATTTGACATGAGAGGTCCTCCTTTTAGGAAGGATTTATACCGAATGTATCTAAAATCCAGACCCATAGGCCACCTCCATTATAAGCACAGATACGAAAAATGAAAAGTGAGGAAAGTCAAGAGTCTTCATCCTGGCAAAATTAAAATACCGCTAATTTTACAGTAATTATGTGATATCTTCAAATAGATAATAGATAATCGAAATGTGGAACAAGAGCGGCCTAGACAATATTATTTTACATAAGAAACGGTTATCACGACTCACTTATCTGCTTTCGTTTTCGAGCCAATTTGAAAATCGGCATTTATTTTCGCGTTTCTAAACAGGTGAAAACGGAAAGCCACTAGGTGACTTGTGATAACGGTACCTCAAGCAAAATAATATTGTCTAGGGCGCTCTTGTTCCATATTTCAATTAGCTTTTATCTATTTGAAGGTATCACATAATTACTGTAAAATTAGCGGTATTTTAATTTCGCCGGGATGAAGACTCTTAATGGAAGTGAATGGTTTTCAACACAAAGTAGTTGTTTTTTTTTTTTTTTTTCAATTTTACCAGCCATTTTGGCTCCATATCCGTAATGCGCCCAATGTTCAATGTCGTCCTCTTTTTAGTTGCATGAAACCTGGTAGCCCTGGCATTTGCTAGAGCTGTAGCTTCCTATCATTAATGAGGTTCGCACTCATTAACCTTGCTGGGCTCGTGCTTGCTCAGAGATTAACTCTGATTCGCTAATAAGATTCATGCTCTCATAGGTTGGAGCTCGGGAGCAAGGCTTCTGATTTTAATATGATAAACACTATTCTAAACGTTATTACAACAAACTTCAAAACAAGATGTTGGACTTCTTAAATAGACTTTAAAAAAACAGATGGGAAGTGCTTTGTTCTATCATTCAGTGCTTAAGTTCCTTGTTTCTTTCTGATGTGAAAGACGTGGAGAGAGGAAATATCTTAAAATTCAGAAGCAATCGAAGGGAAAAGCAGGCAGACTGTAAGCGGTCCCAGAGTTGCTCAAATGTCCCAAGCGATGTGGAGGAAATACGGCGAAGATCGCAACTAACAGGAAGAGCAAAGAGTGACTGAAGACTCTATCGCCGTGCTTTGCATGTGAAGCACTATTTTGTTACTATTCCTTCGCGAACGCTTTCCATATTCCTAGGAACTCACGTGAATATTGTTCCAGAGGTTTTTTTTACTGCTTCACCTAGGCAGAGAGAATTTTCTGCTGCTCTATAGTTTCCTTTCACACTTTCCACTAAATTAAGTTACTCAACGCAATTTTGACAGGTTGACACTTCGTGAAAGAATGCACAAAACATCGTATGACTGTCACAGTTTTCTTTCCTACTAAGAGCTCCTTGTAGCTAAGCGGTTAGTGTACATGCTTGTGGCGCGTGAGACCCGGGTTCAATTTCCAGCGTGAATTCGTGTAGTTCGGATTGCATATTACGCTGAAGTTCTACGTCTCATATAGCCACGCTGCTGAAAGGAACGCTAAACTCAAAGCCAACTCAAATCATGTCTTCCTTCCAATAATTTAAATTAATATATATCTGTTCGAAAAGAGTTGTATGTTCAGATCGAGGTTAATTGCAATATAGCTTCAAATATACAAATGATATGCAGTATTGGGATGCAAAATAGTAATCAGTCCGTGGAATATAGAACTAAAAGTAAAGATTTTCTATTCGAAGGATCTAAAAACCTTATATTTTCAACTATTCATTCATCTTAAATTATACTTTATTTAATTTGAGGTAGAATGCTTTATTTTAGGCTAAGCTATCTAACATTTAGCTTGCTAACGAGTTTGGTTTACCAAAAAACAAACCAAGCTCCTTCACGTGGTGTACACTGTGACACTGCAACTTGTTTCCACTTAAAACTCGCTTGCAAAATATTAGATCGTCACACACTGTTTCTTCAATTATTAATGATTCCTTGACTGATTATAATTACTGCCTTTGTCAGCGGCAATGTTATACAGGATAATATTTACATTTTAAAGCGGAACCAATGCACTATATTCTGGAGGAAAACCATCAAAACTAAAAATTTCAGTATGTCTAATGTTTCTCGGTGGTTTTAACCTAATTTGAGGGTGCTGAATCTGAATCTGCCGGGTGTACAAATGTACACCTTGAGCGTTTTGAGTAATTCAAGATGGCGGCCAGAATGGCGGCTGTAAAATTGATAGGAATATTTTTGTATATTTTATCAAGATGGGTATCAAATTATATGTTTTCTGGGTTGCAGATTCTAATAATAATGTCAAAAATGTTATGAAATTGATACAAATCGAGGTATTCAATATGGCGCCCAATATGGCGGCCGTAAAATTGACAAGAATATTTTTGGAGTATTGTATCGACAAGGGTGTCGAATTATATGTTTTTTGGGTTGCATATTTCAATAGTTACTTCAAAAACCTTATGAAATTGATAGAAATCAATATATTCAATATGGAATATTCAGATTTGCGACCCTCGAGCTAGGTACATGCTTAGAACAATATCTGATACACTGAAATTTTGGATTGGGTGTTGATGCTTTCTCCGTCACCGCAACTCACCTTGTTTGCACTCCAGAACATTTTTTCCACATTTTGGACTTTTCTATATTTATTTACAAAATCATTCTTTTCTGTGTGCAAAAGAAAACAAACAACACAAGCTTAGGTTTGAAGATTTTCTTATTTTTTTCCCGGACATTTTCTTAATCAAAAATTATATTGCTGGCCACATTAATGCGAAATATGTACATTTACAATACAAAATGCCGATCTTTCTATGTTACTCCGCAACAAAATAATAAATATCACAGATCAGACACTTGTCAGTCTTCGTCAGAAGAAGTATCCATGTTTTCGTCTTCTAGATTCCTAGTATTTTGACGTGTGAAGATATTCTGGCATCGTTTAGAGACTTCACAATTGCAGAAGTCAGTGCAGTTATTATGATTTGCCACACAACCACAACATCCTTTACACATGTTTTCAGAAGAACAGCCGCAACTCACCGTCTTCAAGATGTCTTTCGGTGCCATCACAGTTCCCGGTGGTACAGTAACTGGTTCCAATGTTTTGTTCAACTCATCACGATACCACCCAAAATGTGTCTGATCCATGTCTGGTGGGTCTGGTTTATCTGCTTGTTTCCAAATACAAGCCTGGAAATGAGCTCTTTTTACATTTTCAGAGAATGCCTCCGTAGTTGCTGGCAAGCTATTCAATTTCGGGATATGTACAGCAGACTTATTTGACAATTTCTTCAGCCAGACATCTCTTCTGACATCAGACATTGTAGGGCCAGTTTCCTACTACCATAGCAAGAAGCTATACACTCAGTTGTCTCCTCAATCACATCTTCAAGTAGTGATGTCTTACTTCCAAGCTTTCCCCACTTTGTCGTACTTTCATTGCCTTCTGCTTTCCAATGCCATAAAGAGTAGGAACTGTATCGCAGCCAGAAAGGGAATGAAATGCTAGTAAGTTTGAAACAATACCACGGTGTTTGGACACAGACAATCCAATGTCAATAACTCCTCTATGACTTTGAGTTGCCTCCATAAAAATGTTACAAGTAAGTTTTTGTGTGTGGTAGTGGTGCATCAGGAGGAGAAGAACATCCGTGTCATCACTAATTACATTGATTGTACAATTTCTGTCCAGCTGATTGGCTACCGTCACTACTTGTGTGATAATTATGACATCAGCCTCTTCGTGAGTGTTTTTCATATTTTGACGTTCCTTGATACAATCAGCAGTTATTTCTGTTCTAACATCTTCTGGTCCAGTGATGAATAGGCTTTTGGTGGAATCTGATGGCAACCCTTCTGTCATTAGATATTAGTAGATCAGCTGTACTAGTTGTACCTTATTCTTCGTAACACTTGGCACAACTTGTTGGGAGGGCAAGGACGTGTTGAAAGACAATTTATGATACCTGCTATATGTTGATCCTGTTCTGACGCTTCTTATTCCTCCTTTGGTGCTGTACTCCTTATATTAGTCAAATATCAGGTACACGTTGCATTTGTTCAATTGTTCAAGCACATATGACCGATACAATTTTATGAAGTCAAGAACAGTTCCGTTAGATGGCCAGTTGATCACCCACAAAACAGCACAACCAAGTATGATAGCATCTTCGTGCTTGTACGATCTCATAGACTTCGCTACCTGTAATATTTCTTTCAGTTTTGAATTACTTTTGCAGAACCTGGGAGTCTCATATTCATCAAACAAAGATGTGAGGACAGCGGCAAGCTCATATGAAATAATTCCTTTAGCTTCAATATCTCTTGTAGATACGAGTCACATTGCACGCGTGTACAAGAGTTCTGTGTCAATGACACCAATACTAGCTGTTTTTTGTCGTCATCGCAGGAAACATTACGAACCGTTGTTTAGATTGGATCGTGAAAACCAGTTGGTAGTTTTTCTTCGTAAGAACACAACGCCTTCTCACCTATCTCAACAGCATTATTAATATTCACTTTCTGGGAACAAATTTTCCCTGTCACAATATTCACAATAGTTTTTGGGTGATTATCGGTCTTCAGAGTATCTATACAATGAGACAGCTTTTCCTTTAACTTAATTCGGTCTGCAGCATCTCCTTTTACTCAAGATGGCATTCCTTCCTTATGCTTAGTTATTTCCATATCTCGTCCAGCATCTCTCATGACATAAATGTCATTTACTAAACGACTGCAGGTGTGAAGGCTGAAAGCCCATCGCTTCACTGCTGACGGATTTAGTGTAAGTCCGACTATTCCTCCTGGTCCATGGCCATAACGCATAAATGTATTCTCAATGAACATCTCTGACCATATAGCATTCCAGATACCTGGTTTGTGACGCTGAACATGTTCGCATTTCATAAATCGTTCTAGTATTTCACTTGGAAATATCTCTTATTTTGTTTCTGAGATATTTTTTCCTAAATTCTATAAAAATGCTGCCATCTGTGAGCACAAAATTAAGATTTTACGATTTATCATTACTCATGTCAGTAAATATTTTTTTCAAAAATAGGTTTCAGAAATGACAACATAAACTTCTTTTGCAGCCGCCATATTGGGCGCCATATTGAATATCTCGATTTGTATCAATTTCATAACATTTTTTACTTTATTATTAGAATCTGCAACCCAGAAAACATATAATTTGATACCCATCTTGATAAAATATACAAAAATATTCCTATCACTTTTACAGCCGCCATATTGGCTGCCATCTTGAATTACTCAAAATGCTCAAGGTGTACACTTGTACACCCGGCAGATTCAGATTCAGCACCCTCAAATGAGCTAAAAACCGCTGAAAAACATTAGACATACTGAAATTTTTGGTTTGGTCCAAAAGTAGGGTTTTTCCTCCAGACTACTACGTTCGGTGTTCTCCACAGGAAACTAGCGCACCAAAGACAGGGACATTAGCCAGTAGGTAAGCGAGAGAATTTACCCTTCCTGTTGCAACTTCTGAAGGTATGGACTGGTACGTTTTGTTTCAAAATTGATATTAATAAATGCTTTATGCTTTATTACTAAATGATATTAATAAATGCTTTCTAAAATTTCGCGACCCATTCTATGGGACTGCGTTACACACCATTGTGTCGCAAGACACTAGTTGAGAACCACACGCTTAGAGAGCCAATGTGTAAATCTGGTCCTGAATGTATAATGCCTAAAGCTATACAGGCTTCCAGTTTTTACATTCTCAACCCTTTCAATTATTTACTCATCCTGAAACTAAACTTTAAAATCAAATCTCTACATAAATTACAAGTAACATCTAAAAGAAAAAAAAAATAAACACATATCTTGAGGGAGTGCCTGGGCATACTTGGAATACTCTGCAGTCCGCTTATGTTCGTATCCTAGACTGGTCATTTTAAACTTTAAAAAAAATCATAGTTTACTCCGATTTTTAAACTGTTAACTCGGTTGTCATAGTTTTAGCAGCAATACTATACGCTGTCGGTTGTAACATACTTTACTGAAGGACCCAACGTACTTGAATATGAAGCGTGAAGAAATGTTTCTATGACGACATGCGAATCAACCGAGGATCGTATTCTGATGGTGCGGCAACCAGCAAATTCCCGGTGGTAGTTGGGTTGCAGGCCAGCTAGGGAACAAAGCACATCTCTGCCTTCTTAGATACGAATGAACTTTTTTTCTTTCTTTCTTTTCTTCTCTGAAAGAAATAATGGCCTATTAGGAAATATAAATATTGCTACTTTCGTTCTGAAGATACTTTAGCGTTTGGGAAATTATGTGTAATGAATACTAAATATTTAATAATTCTTATTATATCACTTTTAAACTGCGTACTAGTTCGTGGCAAATGATGTAAGCTACAGGCAAATGAATATCGCAATGAATCTACTTGTTGGGAACGTAGATGTTCAATTGTTTGATACTTATTAGTCCACAATGTTCTGGAACAACCAACTAAATTCTTATATTATTTGTGTATATACTCGTATAAAAGCATACGATACTTGGCATTGTTCGCCAGTCAGTCTTCAATTAGGTTTCATTCGATTTTTTACGAGTCTTGGGAACACGATACCTTAGTTGTAGAACACTCATTTTTGTTCCTGGAGATCCTGGTTACATTCCAGGCCAAGTGAGTTTGTGTTAAATAACATCGTGTCTGTGGGTTCTCCCATTTCCTCCTACATTCTCATTCCAAGAATTCTTTTATAATTCATTAACGATCTATCTTCTTTAAAGGTCTCTAGTTGTTGGAGTTCAGCAACGAGGCTATAGACACGTGGATCTAAGCTTAACATGAGTTCCGAACTACACGAACTCCCTCCCAGAATGGAGTCCAACTCTTCCACGCCGAAGACGAATACGATAACCTAATAGCCATGAGGAATCGCTAACACTGGTTGCCTATTTTGAAGTTTACCAGAGAGGCTAAAGGCCATATAAGAAGTGGCCCTTCAGTTTACAGGGAATTCCGAATCACCTAACGTGTTCAAATGTCAGGGTTCTTCTACCAGAAATCAAGCTCTGGACGTCGTGCACCAAAGGCGCGCGCGCGCGCGCTAGTTATTAGATCAATGGGTAGGGCTTTAGCCTAAAAGGCATAACTGTAGGATTTTATCATTTTATATTTTACCATTAAGCTTATCAATGAATTTTCAGTAGATGTTTAATTTATTATACATCGATTACTCTCTGTCGCATAGAAGGGCATGTCAATGGTCCGGAGTTAATCTTACAAAGGGTCAATAATTCGTTTTCAGACCACGTGAGTTATTTACTGTATGTCTTCGTGTCTTTTCCAAGGCTTCCTCATTCACTTGAATCCATCGTCCACTTGAT
Organism: Thermobia domestica; assembly: GCF_964235325.1. Lineage (NCBI taxonomy): Eukaryota > Metazoa > Arthropoda > Insecta > Zygentoma > Lepismatidae > Thermobia > Thermobia domestica. The sequence continues at coordinate 199,409,474 of NC_137468.1, forward strand.
TCCCTACAGGGAACAACTAAAAGTTTTTTTTTTTAAGTAAAAACTGTTTTGTTTCCATTTGTGTCATCCTCAGTTAGGAACAGAACCCTAACCGATCAACTAAAGTTTTAAAATACATTTACTGGTACTACACGTTACATTTATTGGATTATACACTAACTTTTAGTACGTGTTTTATGTCAAACAAAGGAAAAAAACTGTCGGAACGACAGATTTTTCGAGCATTTTGTGCTGCAACGTTAAACAAAAACTCGCCGCAGTTGAAGTAACTTTTGTAACTCTCGAGAGCACGGTTGAGAGAACCGAAACAGCGAAAACTGTTTCCTAACTTCTTTCTTTCTTTCCGTTTTTTTTTCTCCTTTCTTGGAACAAAGTAACATTTAAAAGCGCAAAAAAAGAAAGAAAAAGCGAGTAGGAAATAAATGTCAATCAAACTCCACATCCTGGACAATTGTAGAGCAGAAGGCGAGAATCGTTAATCGATTGTATTGATCGAATGCAGAGGATTCTACGCCAACTAACTTATTTCATCTTTTCTACTACGAAAGAAAAAGATCAAACCTATTCTTAACGTGATTAACGTGGTCTTAAAATAGCTGCCGAAACAAGCAAAAAGAGCAGAGTTTTATTTTTTAAAAAAAAAGAAAGAAAGAAAGAAGTCCGAAAGAACTAACGAATTTAACTCCAAATACCGCTTCAAGATTCCTACAGATAAAGCATTACTAAGATATTTTATAATGCTGTTAGTCTCCCCCTTTTTTTATTTCAAGAGCCAAGCATAATATCTTAACGATAAAATATGTGGTTTAGGAAGTTTTTCGCGTGTGGCACGCAAAGCCCAGCGGAGAGGGAAATGACTTTGACTTTTATTGATGTTTTTTAAGTCTTGGTGTTCGTTACTGATCACACCATTTATCCTCTCCCACGACTCTCTCCAACTCTTTCCCCACCAATAAGATACTCTTATTAGCCAATTGTAGATGTAACAATTAGTAATAATGTCTTTAGGATATTATAGAATCGACGTCAAAACCTGAGTTTCCTTCCTTAAAAAATACTTAACAATATCGTATTTTCTGGCATTAAAAAAGAAGTTCCCTTAAATAAGACGTATCTCAACGTTAAAGCAATTGACAGTAACACAGTATTCACAAACACATAGTATGGTCCCACGCATTAAGCTTTCATAATTCCACTTGTTAAGTTATTTCATGTTATGACGCAATTATTATTCAAACATTTATTTGAAAAAAATAGTATCATAATAATAAGCATTTTCAGAAACTTGACATCTGATGATTTGAGTAGATTTTAAGCACCATTTAGGGAATTGTCGTTTCTGCACGTCAAAGGAAACTGCGCTGAAATCATTCATACGTGAAATAAAACAGATTACTTCCAAACCACCATATATATATATATATATATATATATATATATATATATATATATATATATATATATATATATATATCTTTTTAGCACTAAGCTTATAAGTGGCGTATTAATAGTTCGATTTGGTATACTTCACAGAGAATCGAGCAAGAAACTTTAGCATTTAGGAAGACAATGCTTGCCGTAAAGAAAGCAAAGACATTCATTGCTTGGAGACAATACAATAAAGCAGAGAATAAATGTATGCAAGGAATCAGCCGCAAGGGAAGGAATACAATCCCATGGATCACAACGATCACAGGTGTGACGGATGTTGTCATGAAAATAAAAAGACTAATGTAGCAGTCGGCTGGACATATTGCAAGAAGAAATGATGATCTACGGACAAAAGCAATTCTTGACCGAATACCGAGAGACAAGAAAAGATCTAGGAAACGTTCTTACACTAGACGGTGTGACGAAATCAAGGAAGACTGCGGAGTAACATGGAAGAGAATTGTCTAAATTAGATGGCAAAAGAGAAAAGTTGATTTGATTTTGAGTTTAGAATCCCGTTCAGCAGCGAGGCTATAGGAGACGTGGACCTAGAACTTAACATAGGATCCGAACCACATGAGCTCCCAGCGGGAATCGAACTCAGGTCTCCTACGTCAAAGAAAGAAGAGTTAAAGAGGCCTTCATCCAGCAGTGGACTGACAATCGTTGAGTGTAGTAACATAAGGATAAAGATTTTTATCTCCGTATTTGCTGAGGGGAAGGTTAGTCGGAACAAAGACCTGTTTCTATATATGTATCTGATAATCTTTCTGGTAATGATTTCCAGGATACTGCATAGTTGTAACATTTCATTTTTGATTCTTAGCTTTCTTAGTGGCAAGCACTTTCATCATCGCCATATATATGATAACAACCTGCCTAGCATTTAATTATTCAAAGCACCGACCTTTGCATAGTATCACTAATAAAGACTTCGCTTTGCACACGATAACGTAATTTTTAGGTGCCACGAATCCCAACATATCGACTCTCCTTGACCCCGCACACCAACCATTGTATACTTTACAATCTTCGAGTCACGTGTTCGCATCAACTAAGCGGCTCACGAGAACAACCCTCCCCAGGGCCTCATGTGTCGTTCTTATCTAACACTCATGAAACGGAGCACAGGGGAATGATCACACTGCTCTGGGAAGCAGATTTCCTATTCCGCGCTTGGAAGAAGGAGCGTCACCCATCCCTTAGGTACGCTGATAGCGGAACATCTTTCAGTTTGTTTGAAGAGCAGCCAAAAGTGGAAATTATGTTCGATAAATTGAGCCTTCAGGATGTTCTTTAGCACTAATGTAACCTCGTGTCAATATTCGTACCATGTTTAAAGAACCAGTCACATCAACGTCTCCTGATATAAACGGTCATATTTTTCATAACCTTTTAGAGCTCATATCTTTATTATTTTATAGGCTCTACATTTGAGGGTAGATGGTAAATCGTTAGTACACAAAGGGGAAAATAGTGACGTCATACATGAGATAAAGGAGAAAACGAGGTACCTGCATACTTTTTGTAGCCATCGACAAAAGAAATTTTACTTCTTCATATAGAAACTGTATATACACACACCATGATATCATCTTTTGTTGTAGACTGCAGAGTTAATAGAGAGAAGGTAAATTCACCGGACACACAGATCAACCATGTATTCATCGATGGCAGAATTTGAAACTAAAGTTAAAATAATAATAAAAGAAACGTGTCCTTGTCAAACGAAGAAAATATTAGTCAGGTGTTATTAATTGTAAACAAACTGCTGTAAATATATACGTATGCAGTGTTTCACTCCAGCTCAGGCGGTGTCAATAAATCCAGTGTCGGTTCTGTCCAGTTTCAGTACACGCCAGTTATGTCAACGTCTTTTGACATCAAATCATTATGGGCGGGCTATACACTACTCATTTCCCCTCAAAATTACAACGATTCGCTAGCAGTGTTATGACCTTCTACGTCTGAGGTCAAAATGTGGAAAATAACATATTATAATATGGTGTTAAAATTACTAGTTGCTAATGATGTGAGTGGAAAATGTTGTGCGTTCGGCAGATACTAGTGTGAACCAAGTAATATATATATCTCCGTAATTTGGTGTGATAGTTATATAAAAGCTTTTCTGAAATAAAGTCTTTCGAAAAAAGTAATATTTTGAATTTCTTGTACCTGTGTTCTTACTTCTTCGAAATATATCATATGATGACCGTAGAAAATTCGACACTACGGTACTTTTAATGTGCTTTATCTCGTCCGTGTCACTTGCGTAATTGTAGAACTCTCCAAAGTTTGGTGTGTGTGTGTTTTCTTTTTTTTTTTCATATTTGCAATACTGTAGCTTTCTTAGTTTGCAACACGGCGTAATACGTGTGGAACTGTAAGTTTTACAAGTAAATTTGAAATATATATTAAACTAACGAGTGCAATTATTTAAAAAAAATACAATTTTATTTGCGTTTGCAACATTGTTAATCTGGTGATATTGAAGAGTAGGTCAAACACTGTCCATCAGTCGTTATTTGGAAAGTACGAAATTTGAGGATTTTGCATCTATTAGTTTAAACGTTAGAGCACATCAAGGTAAGTAGTGCACCCTGTATATCAAGTGATGTAATTAATATGTTGAAGCAGAGAGTTTTCGCACATTTAGAAAGATCTTCCAGTAAATTGTTCCGTAAATTTAATAAAATGTATACCTTTGAAGAAATGAATGCAAATTGATAAATTTTATGACAATCTGATATCTATTTGGACCATGGTTCTCAAGCTATTTTTTTTACTGAAAACACACTTTACTGAACGTCGACACTTGTTTGATAATTTTATTAATGTCAATAATAATAATAACATTTATTATAATAGCGAAACCAATTAGTTTTTATAATGACTCTATATTATATAGCACTGAGCATTATTGCTACCACTGGAGGTGTTGACAAGTACAGTTTGTCTCGATTTTAACTAATTATTATTAAATTCTTTATAATTTTTAAAATTCTAAAATTTCGCGACTACCTTCAGGAACTGCGTGACACTAGTATGTCGCGACTCATCGATTGAGAACCACTGACCATCAAAGTAAAAGTTTGATTTTATTTTCTGCGACTAATAACTATATTAAGTGTTGATTTTTTTATGCAATTCTTCTCAACGTAATTCTAGCCCGTAATAATCGATGTTAGTTTTAAATATACTTTGTAATAAGTTTAACAATACTGTATACTTTATTTTTTAAGAGCTAGATCACTTAAATGAGCTGTGTGATTTCTGAAAGGAAGCTTTGATAATTGCAGAAGCGGGAAATCGAGCACCGTTTATGACAGAGGACGGATGTTTTTAACCTTTTAGAAAGCAAAATGTCAACACTTAATTAGCTGACTAAAAGACAAAAGCATAAAAGGAGAGCCCATGAAACAGCTAAGTCAGGAACTTTATAGCATATGACCGTTTGTCTCTAACTCACGCCTTTACTATTACGACAGTCGTTGGTAGAACTTCAAATCAAATAGGGAGCCACAGTGGCTCAGTGGTAGAGCGTTCACCTTTGGTGCGTGCGGTCTTTGGTTCGATTCCAGCTCGCGCCAATTGAGCTTTATGGAGGACAAATACCGTTTGCGTTGGATTTCTCGGGATTCTCGCGTTTCCTTCCACTTTCTTCCACCATTTCATTCATTTCTTATCATCACCATCTGCTTTAGCCTAGCCGGCATAATCGTGGGACGTAAAACTTAAAGATTTCATTTTCATTTTTCAAATCGAATGATTTCGCCTGCGTAGACCAGTGGTCTCATGACTATGTCTGATAATTTACGTAAGATATTATTAAGAAGAGGAAGAGAAACTGGTTGGGACATTGGCTAAGAAGGAATTGTATCATGAAAGACGCACTAGAGGGTAAGGTGGCAGGAAAGAAGCGGAGAGAGCGAAGGAGACTATAATTAAATGAACGCTATGAAAACAGAAAAAATCGTCGGGAAAACGAAGATGCTAGCGGAAGACTGTCGAGCATGGAAGCTTTCATTTGCATCAAGTTACTTGCCAATACTGGCAGAATACCTATGATAATGATTCAAACCAGAATAAATGAACGTTCTTCAATAGTTGGTCAATTTTGTATCGCAATTCAGAGGTTTTTAATTAAATAAACATTTAAATATTTCTGAGAACCATTGGGATGAGAAATACTGAAGCTGAGCTTTGTATACACTATGTGAAAGCTTTCAGAAAAAAAAAATTGTAGACACATATTTGTAGTAACCAGATTAAAAACTCATCGGCCCTTAATTATATTTACGTAAAAGTAAATAACGTTATTCTCTCAAATGTTGACTTCAATTTTTTAGCCTCGTCTCGAAATAAAGAAGACAACTATATTTAAAATTCGAGATAACAGGAGAAGCATTACAAATTGTTTCGTTTTCGAGACAAAGAAATTTTCCAAATCTCATGGACAACGGTACTTGATCCTGTAAGAGGTCACAAGTTTAGTCGCGTATCTTCGCAATATATGCAGTTCGAAAATTTGTCTTGTTAATTGCTATGTTATAAACGGCTTTTATATTGCGTTCAGGTATGAATACTAATTAAGAAAATTGCATGATATGTATTTTTTAATCGATGCTAATTATTCAACAGTTATACTTACACAGAATTTGAATATCCTATTAGTAAGTGCGAAATTTACCAGGAATGCTTACAAAAATCAAGTACATAAATGCACGAGACGAGGCGAAAGTTTTCGAGACAAGACGAGAAAAGCATTTTGAGAACGAAGCTTCTACAGTGAAACCCCTCTAAAGCGGACAGCCGTGGGGAATCCAAAATTGTCCGCTATAGAGAGGTCTCCGCCTTAGAGAGGTTTCAATATTTTCTTACGTAAATTAGTAAACAAGGTATTATGCAATTTTTTAAAAAATGAATGAATCGTGTATTCACGAATATTAGGAAAATGTTCCTGTGGCTGCATTTTCCTTCACCATCAAATATTCTATGTTCGAGGCACAACATGGAAATAAGATGTTATAGTTCTGTGCACTTCACACTTATCACTACTTACTACGTTTTCGATATGTTCCTTTAATTAATTGAATTAATTACAGTCCAGTAGTGTCTTTTTTTCAGACAATATGCGTACTCGCGGGCAAAAAATACCAAACTTGTCTTCTCCTTAGTTAGAGATTCCAGCGGGACAGTAGAATGATGTGTCATCCCAAATGGCAGGCAACTGTCAATCACTTTTGCCTCTAAAACAGGTTGGGTGGGAGTGGAATACAAGCAAAGGACATGAGAGCATTATTACACACAGGCGCTCTGTCTGAGTTGCTGAACAGACAGTTGAGGAAGCAAAATGTCACAATGCTTCCGTGGTGACACATGTATGAATTACTAAAACTGTGTTTTTACTGTACTTTTCAACTTGTTTCTAGAGAAAGTGTCCGTATTACGGAGGTAAATAATACCTATAAAAGACAGGAAATACTCCGTGTCCGTGTCCGTACTTGAGTGTCCGCTTTAGAGATGTTTGCTAATATGTTTTTTTTCTTATTAGTGTTTCGGGATTACAAAATATGTCCGTTAAGGGAGGTGTTCCCTTTATAGAGGTGTCCGTTAGTAGGGCTTCACTGTACAAAATTCATGTCTCGTCTCCTCTTCTCTTGTGGGCATCACTACTCAAACAGAATGACAGCTTTCAAAAATAAAATTATCGGCACCCGCTCATATAATCTTCAAAAAAGATTAATAACTATATTTTGAGCGCTGAAATATATAGTTGAGTTTGGCAAAAATATTGGTCAGTTGGCAACCTTACGTAGCATTAACGTCACCGTAGTTCAATGAAGAATAAGAAAATTGCTGATCTGGAATGTTATAAATTATACATTTATGAATATCTAGAAATTAAGTTTTACGACCCACAGTTATGCCGGCTAAGGTAAAGGACACGGTGATGATGAGAAATGAAATGGTAGAATGAAGAAAGTGGGAAGAAACGGGAGAATCTCGAGAAAACCCACGCACATAGTGTTTTTCCACTACAAAGCTCACTTGGCGCGAGCTGGGATCGAACCAAGAATTCCATGCACCAAAGATGAACGCTCTACCACTGAGCCATTGCGGCCCCTCATACATCCTCTAGAAAGGGGAAGTCAACACTTCGATTATAATGACGAGTGAACTTGACTTAAGTTCATGGTCAGAATTCTCTCACCAAGCGAATGCTAGAGCGGAACCTTTACATACAAATCCTGGCCGGCTGTTACCCGGCGTCTCCTTCCCACTTTCCATTGTTAAAGTTGGATACGTAAAGTGGATATAATCAGATCTCGTTCTTCCTCTAGCAACTAAACTCGCTCATCACAAACTGAAACCACTGTTTTGAGAATAGCAGTGATTCACTCGAAAACGGTTTAGTATTTCATTACTTACACAGACGCTTTTGGAGTTGTGATGTAGCCTGTCTAAACAGACAACGTAGAAATTTATGAGAGAACGTCAGATAGTTTTGTTTCGCTCAGAGGGATTGAGTAATTGGATGTATCCTTTTGAAGATAACTGCTATGTGGATAATTGCAGATGATGTGGTTGAATCTATGAAGTTGTGAGTAGAGTAGACGATAATCAGAGAAACTAATGAAGTGTAAACACAAGTATCAGTTTGCTCATTGAGTGCTATCGTGGTAACTTAAGAGTTTGTTTTCCTGCTTTTCTATTTCAACTGTTTCATCCTATTTTTAATTATAGAGAATCTAGGTCATTTGCGAATCAACGAATTCGTAATTTTTACAATTTTTATTACCGTTTAACCGAAAAAATTGCGAAATTATATATATATTTATTTATTTATTGTGTTCATAAAGTCTGGCTACATAGGGTATTCTAATAATTTGTTTTTCTCCTTCCAAATTGAATGATGGCTCTGTCTAAAGAAGAACTTGGTACTGTTAATTGCACGAGAAGGATAGTCGTATCGCAAAATTGCGGAAGAACTTAACCTTCCACACCCTAATCGTCAACCGTCGGGCAATCCACATTGGATGAGGCTATCCAAACAGCAGGGCTGCCAAAAAGTGATAGTGTGGTCTGGTGTGGTTTGTGGAAAGCTTATGTGGTAGGACCTTTCTTCCTTGATGAACATGTAACGGTTGTGACTATATGTACATGATGAGAGACAAATTGATGCCACAAATTAAGCGTTTGGGTGAGGGACTTCCAGACTAGTTTCAGCAGGATGAGGCCCCTCTTATTTTGTTGCAGCTGTTAGAGATTGATTGAATGATAATTTTCCTCACTGGATTGGGAGAAGAGGTAATGTGGAGTGGTCCCCTCGTTCGCCAGACCTTTCTCCCCTTCATTTCTTTTTCTGGGATATGCTGAAAGAGGAAGTTTACTCGATGAACAATAGAAATGTAAGCCACCTGACGGAACGCATTACTAGTCAGTGCGCTGAAATCGACGGCAATTCAGAGCTATTTCATCGAGTTCATCTTAATTATGCAAGGAAATCATGTTGAAAATATTATTTATTAACATTAAATTGACTAAAATGTGCTCTTTCCCATGTACTTAGACTTTGTAGACACTAATTATAAACTTTTAATGGAACGGCCATGATCTCTCTGCACGAAAAGGAAGACAAATGAAGGAATTACGATCAAACTTACATATGACCAAAACAGCATCACAATAAATAAACGAGGACAGAAGTCCCTATGAATAATGTACGAAGACTTATGTCAAAATTGCGGATAATTTTTCACTTATCCTCGTCAATCGTCTTTGACTGACTTACAAGAAAAGGAAATAAACCTGTCAACGGGACTTTCTAATCAAACAGTCCATTCGATAATCATAACAAAGATATGTTCATGCACAAAAGATTAGGAGCCATGCAGAACGGAGTACAAAGTCCCTGGGGCCCATTAACCTTGTTAGTATAAAGAAAATCGTAGACTCGAAGTGAAATAGCTATTGCAACAACACTGTTCTTTAGAAAGTCATGGTTTATAGTTCATTCTCTTCACCATGAAACAAGCTTTCCAGAGGTGCAACGTATTAGGGCTCCTAACGTACTTGAATAGGGAAAATTGGGAAAATATCGGGAAAATTCTCTCCAGAAATCCCTCCCATCAACTTTGGACCCCTCTAGACTGTCCCAGAGTAAAAGCGCACAATCCAAATGGATCTCAAAAAATAGTATAGGCGACAAAAAATGTGTGTACCAAGCTTTGTATTGATAGAAGGAACAGATATGAGTGAAAAAGCTTTTATACCAATACACGATTTTCTTCATACCTATTCTGCCTAGCAATGCAACACTTGGTACCCACATTTCTTATAAACAATATTATATTTTTCGAGATAGGCCTACATTTGGATTGTATGCTTTTACCCTGGGCCACTCAAGAGGGGTCCAAAGTTGGTGGGAGGGATTTCTGGAGAGAATTTTCCCGACATTCTCCCAATTTTCCCTGTTCAAGTACGTTACGGGGCCCCCAATACATTGCAACTCTGAAAAGCCTGTTTCATGCTGAAGGAATGAACTACAAATCATGACTCTCCAATGAACAGTGTTGATGCAATAGCTATTTCACTGCGAGTCTACGATTTTCCTTATACATATATTTGTTATGATTATCGAATTTACTATGTTTGATTAGAAAATTCCGTTGTAAAATTCCTTGTTAGTTTATAAGTTATACTATACTCGTATGTATATATATATATATATATATATATATATATATATATATATATATATATATTACAGGAAATTGTATCTACTGTTCTCTTTTTTCTTTTAGAACGGTTACACACATATACTTGAAACACTGACACACAAATTACATAGAAAAGAACATATCCTAAACGCCGACTACTTTAAATTGAATACATCCTAAACTCTTAATATCAACGTACGAAAAACCAATGATTTTCTTACTAAAACAGACAACGCCAGCATTCACCTGTCTTTCTCATGAGATTTAGATCTAAAAACACATAATGTAATTTCAAAATTTCTCGCTATACATGAACCTTACAATACCTGTTTTGCATATGACGAAAAATCAAAGAAAAAAACTGTCTAATGCTCGTATTACCAGATGATAAGACATGCAATGCGCTATGTTGAAGTAAACCTAAATGTTGAATCACCATTACGAAGGCCGTCAGGGATCCTACCTGACACAAATAATATTCAGGAAATGATACAGTTGTACTTTTAATCCGTTTGGATATCGCTTGCACATGGGAAAAACCACGCGGCCTGGCAGGTGCTTCAAAAAGGAATTAGCCACGCTTAAGCTTCGGTGGTTGCAGCGATAATTAACAGGATAATAGGATGATACGTCGCAAAAGCGAGAGTTTTCTAATCGGATTAAAGTCTTACAATACTCTCAAAAACAGACTCCAAAGAGGAAAAAATCAATATGACGTTTGCAAGTGTTGCCTATATACAAAGCGCTCATATAATAACGGATATCCGATTGGCTCTTGCTCTTTGATGACGTATACACTAACGATTCATGGTTATGACATCCAACAAATAATGAAGAAAAGGTTTCAAAATGAAGAAGAAAAAAAAAGGATTTGAAATGCACACAACACATAGGAAGCGATGTTAGTCAGAAAAGTAACACCAAAATCAGATACAAATGAAGAGGAAATACAGGTGGAGGCTGTCCTTGGGAGACGGAAGGAGATATTTATGTTTTTAAAGGTTAGGCAATATAGCTAACTGTTCAGTTATAACAGATTCAGAGTGCGAAATAGTCTGACCTTGTGTACAAGGGACAAGTGCTTGCCTTTCCTTATAGAATACGCTGAAAACCAAGGAAGTCTCCTTTTGCATTGCGAAACTACTGCACACTTCTAAACTACGCGAATTCAAAACTGAAACCGGAAGTAAGAAGTAATAGATCTATCAAATTTCAATATAGAAATCAAGACGAGATGGAACTATTCATATGCTACTAGATCCACATTATATAAACTGGTTGACACTATCTGTTGCCGTTTCCTCACTGTGGCCATCGCAAATTTTCACTACTTCCGGTTTGAAGAGAGACTTGAAGTAGAGATGAAATGTATTCTTATACCCTAAGCCTTCATTATATTATATTACATAACTTTCTTCCTATCTTTTACCACTTTTACTTTGGCGGGCGGACACAGCCATATATGTCTATCAATGCAAAACTCGGTACACACATTTCTTATACGCTATAGTACTTGTATTTATCGAGATACATTTGGATTGTATGCTTTACCCGGGGCTACTCCAGAGAAGTCCAAAGTTGATGGGAGGGATTTCTGGAGAGAATTTTCCCAACATTCTCCCAATTTTCCTTGTTCAAGTACGTATGGACCCCAATACAGTAGTATGGGCCCCACTTGGCCTCACTTTGGACTTTGACCCCGACCTTTGTGACGTCATAGGTCAAAGGTCAATGACCTTGGCCCGGGGTCAATGACCTAGGGGTACCTAGGACCACCCCCTCTAAATTTTGGCAGGGGTACCATGGCCCACCCCCTAAATTTTGGCAGGGGTACCTAGGACCACCCCCCTTAAATTTTGGAAATTGCCAAATCTAAAAATTTGGTATGGTAGCCTAGGACCATAGTATGTACCTCTATCAGTATTGGGGGTCTATGTCGTTCCCTTTTATGGGTAAAAAATTGCCAAAAATTCAAATTTCGGAGGTTTTTGACCTAATTTATCCCCTTTGATGAGGTGTTATTACCCTATATAGTTATATGGGCGTATACAGGGGTCCATTACCTCTCATAAGACATGGGTATATTAATGCACCCATTGAAAAATTTGGGAGGGGTACCTTGGCCCACCCCTTAAATTTTGGAAATTGCCAAATCTAAAATTTGGTATGGTAGCCTAGGACCATAGTTTGTACCTCTATCAGTATTGGGTGTCTATGTCGTTCCCTTTCATGGGTAAAAAATTGCCAAAAATTGAAATTTCGGAGGTTTTTGACCTAATTTATCCCCTTGGATGAGGTGTTATTACCCTATATAGTTATATGGGCGTATACAGGGGTCCATTACCTTTTATAAGACATGGGTATATTAATGCATCCATTGAAAAATTTGGGAGGGGTACCTTGGCCCACCCCTTAAATTTTGGAAATTGCCCAATTTAAACATTTGGTATTATAGTATAGGACCCTAATATGTATTATGATAAATTTGGGTGGTCTACCTCATTCCCTTCTAGGGGTACAAAATTGCCAAAACTATAAACGTAAGCAATACGTTGTACCACGTGTTTGGTTTTCGACCTAATTTATCTCCTTGGATGAGGTCCTATTACCTTATATGATTATATGGTCATGTATAGGGGTCCATTACCTATCATAAGACATAGGTACATTTGTGCACCCCGGGAGGGGTACCTCGGCCCACCCCTTTAATTTTGGAAATTGCCCAATTTAAACATTTGGTATTATAGTATAGGACACTAATATAGATCACTATAAATTTGGGTGGTCCACCTCGTTCCCTTTTAGGGGTACAAAATTGCCAAAATTTTAGTACAACCACGTGTTTGGTATTTGGTACATTTTATCCCCCTTTGATGAGGTTCTATTACCTTATATGGTTATATGGTCATGTATAGGGGTTCATTATCTATCATAAGACATAGGTACATTGGTGCACCCCGGGAGGGGTACCTTGGCCCACCCCTTAAATTTTGGAAATTGCCCAATTTAAACATTTGGTATTATAGTACAGGTCCTCAATATGTATCATGATAAATTTGGATGGTCTACATCGTTCCCTTTTAGGGGTACAAAAATTGCCAAAATATAAACGTTGTACCACGTGTTTGTTTTTTGGTCCATTTTATCCCCTTTGATGAGATCCTATGATTACAAGGGGTCCATATCCTATCATAAGACATGGGTATATTGTTGCACCCTTCTTAAATTTTGGCAATGGGGGGTCCACTGAAATTGTCCAATTGAAGCATAGTACAGGACCTCAATATGTTTCGGTGGTCCTATTTTCAAATTTTAAGTACAACCACGTGTTCGGTTACTGACTCAATGTATTCTATTTGATAAGGTATGGACGGTATCTCCTTTCAATTTGGTAGTACCCTTCGGGTGTAGTACAGTCACGTGATCAATGATTTGGTTTTGATGCGCGACGAGGTCCCTGGTCAATGTTCTCTAGGAAAGATTCTTGGCATTTAAAACTTTTTTTTCAACTTTTCAAACTAAAAAAAATGAAAACAAAAATTGAAACGAAAAAATTTCGAAACAAAAATGTTGAAACAAAAAAATTTTAAACAAAAAATTCGAACATTTTTTAAACTTAAATTTCAAACAAAAAGTTTTTTAGTTTGAAACAAAAAAATTTTAAACAAAAAAATTGGAAACGAAAAATTTCAAAACAAAAATTTCGAACAAAAAAATTTAAACAAAAAATTTTGCAACAAAAAAATTAAAAATTTTCAAACGAAAAAAATTTCAAACAAAATTTTGAAAACAAAAATTTCAAAACAAAAATTTTCAACAAAAAAAATTGAAACGAAACATTTTCAAACAAAAAATTTTGAAAATAAATTTACAAACAAAAAATTTCAAACAAAAATTTGAAAAAAATTTGAAACAAAAAATTTTCAACAAAATTTTTGAAACAAAAATTTCAAAACAAATTTGAAACGAAAAATTTTCAAATAGAATTTAAATCAAACAGTGATCAGCTTTCACGGTTAACCGTTAAACTTTATCCGGTTTTTAACTATTCGAATAACAAACGGTTTTCAACTATTCGATTAACAAATAAACGGTTTCCAACTACTCGATAAACAGATGAACGGTTTTAACCTTTTCACACCAGTGAGTGCAAGAATTTACAAACTAAAACAAAAAAAATTTGTACTCGCTTTAAATACGCATCATTTTTGAAACAAGGTGTTAGTGTTCATCATGGATACACAGTGGAAACATCCATTTACCTGTATTCTCGCAGGGCCTAGTGGGTGTGGAAAAACGTATTTTGTGAAGCGATTACTGTCACATCTCCCAACCATGATCAATGCAAAATTTCGTAAGATATACTGGTATTATGCAGAATGGCAAGACGTGTATGCAACATTGCCAGTTCCAGTAGAATTTCACGAAGGACTTCCACGAATGAAAGATTTTCAGCCTCAAGATGGACCACATTTGATTATTATTGATGACCATATGCGAGAAGTGAATAGTGATATTGTTGATATGTTCACAAAAGGATCACATCATCGAAATATTAGTGTGATTTTTATAACACAAAATGTATTTCATCAAAGTAAAGCAAATAGAAATATGAGTTTAAATTGTTCGTATTTGGTGTTGTTTAAAAATCCACGTGACAAGTCACAAATCAAGCATATGAGTTATCAAATCATGCCTGAGCATCCACTGTTTCTACAAGAAAGTTATGCAGACGCAACAAGAAATCCACATGGTTATTTACTGATGGATCTTAAACAAGATACACCCGATGAAATGCGATTTCGTACAAATATTTTTCCCGACGATTTGCATCATTATGTTTACGTACCAACAAAACATGTTTAAATTATTGTGCATGCGAAAAGAATGACTTAGTCTGTCACGATGTCTCCTACAGTGAAACACGCTGATCTGCTACGTGCTCTGCACAAAGCTAAACCAAGATTGCGTAAAGCTATTATTGCCAATGCAGACGCTTCATTAATTCATAGTATTTGTGAATGTTGTTATAATGTTTTAAAAGGCAATGTTCCACTGACAAGTGCGCAGAAGTCAAGATTAAAGCGTTACAAGAACACGCTCCGCTATCTCGTAGACAATACAAAATCATTGGATAAAAAGAAGAAACATTTAGCCGTACAACAAGGAGGATTCTTACCTGCATTACTTGCACCTATTGTAGGAAGTGTGTTATCCAGTATTTTGTTTAAACAATAAACATCATGGAACATAGCAAGAAGATGGTTTTAGTGCCACCAGAAATGCTTCAACGAATGCATGCATCATCATCCCGTGTGAGTGAAAATCGAGAATCTAATCTCGATCGTGAAATGCAATCCATATTGAATACATCGTATCCAAGTGATGAAGAAAAATGGAATCAGTACAATAGAATATTACAGAAATATCTTTATGTGATACGTAAACAAGAAGAACCAATACCACTTACAATTACATCAATGAAACCTGATGGTGACGTCCCGAATGTTGACGATAGCACGAAACAAGAAATTTTAGCCGCAATACCACAAATGTATCGTAAGAAAGCCGAACTACTATTCCGTCGTTTAAAACAAGATGACGCAATTACGTGGGATCATAAAGGAACAGTGTACATCAACGATAATAAACTACAGGGATCCAATATTGTAGATTTAATGTGTGATGTGACTCGACCGAGGAAACATTCTAATCCTCAAGGCTGGGAATTGTTTTGCAACTACCTTGCATCGTCAAACACACCTCAAGAATTGATTGGTAATCCACGAAGATTAAACTATATTGTCAAGCATAATAGTACAACAGCATCTGAAGGATCTGCACCACCAAAACCGGCACCTGAATTATTTTCTTCCGGAGAAGAAGAAGAAGAAGAAGATGATGATGTTTTAGAAGTCCGACCAAAAAGAAAACGTATTATTCCACAATGGTCAACGTACAAACCATGAACAAAAAGTTGAAATCCATTTATTACAATCCAGCACATCCTGCATCGTTTTCTACTGCAAAGAAATTATGGCAAGCCACAGGAAAATCTATACCTCTAGCCAAAATAAAACTTTGGTTAAACAAACAACCTACCTACACGTTACACCGTCCTGTGCGTCGTCGTTTCCGTAGAGATTTTTATCTTGTCAACAATATTGATGATCAATGGGAATGTGATTTAAATGATTTACAATCACTTCAAAACTATAATGACAATTACCGCTATATTCTTACAGTGATTGATGTGTTTAGCCGGTACGGGTGGGCTGTACCACTAAAATCAAAAAGTGCCGAGGATATAGTGAATGCATTTGAAATGATTTTCCAGGAGAGGAAACCAATTGTACTACGTAGTGATCAAGGAACTGAATTTACCAACAAGACAGTACAAAAGTTTCTCAGGAAACACAATGTGCAACATGTTACAACAAAGGATCCAGATATTAAAGCCAGCATCGCAGAAAGATTTAATCAGACATTGAAACATCGTATGTGGAAATACTTTACCAAATATCAAACATACAATTACATCAAAGTATTGCCTTCACTTGTAAAAGCATACAATGAAAGTCGGCATTCCAGTATTAAAATGGCACCTGCAAACGTTTCTCAGGACAATTTACTGGAGGTGTGGCATAACTTATACGACAAAAAGCTACAACGTTCAAAACAAGATACGGATTTATCTGTTGGTGATACTGTTCGTATAAGTAAAACAAAACGTATCTTTGACAAGGGTTACCTCGAGAACTGGACTTGGGAAATATTCAGAGTAAAAGCCATTGTACCAAGAAACCCACCAGTGTATCGACTAGAGGATTTAAATCATCAACTCATCGATGGTGTTTTCTACAGAGAAGAATTACAACCAGTGCCGCTCCCTTCGACGTTCCTCATCGATAAAATATTACGTACAAGAACAAAAGGTCGCAGAAAGGAGTATCTCGTCCAGTGGAAAGGATATCCTTCCTCATTCAATTCGTGGATCCCTGCAATTTCATTGAAGAAGAAGAAGAATGGAACCTGATCAAGATTTTTACGTTACACTTCCCAGTAATAGTTCCATGGATTATTTTCCAGAAAATACATTGACTTCATATATTACGAAATTACAACGACGTGTAGAGTTTCGCCAGAAATGGGATGTGGCAATTGTAGAGATTCATTATCCACATTCTTTGCTGAACATTAACAGTAAAAACAATAAAATATATTACAAATCATCAAGTAGTAATGATCAAGAACCGTGGAAGGTTGTAACGATCCCTGTACGCTATTATAACAATATACGGGATCTTATTCATGCAATTAATATACATCATAAAGAAACCAATTTATTTATATCTCATGACGCAACTAATAATATATGCCTCATAAGACATCCCAAAAAGGAAATCCATACTTCTGTACAAATTTCACCAAGTGTTAGTTTAATGCTTGGATTTGAACCAAAAAGTGATTTAAAAGATATGGAAAAGGGACAATATACACCGGATGTACGATTAGGCTTACCATCACAAATGTACGTCTATTGTGACATTATTGAATCTGTCATTGTTGGAGATACAATGGTACCCTTGCTACGAATTGTCAACATGGATCCTGTGAATCATACTTTTGGAAGTCATGCAGTGCAAATCTTTAATCCTGCACATTATGTTCCGGTGGAAAAAATGAATTTTGAGCAAATACAAATCGATATAAGGGATAGCACAGGTCATCCTATGCCATTCACCTTTGGAACGGTGTCTACAAAACTACATTTCCGTCGTCGTCGTCATGACTGATCCGTATTTGCAATACTACCAAAAACAAGCGTTATCCGGTATCGGCAACGTCTATGTGGGAAGTCCCTATCAAGCAGGACATGGCATTGGAAGTTTCCTTGGTGGCTTATTTCGTTCAGTGTTACCACTTGTGAAGCAAGGAGCTAAAACTGTGGGAAAAGAATTATTAAAATCAGGTGCCAATATGATTAATGATGTTGTGATCTCGAATCAACCGCTGGAAGAATCGTTTCATCAACGGATGCAAGAGGCAAAAACAAATTTACAAGAAAAAGCTAAAAATAAGTTGAAAACTATGCTGGGAAGTGGATATCATAAACGAAAATGGGATGACTGCTCTCAGTTTGAGGTTGACCTTCCAACGATCAACAACACCATCAATCCTACAAAGAGACGTAAATTATCACATAAGAAGAAGAAGAAATCATTGGCATCGTCACCAGATATTTTTGATTAATTCAACGATGGCTTTCTTACATCATCAATCCTGTGAATGTGTAAAAAGTGAATTGGACATTTTTTCAACGTTGCCCACGCAAACCAGTGTTCTGGACAATCGTATTATTGGCTACAAACCAATTAGTTCAATAGCTGAAAATTCACCAATAGAATTTGTAGTGAGTGGTAGCAGTGATGAATACATTGATTTGCCACAAACCTTATTGTACATCCAAGCACAAATTGTGAAACCAGATGGTTCCTCCTTCATCAATACGGATAAAGCAATTGCACCTGTCAATGATTTTCTAAATGCTATGTTTAGTGAAGTACAAATCTACTTGAACAATAAACTGATTTCATTTCCGTCACATAATCATCCATATCGTTCGTACCTGGAAAAACTGCTCAATTATAGTGATGGAGCTAAAAATACACATTTACAAACAGCAATGTGGTATCAAGATACGGCTGGTCATATGAACGCAACCACAGGTGAGAACAAAGGATTTCAACAACGCTATGATCTGACAAAACAAAGTATGAAATTCGATATGATTGGACATCTTCATTGTGACATTTTTAATCAAGATAAATTTTTAATTCATGGAGTGGAATTACGTGTGAAACTTATTCCTGCAAAACCAAACTTTTGTCTCATGGCCGGTGAAAGTGGTGTCAATGCAAAAATCAATATTCTAGATGCATCGTTGCAGGTGAAAAAAGTCAGCATCAGCCCTAGTGTTAAATTGGCACACAATAAAATTTTACAATCTACACCGGCAAAGTATCCTCTGACAAGGGTTCAAATGAAATCATTTACCATCCCGAAGGATATACAATCCAAAACTATTGATAACCTGTTTATGGGAACATTGCCAAATCGTATTATTGTAGGATTTACATCGAATGAAGCATCCAGTGGAACTATTACCACCAATCCATTTGAATTTCAACATCTAAACATTAATTTCTTTACATTGTACGTGGATGGAAAAGCTGTACCTTCAAAACCATTGCAACCCAACTTTGAAGAAAATCTCTACATTTCATCGTACCACACATTGTTCTCAGGCTCTGGCATACATTTTACCAATACTGGAAATACAATTTCAAGAGCCGACTACAAGAATGGATATACACTGTTTGTATTTGACCTAACTCCCGATTCTTCTGCTGGAGATTGTCACTATTGGAATTTACAACGACATGGCGCCATCCGATTGGAAGTTCATTTCCAAGAGAAATTAGCAGCACCTGCAAACTGTATTGTGTATGGAGAGTTTTCCTCACTCCTAGAGATCGACCACCAGCGCAACATTATCCTGGACTTTTAAATTACAAGGTACGTATACGTTATGTATCATTTCCATTCACGATGTTGAATACATTACAATTAGCTAGTGCTTTACACGGTAGTCCATTATTCAGAAATCATTTTACCGGGGTATTTGCAAGCGATGAGTTACCCTCACGGATTTCTCTTCCTCTGGCAATCATTGTAAATACAGATCCATCCACAAAACTAGGAAGCCATTGGATTGCAATTTATATTGATCATCGCGGTGTTGGAGAATATTTTGACAGCTATGGCCTTCCTCCTTATGTACCACAACATGTTGCATTCTTAAAACTTCATTGTATGTACTATAAATATAATAATAGCCAAATGCAAAGTCTTGGTTCATCCGTATGTGGCTATTATGCTTATTTTTATTTGTGCTGTAAAGCCCAAGGAAAATCTCTGCGTGAAATTCAATATTTGTTCACAACAGTACCAACGGTTAATGATCGTAGACTGCTGCAATATACCTTCCAGGTAATTTTATCATATTTATCATTGTAAGTGTATTTGTTTAATCATCATCTATTTCTATACTAATCATCTTTTTCCTCGTTCTTTTTTACAGAATTCACAATACGAAGCTTTGCAAACGGGTGCTATGCTGCAAAACATGGAAACAAATCATTACAATCAAGAAGAGGAGGCGGTCTAATGAAGAAACCCAGCTCAATATACAAACATTGTCAATAAGAAAGAAAAAGAAGAAACCAGAAAAATGAATAAAATACAATTTATACTTATTTATGTGTTTTTATTGTCCATTCCATATACAACGTTATCAGATTCTCCTAAAGAACTGTGCGATATAAGACGAGAACCCTGGACAAAGTTTCCACCTAATTCCTAAAGAACATTGACCAGGGACCTCGTCGCGCATCAAAACCAAATCATTGATCACGTGACCGTACTACACCCGAAGGGTACTACCAAATTGAAAGGAGATACCGTCCATACCTTATAACTTTATCAAATAGAATACATTGAGTCAGTAAGCGAACACGTGGTTGTACTTAAAAATTTGAAAATAGGACCACCGAAACATATTGAGGTCCTGTACTATGCTTAAATTGGACAATTTCAGTGGACCCCCATTGCCAAAATTTAAGAAGGGTGCCCATGTCTTATGATAGGATATGGACCCCTTGTAATCATAGGATCTCATCAAAGGGGATAAAATGGACCAAAAAACAAACACGTGGTACAACGTTTATATTTTGGCAATTTTTGTACCCCTAAAAGGGAACGATGTAGACCATCCAAATTTATCATGATACATATTGAGGACCTGTACTATAATACCAAATGTTTAAATTGGGCAATTTCCAAAATTTAAGGGGTGGGCCAAGGTACCCCTCCCGGGGTGCACCAATGTACCTATGTCTTATGATAGATAATGAACCCCTATACATGACCATATAACCATATAAGGTAATAGAACCTCATCAAAGGGGGATAAAATGTACCAAATACCAAACACGTGGTTGTACTAAAATTTTGGCAATTTTGTACCCCTAAAAGGGAACGAGGTGGACCACCCAAATTTATAGTGATCTATATTAGTGTCCTATACTATAATACCAAATGTTTAAATTGGGCAATTTCCAAAATTAAAGGGGTGGGCCGAGGTACCCCTCCCGGGGTGCACAAATGTACCTATGTCTTATGATAGGTAATGGACCCCTATACATGACCATATAATCATATAAGGTAATAGGACCTCATCCAAGGAGATAAATTAGGTCGAAAACCAAACACGTGGTACAACGTATTGCTTACGTTTATAGTTTTGGCAATTTTGTACCCCTAGAAGGGAATGAGGTAGACCACCCAAATTTATCATAATACATATTAGGGTCCTATACTATAATACCAAATGTTTAAATTGGGCAATTTCCAAAATTTAAGGGGTGGGCCAAGGTACCCCTCCCAAATTTTTCAATGGATGCATTAATATACCCATGTCTTATAAAAGGTAATGGACCCCTGTATACGCCCATATAACTATATAGGGTAATAACACCTCATCCAAGGGGATAAATTAGGTCAAAAACCTCCGAAATTTCAATTTTTGGCAATTTTTTACCCATGAAAGGGAACGACATAGACACCCAATACTGATAGAGGTACAAACTATGGTCCTAGGCTACCATACCAAATTTTAGATTTGGCAATTTCCAAAATTTAAGGGGTGGGCCAAGGTACCCCTCCCAAATTTTTCAATGGGTGCATTAATATACCCATGTCTTATGAGAGGTAATGGACCCCTGTATACGCCCATATAACTATATAGGGTAATAACACCTCATCAAAGGGGATAAATTAGGTCAAAAACCTCCGAAATTTGAATTTTTGGCAATTTTTTACCCATAAAAGGGAACGACATAGACCCCCAATACTGATAGAGGTACATACTATGGTCCTAGGCTACCATACCAAATTTTTAGATTTGGCAATTTCCAAAATTTAAGGGGGGTGGTCCTAGGTACCCCTGCCAAAATTTAGGGGGTGGGCCATGGTACCCCTGCCAAAATTTAGAGGGGGTGGTCCTAGGTACCCCTAGGTCATTGACCCCGGGCCAAGGTCATTGACCTTTGACCTATGACGTCACAAAGGTCGGGGTCAAAGTCCAAAGTGAGGCCAAGTGGGGCCCATACTACTAATACATAACACCTCTGGAAAGCCTGTTTCATGCTGAGGAGAATGAACTATAAACAATGGCTCTCTAATGAACAGTGTTGATGCAATAGATATTTCACTGCGAGCCTATGATTTCCTTTATACTAACAGAATTAATGGGCCCCAGGGGCTTACTCCGTTGTCCATGGCATCTAATTTTTTTTATCCATGAACAAATCTTTGTTACGTTTATCGAAAGGACTAGGTTTGAATCGGATGTCCGGATGAGAAGTTCATGTCCTTTCCTTGTGAATTCTTCTGCATGCAATATCTCTATTCTAAAGTCTCAATATATATATCCACCGCATATATACATTTAGAAATAGTCGGTAAAATTTTTAAGAGACCTTAAATTGTGACAACAATGAGTCACCAAAACACCATGCATGTGCCGTAAATGGTCTGTTGGAAGAGCTGCGGTCAACGGAAGATGTCTCAGGATCAATACAAAGGCAGCCGGTTCGAGTCTTTAGAGATTTTTATTATACCCTTTTGTGTTTTGCTTCAACAGTAAGGTAAACAGGACCTTCTATTAACACTTAAAAAGGGGGCACTGTAAATGCAAGAAAACTCTTTAGAAGTGAAATGATTTATACTTTTTTGAAGGGTTTATATAACTTGAAACTTAGTTTAACATCTCATCTCCGAGTGGACTGAAAGATATGAAAAGGACCCGCGGTGGCTCTGTGGTAGAGCGTTCACAACTGGTGCATGGGTTCACCAGCTCGCGCCAAGTGAACTTTGTGGTGCACAAACACCGTGTGCGTGGGTTTTCTCGGGATTCTCCAGAATCCTCCCACTTTCTTCATTTCAATCATTTCTCATTATCACCATTTCCTTTAGCCTAACCGACATAACAGTGGGACATAAAACTTACAGATTTCACTTTGAAAGGCATATAACAGAAACAATTGGTCTCTACTTTGTTAATACAGTGTGTTTGAAAAAGAACTCTCTAGTTTTAATGTATCCTAGAATCTGTACAAAGTGACATACACTACTCTAGTTTGTGATGTTTGATTCATCAACTTTCCTGCAGTTGGCAGGTCTGCTTGACCTTGAGACGGCACCATTGCTGTTTTTTTTTTCCCTCTGTTTCCTGAGTTCAGTCCAGGCAGGCGTGCAGTACAGAGCAAGTCAGCAACAATGTGTACTCCGCAACAGAAAGCGCAGTGTGTTATTTGGCTTCCGAAAACTGAGTCAGTTATAACGGTGCAACGTAATTTTAGACGTCAGTATGGTGGTGAACCACCTATAGCAAAAATATGTACAGTTTTGGGACAGTTACACCTGAAATGTTGTGAATACTGGCGAGAAGTGGAATATCGTCTCGACGTGTGCAGGACCACAAATGGATCCCACGTTCAAGTCTACCAACATCAAACAAAACTTGAAGGATTCTCTTTCGTGATATGTACTCATTGATGTAAGCTTTCATTCATTTCCCAATTAAATTTATACTTAAAACTAGAGAGTTCTTTTTCAAACACTCTGTATTTTATTTTAGAAAAAATGTATTACGCGTTTTCGCTTAATGCCGACGTTTAAAGATTAATAAAGCGGTCTCATCTAGTCTGTGAATTACGTAAGCTCAAAAACTATATAAGACAGGGCACGCATAATTTTTTAATGAATATTTCCTTTAGAACATAATTAGCAACTAGTTTGTCACAGTAGGATATTATAATTTCTAAAGGTAGAGTGAATATTGTATACGAGAGTTTTTAACCCTTTTATTATAAACATGCTAGGATTAGCAACCGCTGTTGTCTTCAAACAGCATCTTATTTGTTTCAAAAATCTACAGAGATTCTTCACACTACAAAGGAATCCGCATTTAAACCATGCAGGTGAAGCATGCACCGAATGCAGGATTGAAGTGAAATTCTCAACGAGCTTTCTAGACCGAAGGTGTCTAACTTGTAATTCAAAAAGGTTTTGAACGGAACAACATTAAATTCCGTTTTCCCGTTGAGAAAAGAACAAGGAGCTAAGCATACCAGAAACACTTTTAAGTACACAGGATCACTTTTACCTATGACGTTGCTCTAAAAACTGACAAAATGACGTAATTATTAGAGTGAAACACTTACCCATGTCTGAGAAGTCATCGACGAGAACGATTTCTTTCAGAAGATGAGGCGGGGAGCGATCAAGCACTGAGTGAACAGTTCTTAGCAACACGGACCAAGCTTCGTTGTGGAAGCAGATGATCACGGAGGTCTGAGGGAGATTTTCGAGGTAACGATTCGGGTCTTTACACCTAGAATGAAAAATCAAACAAAAAGCTCATTAATAAAGTAATTAGCGCATAGTTGTAAATATCTAAATGGAAATACATGTAAAGACAATTTATGCAAAACACGAGAATCATTTCAAGTCTGCCTTTTAATGGTCCTCCTTCCGCTTCTTCACACATGTTTCAAAATAAGTTTTTTTTTTTTTTTAGGCAATTCAGAATATCCAAAATTTACAAAGTAGCCAGTGGCAGATGTAGCCCGGGGCCGGAGTTTTTTTAGTAACAAAAATAATTGAAGCTAGTATTTATATTTTTTTGAAAGTTTATGATAAACATTGCCTTGCATCCTTTATTGGAAAATTTTTGAAACATTAGATATAGTTTGACTTGCAGTTTCTCTCTTACGCACTGTGTAAAACAATACTTCAAGTCCACAGTGTCAATCTCTAACCTAGCCATAATATCCACCGGGAGAGAGTTACGTTGGAAACTTCTGCAGAATCCATGAGAAACTGAAATCAATTTGCAAACAGAGGCAATCGACAAATTAGTTGTTGAATGGATCACAATTATGTGTTCTGTCAGTATGTGTCGGTAGTAAAATATATGAAAGAAATGAAGACAAAAAGAAAAAAAAAGAAAGAAAAGTGTGCTTTTTCATATTTTACACGAGAAGCAAAAATTAATTGTTACAATTTCTTGCTACTCTCTTCAAAATTTTACCGAATAATGGACACTCAGGCCTCTAGCCAGCCCAAAAATGTAGGGGGGGACTGAAGTTAGGGAGGGCCGATCCAACCATAGTATAATTAATTCATCACCGTATTATAGTTCATTTCCAAACCTGCTGTGAAAATTTTAGGGGGGCAGCGAAAATTTAGGGGGGCCTAGATCCCCCTGGATACGGGCCTGGGACAATTCGAGGATAACATTAATAGTGGTGAATTGTTTACTTATATTCAACATTTATTTTCTCCGACAATTTCTCATTTGAATGTTAATTACAATATTTTAGCTTATAAAGCGCAATGTCTTGTAACTAATCTGTTTAGCTACCACACATTTAAATCCTTAAGATTTATTTAACTGCTAATTCGTACTTTATGTCTAACTGTAACTGGTGAAAGAAATGTATTCGTATTTTTTTTATTCCTACTCCGTGTTAATGAAGTGTGTCAACAGATTTCAAATTAAAATGGTATTCGTAAACTCATGATATATATGAACTCATGGTCCGAGTTCTGGCTGCCCCCACATTTTATCTTCCATATCCGCCACTGGAAGCAACCTAAGTAATATTTGCAAAATGCAACTAAAAGAACCAATAAAAGTTTTTTTTTTTTTTTTTTTTTTAGGCGAGCAACTTCAGTGCACAATGTCCTGGCTGATGACGTAATCATGTTTCCCAGTTCTCTGATAGGCGAGATGATTTGGTGTGAAGAGACCTATACTATGAGTGTTTTGTCTGTGCACCCGCCAATTCCACTGGATTGAGGACCCGGTGATGGTCCGAAACTTACGTTAACAGTGGGACTTATTCATCATAACTTAGGTGTTGAAAAACGAAGTAAAAAACAAATACTGATACTCAAATTGAACTTTATGTCTCGTAAATCATAGAAGAGAGACTTCTAATACAAGATAAATGTCGCAGTTCGCTACCTCCACTATTACTTGCCTAATTGCATGAAGCTTGGGGGAGGGATATACAAAAGAAATATTAAATATAGCCAACTAGAGCTTTTAATAAGTATTATTTTAACCTACAATATACAGGACGGAACTTAAATACCCTTGTCAATTCTGTATTCAGTTTCTCTGTAATAAACAACAAGTATCTTTTACAAACAAGGTTAACCCTGGAAAATCAGAATCAACAAGCTATTCATTCTGTATTAAAACTGAGTTTTCTCTGAATGTGTATATAATAAAGCATATAATAAAGGATAAAAAGTATCATTGTTTACAATGAAATCAGAAAATCCGTTGTTTCTACAAAAGAAAGTCGTATGTTTAAAGAGTAACTTGTTATAAGTTTAATGGAAGTTGCACAATCTTAAGCACTTTGGCAGTGCGAGGAGGAAGATCTAACGGCCTTTATTGCTTCCTCCGGGCAATAAACCAAGTGCTCAACAAAGATTATTTCCATTTCCTTTAGCACCCTACTCCTTCCACGAGTAGTAGAAAGCAGGAAATGGAGGAAGAAAGAGTTAGGAAAGTGAATGAGAAGAAAAGTGGTAAAAAAGAAACTAAGATATTGTCGAAAACCCCCGACGGACGACGAAGAAAAATTTCCCTGTTTTTACAGCCCGCGCGGGGTGAAGTGAAATGTTGACAGGTTTTTTTTTCTTTCTTTTTTTTTTTTAGCTGTCGAGTGTGAGAACTTGGAAGGAGTGCTACTCTCCCCTCCCCTACACTTCACAAGTTTCACCATCCACAATTTCGATAGTGTAATCGACCCAGAAGCAGCGAAAGAAGAAAAAAAAGGAAAAAACAAGTTGAAGAGAAATGTTTGTGTACTAGAAGCAATCAGGACGCGGTAACTCAGGCGCGAGAAAAGGCCAATCAACGAACAGATTGCTCTCTCGCACACCCAATAAAACTTGGAGATTCTCACCAATGACGGGAAATTACTGGATTAAAATTAGTACGCGCCGTTTAACCCATAAATTGGACAGGACAATATTCCACTCTCTCCTACATCTTTTCCCTCGGTTGCGAGGACTTTATTACTATTATTGTTGCAACATTTCACCGTATCAGTAAAGACAATGTTCGAATTTGACCAAGACTGTCATTTGTTGACTTAAGAGCAGATATTTAAAAAATAAAAGAGCTTCGTACTATATTTCAATACACAGTCAACCACCAAAAATATATTTCATCATATGCTGTAAGCCAGTATTTCTTAAACTTTTTTCAAATGAGAACCACTTTCATTAGACAGAATATCCTACAGACCACACCCTACTTCTTCGAAAACAAGATTATTATAATCGTAAATTATAAAATCATAAATAAATAAAGCAAAAAGAAATAGTAAAGACACGATTTAAATCATTTGATATCTTGCTAATAAAACAGCCTCACCTCAAAGTCGAAGAGGAAGAAAGAAATAACGAAAAAAATAATAGAGAGAAAAAAGGCAGAGGTACGTTGTGTCTGCCATAAGGCTAGGCTAACGAGGATGCGTTTCCGATGCGTTACCCTCCGCAGTGAACACGATCTACGTGGCTACTTGATAAATTTACTTTCGCTAGGGTTATAAATCATACTCAGTAAGGGATTCCAGGTGTTTTTTTTGTTTTTTTTTATTTCCCGCGCCGGAACGTAGAATCAGACTGACCTGCTTCAGTTGGTTTCTTGTGAGAAGACATGAAGGTCTTGCTAAAATCCCCTTGCCTGACAACAAATCTTTCCTTTTTTCCCCTTTTTTAAACCTCTTTTACTGATTCCGAAACAGCAGGTGGCCTGTTGTTCCGAAACGCACCAAATACGCGCGAATAGACGTATTCTGCGCGTTTTTACTGCTTTCGTGTTTGCAGCATATTGTGATTAGCCATCAACATTTAAATACATGATCAGCGTATTCCAAGCGTACGCAAGAGCCACAAAAAACGCGTTGCGAACACATCGTTGAGCCGTAGCCTAAATAAGACCGAAACAATCGGCAATATCATAAAGTGATGGACATTCAAAAAAAAATAAAGAAAAAATAAAAGAAAAAGAAAGAAAAAAGTTCTAGTTGCAATTTCGTGAGACACACGTGAATCTTTATAGAGCAAAACGATTAGTAGATAATTTATACGTGCTCTGCTCGTTTTGCGTCCATACGTTTATTTTACGAATATAAAACATAGGGAATCGCATTCTTCTATTGAGAGCTAGGAATAATTTTGAGTAAAAACAAAGGAGCTTCAGGATCTTGTATGGAAAGTCTCGAGATGTAATTTCGCGTAGCATGTGCGTCTATTCTCGGAAGAGATCAAACTCGTAAAGCTTCACGTATAATTATTCCCGAGGGATAGTTCGCTGGTGCTCAAGGTATTAGTGGTAATTAGCTACGCAAGAGAGAGAGAGAGAGAAGCGATTAGATAAGCTCTCATCTTTCTTTTGCTGATATTTTCATTCCCTTCATCAAGAGAAAAAGAGCAAATATACTTCGTTCACCGAACGAAACTCCTGTGTGTGACAAGCACATAAATTTCAGTCAGAAGAGAAGAGCAGCTAAACATTTGTGAGTAATTAAAAAAAGAAACATACACACGCGAGAGAGAGAGAAGTTGGGTGCTTATGATAAAGCTTGGCAATAAACACGAGTTCAATCTTCTCGTTTGGTAAATGAACTGTTTATTTGCTTAATAAAGCAAAAGTAGGCCAAAGAGTTTAGGCAGGTTCAAACTCGTTTGCACCCACTGATAACAGTGTTACTGTAATTAGCAGCCAGCCTTCTCCCTTCCCGAATCCAGAACGTTGACTTGGGAACCACTCTTGAAGACGAGAAACAGCGGAAATTACTTAATCGATATATTGAACACGACCCGATTAAAAAGCACATTGCAAAGAAAAAGAATAGACATATATTTCTCTCTCTCTCTCAGCTTCATTCTTACAAAACAGAATCCTCATGGAAACGCCGTGTAAAGACTGAGTGCGTATTTAAGTTGAAATTAGAAACCGTTTTATATTTCAGTGCACTCTATTGGAAAGTCTTTGATCAACGAGGTGTATAACCGTAAAATTGGCTGCCCCCGGGGCTCATTAGGATTTATACGCAAAGGCGCTGTTTACTTTGAAAAGCAAGACCTGCTCCTAACGAACTATATAAACAGCCGGTAGCAGATAAACCTCAAACACAAGAAATACTATAATTTAGATCTCTGTGCTGTGCACCATAAGAACTAAAGAAACGAATAAAATTCTCTTAGCGTTATATTAATGTGTATCCTATCATCTGGTCTGGCTTAGGTGTTTGCTGGGATGTACGTAATCAAAACCTTCATCACTTAAATCCTCAGAGATTTCCTCAGACGAAATATAAAAGTTTGTTTGCTTTAATTATTCGATCACATTACAAACAATATTTATTATTTATTAGACAAGTTCAAAATATATGGCATTTATTTTAAAATCGTAAAACCTCTAAGGGAACAAGTATTTGAATCACCATTGGTAGGCCTATTCTGTCATTATTGATGAGTCACCTGCCGCAACCAAGGAAACTTGTATGCACCACGATTCTAAACTAAGCTCTTCGTCTTGGGTGTCCCGACAAAACGTACCACTTGAATTTTCGCGACAAAACGTACCACTTTTGACGACCTGTCATAAATGACAACCTGTCATGGATTAATTAAAGCATTTCTGGTATTTATTCCACGACAAAACGCACCACTTATATAAATTACAACCTGTCTTGGACTAATTAAAATATTTCGGATATTTAATCCGCGACAAAACGTACCACTTCAAGCATTTTTTTTCAGCCTGTTCACGGATTATTCTCCAGATCGAACAAACTTCTTTTAAAGGTTCTGTACTTGACAAACCTAACATTAAACACGTTTATCAGCGAGTAAGAGAACACGAGTCTTCCAAAATACATTAGACCAATGTGGGTGCTTACATATCTAACAACAGAGAGCATAATGTTAAGAAACTACTTCCTCATGAACAGGTAAAACAACGGCAGTATAAGGTTGAGAAGAACAGACAGGTAATGTATCGAGTTGTCAAAGTGCAGAAACTCATTGGTAAAAGAGGGCTCATTTACAGAGGAAATGTATCAGCCTATAAACTGAAAGACACAGCTATAGATCATGGAAACTTTTTGGATATTGTTCCTTTCTTAAGCAAATTTGATCTTCCGCTTAAAAGTAATTTAGATAAGCGAGAAGAGTCATATACGAGGGAGTAATCAGGATAGTGGTCGTATAACTTTTACTAAACACGGTGAATTATGTTTTGAATGCTATCAACACACTTATCAGAGAAGATATTTCGAAAGAAGTCTCTCAAGTTTCAATATTTTCTGTTCTGTTAGACACTACTCAAGATATACTAGTTTCAGGCCAGTGCTCTGTTGTTTTACGGTATGTTGTTAAAATGGTTGTTAAACAAAGTATTGTTGTCATTGTAAAATGCATATCTACCACAGGCCAGTGTCCTTGCGGTTTACTGCTGGAAATTCTGCAGAAGTTGAACCTTGATATTAAGAAGTGTATTGGAAATCCAACCAATGGCTCAAGTAACATTTGAATTTTTTACAATTCACCTATGATCAGTTACACTTGTGATTCAGTTGATTTTGAGTTTAACGGCCCTTTTAGCAGCGAGGCTATATGAGACGAGACATACTGATTTACGGGAAATCCGAAGCACGTGAGCTCCCGCCAGGAATCGAACCCAGGTCTTCCACGACAAAGGCGCATACGCTAACCGCTTAACCACTAAGAAACTCAGTTACACGTGTGGTGTTACGCTCATATACTCAATCATGTCATATGTGATCTGACAAAAAATTGCATGGATTCTGTGTCATTGTTCTGCTGAATGACTGTGCGATATTTATGCTTGAGTCTTATCAGCGAATGGACATTTGGAAGATCAAAATGTTAAAGGCGTCTTACAGTTATTGCGGAAACAAGATGGTAGAAAACACACTGTTTTTCAGAAAAAGTTTGGTCATTTTTCGAACCCAGAAAGTGCTTTGTATATAGAGTTGACCATAATAAAGAAAATTGCTTCTACAGAAAATATCAAACCAAAAGCTAGGTGTAAAGCGAAAGGATATATAAAAGATCTTCTCAAGTTCAAAACAACTCGGACAGCACGAATGTTCCTTAAGATATTTCAAGTGACGATCTCTCTGTCAAACTATCTCCAAATAGAGGGTGCTGCTAGTGTAGTCCTATCGGATGGTGCAGACTACTCTGTTCCAAGTGAAAGAGTAGAGAGATGACTTTGAATCCGTTAAGAATGCAGCATTAAGCCTTGCAGAATGGGCCAATAACAAATTTGAAAACTTAGAACGTGACTTTTTTCTATTGACCTGTCGACAATTCGCCTTCAGAGATGGACAAAGATTTTCCTGTGCTGTGGATGAAGCTGCTTCTATCCAATGACCAGGTACTGCGTGGAAGCATTCAACACAATATTGTTCATGGTAGTTTTGAGTATTTCTTCAAGATTCAAGAAGCAATGAACTTTATGGATTATTTGGACCCTAGACACTTCAACCAAGTAAAGTAACAGAACTTCCAGACGTGCCTTTCGATAAACTTACATATTTTCTGAAAAACTTCAGTTAAGAATTTCCAAGGATACTATAAATGTATTCTCTTGGACTTTTGAAGGACGTGGATATCCTTGAAAGTCAGTTTTGATGACGAGCACAACCGAGAAAAAATGACTGTGCTGATGGTGCAAGTGATACAGAATTAGGAGAAAATACATTTGTTTACAAGGAAAGCGAATGCAAAACGTGTTGCAAAATTGTCCAGTGCTGCTTTTTAATTTTGCAGAATTGTAAATTTTGCAGTAATACTTATCCAGGTTTCCAGCATACAAATTTTTATTGACTTGTCCGTAACTCAGGTAACATGTGAAAGAAATTTTTCAAAACTGAAATAAACTGAAATACATTAAAAATAGGCTAACGAGTACCATGTCTCAGGAACATTTGAAAACATTTATGTTGATGTCTATTGAAAAAGATTTATTAAAAAATATTTCGAATACAAAAGTGATAGATACAGTAGCATCAAAAACTAGTACACTAAAACATCTGCTAATTTTGTAATATAGTATACGTTCTCCTTGAACTTCATATAATATTATGAACAATTCAGAATAATATACTGATGAAAGAATATCAGGTTTTAATTGTCAATTGTTAATACTATTGACTTACTGTAGAAAGAAAACTGTGCAATTGATTTGTGACATTGAGATGCTGGTGGCCCTTGTGGGAGAAAGCGCCCGCGTCTCTCTAATAATGCCTATCCGTCTCTGGTCCAAATCCTGGATAAAGTGTGATGGAAATCAGCAAATATTCAAATATTGCATATGCAAGATTCTTGCTGGTCGTGGTCTGGCGAAAATCTTGCAGGTATGGTCTTAGTCTTAGTCGTAGTCTTGGTCTTGCATCGGTACTTTTCTCAGCACCAATCTGTTCAACTTACCCTGGCCCCTTCTTATTTTGGCCGATATATATATATATATATATATACTTATATACCGTCCTATCAAGTGGTACGTTTTGTCGCCTGACATTATTTGATGGCTGATTGGAAGACTCTTCGCAAGTAGCCCTCCAGGCAAGTGGTACGTTTTGTCGCTTGTCATTATTTAAAGTGATTTTAGAAAACCCTTCACAAGCAGCCCTCAGGGTAAGTGGTACGTTTTGTCGCTAGTACGTTTTGTCGCGTATTCTTCGTCTTGATGTATTTCTGTGTTTATTATAATTAACCCTTTGTGACCGTGTGATTTCATTTTGTATCACAAGCTTTCTTGACTTTCATAGCGCATATATCGTGCCGTATGATTCCAAGTTGTATCATACGTTGCAATTATAGTGTCCTGGTAATATATAATTTTGAGGAAAAAAATGGATTTTCTTACTTCGTTAGACTTCAACATATAATCCATTGAAATAAAAAAAAAAAAAATCCTACATTTCCAAAAATTAATTCAGGTCAGAAAGGGTGAAGTATTCTATCTTTTGACAGGTTGTGGGACTAATGAGGCATATTTTATTTATATATATATAGGTTTAGGCTTAGAAACATCTCTCTCTTCTAAATCCCAATATTTTCTTATATTTCTCAAATCACCGAACAGTTTTCTTCTTCTTCCTCTTCCTCGCTTTCCTTCTATGGCGGTATGAAGAAGACAATTTCTTCGCAAGATGTGCCCAATTCAAATGGCTTTTCTACGAAGGAGGTGGCTAGAAACGTCCTCTTCTCTCCTATCCCTTTTAAAACGTCTTCGTTTGTTACTCTTTCTGTCCATTTTATCTTCTCCATCTTCCTCCAACAACACACTTCGAAGCTCTCTAAATATTTCTTCTCTACCATCCGTAATGTCCAAACTTCTGAATCATCAAGTCCAATGTTCCACATATAGCAATTTCTTCCTTAGTCCAATATTAAGGCTGCTAGTTAAGAGTAAAGCTGCTTGTTGAATTCTTCTTTGGCTATGGTAATTCTCGACCTGATCTCTTTGGTGCAGTACGCGTCTTTCGTCAAAATACTTCCCAGATATTTGAAATGGTCAATCTCTTCGAGTACTCTTTGTTTTACTCTGACCCATAAGGGCGTATTTCCACGGAATATTTTCATGACTTCCGACATTTTGATGTTGATTTCCATTCTATATAGTTTCCCAATGTCAAGTATTTTGTTAATCATCTCCTGTAATCGTTCTTCGGTCCTATAATAACAGTATCATCTGCATTCTGATCTTGTTAATGATCTACCCTCCAACCTTGAAATCTCCAATTTCCATTAATGCTTCCTTCATTAAGCATTCACTATAAATATCGAAATGTCGGTGGCTCAGTGGTAGAGCGTTCACCTCCGGTGCTTGCGGTTCCCGGTTCGATTCTAGCTCGAGCCGTGTGAACTCTGTGGTGTACAAACAGCGCGCTCGTGGGTTTTCTCGGGGGTTCTCCCGTTTCTTCCCACTTTCTTCATTCTACCATTTTATTCATTTCTCATCATCACCGTCTCCTTTAGCCTAACCGGCATAAGCGTGGGACGTAAAACTTAAAGATTTTATTTCATTTTTCCACAGTCTTAAGAGTATATGTATTCCAGGAAGATGTTCGGTATTTCCAAAGTTGACAACTGTAAACTTGTGACCAAGTGATTGTTATTAGGATCACGCCAGTAGGCCTTATAATATTGAACTGTTAATACGTCTGTCCCTTACTCCACATGATAACTCTTGAAGGAAAGCTTTTTTATTAAAAAAATATATATATATGTTTTGTTGCAATACAGCTAGATTGATTATCTCTGCAGAATTCGTTAAAGGAGTGAATCCGTTAACATCTTAACGACTAACGGTGACTTACGACCGTCCGTCAGTCCACACTATAACTCTTGAACAAAAAGGAATTGTTGAATTTTGTTTGTTGCAGTAAGTATTTGGTCTAGGAATTAATTCGTGCGGTTTTTAATAAAAATTGAAGCTTTATTTCAAAAACAAAGTAAATGAATACGTTAACAAAAATATTGTCCATCGCTAGCCACTACTTTCTCCCATCTTTCAGGCAATTTACGGATTCCGTGTCGAAAGAATTCCTCATCTTTTGACGCAATCTAATCAAAGATCCATTTTTCGATATTTTCTGAAGAAGTGAACCGCTGTCCAATCAAATCGTTATTCATGCAATCGATCAAGTAGTAGTCAGACGGAGCAGTGTCTGGTGAATATCGCGGGTGGAGTAACACTTTCCATCCGACATTTTCCAAATAGGTTTTGACCGGTTTTGCGACATGTGGTCGAGCGTTATCATCTTGATAAATAAGTTTATTATGCCTGTTATTCCATTCTGGTCGTTTTCAGGCCAGAGCTTGCTTCAAACGCATTAATTGTTGTCGATAGCGGTGTCCTTTAATAGTTTCACCAAGTTTCAGAAGTTCATAGTACACCACACGTTTCAAATCCCACCATATATACAGCATAACCTTTGCACAATGAATATCTCGTTTCGGTTGTGAAGGACCTGGTTCACCTTGCTTCACCCAGGCCTTTTTTCGTTTAGGATTCTCGTAATGAATCCACTTCTCATCACCAGTTACAATTCGATGCAAAAATCCCTTCCTTTTCTGTCTTTGAAGCAGCAATTCGCAAACGGTTTTTCCTCTTTCAACGTCTTTCTTTTCAATTCATGTGAAACCCAATAAGACATCTTTTGAATCATTCCTATGGCTTTGAGACGTTTGGAAACTGTTTTTTGCTCAACTCCAAATGCTTCTGCAAGTTCGTCCTGCGTTTGACACGAATCCTGATCAAGCAATGCTCTCAATTCTTCATCTTCAAATTCTTTTGGCTGTCCAAATTGCTTTTGGTCTTCCAAGCTGAAATCACCACCTTTAAACCGTGCAAACCACTTCTGACACGTTCGCTCAGCTAGAACATGGTCACCAAACACTTCCACTAAAATATGATGACTTGCGGTAGCACTTTTCTTGATGTTAAAGCAGTGAAGAATAACTCCCCGCAAAAACACTTTATCAGGCACAAAATGCGCCATTTTCATTTGAAGAAAAAATGTTGTTGTTTCCGCTTCAAGCAACTGACATATACTAAACAAGATGCTCAATGACAGTAGTTTTCAACGCATGTTTGGATCAACGAAACTATGGGACAATAAGCTAGTTACGCCATCTTTTGTAAAACCGCACGAATTAATTCCTAGACCAAATAGCTAGAGTGATTGTGTCCGGCGAAGTCGATAATGGAATCAATCTGTCAAGATCTTAACAGGTAACCGTGACTTTAACGGTAGATATCAAATTTTCTATTACTAAAACTACAATAGTAGAAGTTATACATTTTGAAAAATGGCAACAAACTTTCTCCAATGGTTGCCATCTACCGGATGAAATTGAAACTTCTACTGCGTGAACCTATTTATTGTCTAGCGGCGTATATTGAGCATTTTACTTGACGTCCTCCTCTTCTAAAAAGTTGACTGAATTAATTATATATGTTGCAGCTGTTTCTTTCGCAACATAAGACCTTCAATTATATATCTCGTGTAAAAGTGACACATCTAAACTTTACTTCAGAAAGAGCGATAAATGATATTTCCGCATTGTTGCCATTCGTTTACTCTTTCCTTAAGTTAAAGAAGCTCCCAAAACGTTCGACAGAATCTTGTAAGCAAGTAGCATCGCAGGATAATCTACAAGTATCTGCATCCTCCATTCCATCATTAAGGATAACAACGCAGTTCACTGTGTACACCAGTAGTGTCTCCACAGTGATTCTAACATTATCCCTGCTACAAGGAACTAATGAGCTCGCATGGATTCATGGAAAGGCATCCGACGATAAGATGATTCACAAGCGTCAATACACCAATCACAAAAAAAAAAAAAAAAAAAAAAAAAAGTAAATATACCGTCCCCATGGTAAAGAAAATCGCAAATTCTAGTTTGCAAACACAAAAAGTATTGTTTATTTACAGTTATTTTCTAGATACCTTAGTATTCATTAAGAAATATATCAGTGTTTTTTTCAATAGATTCATTGCCACAAAAAGTAGCGAGTGCGGTGAGGAAATCTTGAAACAAACGGATTCATTAGCAGCACAGCCGCAGAAGACACGTGCGGACGTCAGTCAATAAACATCCGTGCAGAATATTTTCAACGAACTTAAAAAGTTCGTTAATGAATTCTCTATGTATGTGTGTGTGTTTGTTATTTGCGATTTTTTTTCTAATTCTGAGCCCTCCATTCGATAGAACACCAAAAAATATCTGAGAATGTGATGAGATTTTTCGCGTCACTTTTACCGTTTCCGGGATATTGCCAAAATATGGCCCGATTTCCGGACATTTAAGGAGCCATATCTCGAGAACCATAAGTTACAGAGAGATGGCGTTGGTGTTGATCAATACTTAAAAGGATGGTAAATATTTTGGCACCAAATAGTAACCGGTGGCCACTGTCCAACTGCCACTGGTTTCGCCAGTGGCCGCCAGTTAATATCAGTACCAAAATGTTTACCATCCTCTTAGGTATTGATTAACACCAATATCATCTCTCTATGACTTACCATTCCCGAGATATTGGCCAAAAAATAATTCCAATTTCGGGAGACTTAAGGAGCCATATCTCGAGAACCGTAAATCATAGATAGATCATGTTGGTGTTGATCAATATCTAAGAGGATGGTGAACATTTTGGTACCAAATAGTAACTGGTGGGCATTGGCAAACTGGCCATTGTTTCCCTGATTTGGCCAAAAGAGTTCGAATTTCGGAATATTTAAGGAGCCATATCTCGGGAATCCGAACTCATAGAGAAATGATATTTTACGAATTTTTGAGAGAAAGAGAAGAAGGTACATATAAAAATATTTACTTTTACATCTAGGAACAATGACAGTTATCCTTCCCGCTCCATCTTTCCATTCTTTTTAAGTTCGTTTTGGCAATGCTGTTGCAGTATTCTCAACTGGTGGATTCTGAATTGGAGTTGATTAGGATGAAAATTTTACAAGAAAGTAGCTCCACAATGCTTAAGGGTTTAAAGGGGAAAAAGAGAGGGGAAATTACTTGGAATATTACTAGTATGTACTTAAATCCTCTTTCTGCTTTAGGAAGTGGTCCTATAATGCTAATCATGTTAGGAAAATGATTATGCTCATGTATAAACTGGAAGGAAAAAAACTAATGAAAAGTGCTCAAAATCAACGAAAAGCAGGGTTTATTTTTGAAAATTTTCTTACGTTTCGCGCCAACCATGGTGGCGCTTCGCGGCCGGTCTGTCGACCTCACTCATAGTACGGGGGCGCCGTCGTATATTCTCGCCCCGCGTCCTGATCTTCCATGGCACGGCACTGCCGGAGATACAGACTCCATCCCTGATCAACCCTTACAAGGTATTCCTCACCGCACCCTCTCGCCTCCAAGAGAGCTAGATTACAGAATGAATGTCACCAGCCCTAGCACTAGGGGCAAGAGATCCGTGCAGTGATCAACTGACGACCGATGAATCCAGCAGCTAATGTGTTGCTACGTCAAAGAATTCAGTGTATAAATATTAGACCCTTCTTCCTCCTTAAAAAAAAAAAAAAAAAAAAAAAAAAAAAAAAAAAAAAATCTGGTTTTCCTCAATATCCATCTCTACTGAACTCTTACGTGTATTAGCTTATGTGCGACACAAGCTGCGGATTTGTAAGTATGGAATGCATTCGTGTGCACGAAGCCTAAAGCTCTGTAATTCAGTGCAAGATGAAAGTTGCAATTAACTCCTGTTAATGTGACAGAATCGTTTTAGTATATAGTCGCTATAAATAACGATTAATTGGGAAAGGGGAAACAATCATTAACTCTAGTATAGTTGCTAAAACTACATTGCTTTTCTTTCTTTTAATTCTTCATGTAAACTCTGATGTGGAGTTGTTCGCTCGTATAAGCCCCGCACGCTTCACGGCCGCTTTTTCTAATTGAATGCTCCGTTGATCAGGGGAATTTGCTCGGATGACACGTAACACTCGTTCATCTGTCGCTGATGCTGAAGGGGTCACTCGCAACGAGAGGATTATCCAACGTACACGGCGGCGTCACTCACAAGATTAGTGTGCTGCAGGGAATTTCGGATTTCGGTAGGTACGTACTTATTATGCAGAAGACACGTCCAGAATTAGGAAGGGAAAAAAAAAAAGAAAAAAAGCAGTTCCCTAACAAGTTTTCATTATTAAACATCACGACAAGTTGCTGCATTCGCTTTTCACTATTAATTAATTCGATCGTCTAACTAGATTAAAATAAAGAGTATTTCAAATCACGACAGTGATAAAATAATAGAGAGAAAAATATCTCTTCCATACACAGTAACCACCGTTCAAAATTACTCAATCAATTTTAAAACCGAAGAGAATTGATAATGTATTAATCTATACTTTAGAAGAACGTACTTTGATTGTTTGTTTACTACAGGTAGTATAGCTATGCTTCATTGTTACAAGAAAACAAACAGCAACATATACAATATGGTAGTTAACAGTGTGCTTTTTAATAATGTATTGTATATTATAAGTTCTAGTCCGAATTTAAAGTTTCTAGCTGAAGTAGTTTGATCAACCAATAGAGAATTGGGAGACGGTTCTACTACTTAGTATCAAGGTGTAAGAAGTTTGCAAAATAATCATCTTCTTCCTCTTCTCAACTATAGGTTTATGGGCAACATGGGAATTTTAGAATTTTTCTCTCACTTAGGAGAGCTGTTTTATACTTTGATAAGATCTCTTCGTAACTACATCTAGATATTCTATTCTTGGTCATCCTCTTCCTGGTTTTCCCTCTATCAACACGGTGATCCAATCGGAGTGCGGTGATTAAGCATATTGTTTCTTCTTTTTTCTATTATCGTCATGATCTGTCGTCCTTCATTAGCTTCCTTTAGTACGTCTTCATTCCTTTTTCTTTTGGTCCATAATATGCACAGCATTCTGCGCCAACACCACATTTCAAATGCTTCCAGCTCGGATATTTCAGCTTTTTTCAATGTCTAAGTCTCTGATCCGTAAAGGACTACGCTCCATACTATTCTTAATAAATCATTTACGAACATCCAACAACATATTTCTTAATAATAATAATTATCATTATTATTTGATAGTGTTTATCAGAGATGAAAACTTTAAATATTAGCAATGTGACTTCCCTAAGATCCGCCACTGCTTGGGAAGAAAGTTTGTTTCTTTCTCTTGAGCTTTCAAGTCTCTGTAGCAAGAAAGGCATAAATTATCGCAGTTACCTTACAAGAATTGTGTAATCAGAATGTTCCTTTAGTCTCGTAAATATTTCAGCGTTCGGTAATTAACTAATTAATTAAAAGCAGATTACAAATAAGTAAATAAAAATATAATCATACAAGGTTTTCTTTTCTAAGGACATTAATGTAATGTCTTTTAAGCGAATGCCTATCACGTATGTTTGTGGTGAGGGCACAGACTCCGGGTGAGTGCACAGACTTTCTGACATAGTACCAGCATCGTGAAACACTGAGGAGATGCCGGAATTAAAGGATAGCGAACTCCGATTTAAAAAGCCAGAACTATCAGTGATGGAGGCTGAAGTGCTGACTACATTAGCACACAACGAAAAGCTGTCAGTATGTAATTGGTAGGAAGTAAAACCACATACTTCAGCTTCTTTAATAGCATTATTTGAACTACTGACTAATGCTCTTAAAAGACAATAATCCACAATTTGAATATTCGGGAAATGATTCATTGAATGTTCGTACAAAATTTGTTATTCAAGTCATTACCCGAATATTCGAATATCAGCAAACAAATTACAGTATTTGAATAACTCATTTACGAATACTTGTAACACTGACTCTAGATTACGGAAAAAAATAGTCCTTTGATTTTACCACATCTTTATTATTAAATGAACCTCTCATAACACCAAACCAATAAGAAATTTGAGTTTTTTTGTTGACACTGTTCCTTATATCAGTCCATCTAACTGCTACAATTCTCAAATCAGTATTGTCCTCGCGTAAATCAGTCTTCATAAGATGCGCAGACCCCCTGGTCACGAAGAGTGGGGAAGGAAATAACTCCTATAGCAGATACACTCTTTATTAGAATTAACTGAATGTATTAAATACACTTTTCAGCGGAGAAAATACTGGTCCTCCAGGCTGGGGGTTCACGTCACGTGGGCAGTCGGTTGTAAACATATCTGCCAAATCAAATATGGATCGTGAGAGGAATTTGAATTAGAAAAACGCTACCCCAGAATCGAAGCGCGGACCGACCGCCTTAAGGTTGTGAGAAGAGCAAGAACTACCTTTTGATAATGGGCAGAAGGGAATAAGAACCGAACCCAGAAACAGAAGAAAATCAGAATAGGAACGTGGAACGTCCGGACCTTGACAAGTAGGAACTGGAAATTATTGGGAACGCTGTCAGAAGAGTAAGCATAGCATTCATTCAGGAGGCCAAATGAAAGGGTTCAAGATCAAAGGAAATAGGAAATGGATAGGCTTATGTACACGGGTAACAACAACAGAAATAATGGTGTTTTGAATTATCTTGGATAAGAAGATGAAGGAGAAATGGATTGCAAACTAGTACTCTTTCTGCCACATTTCCATTATCCAATAGTTACTGCTTATTCTCAATTCCAGCTAAGAGTTTGCACATTGCCACAACCAGCAATAATGAGTGTAATTATGATGAGAATTTCGAGTACGGTTTTTACAGAAAATTCGTAGTTATTCAAGATATTGCAAATTAAATGGATGAAAACCATATTGGCCAAAATTAGCTTTATAAATAACGATTAGAAACAGTCGGTCTGGCAACAAGATCTAAGAAGAATAACCTTATTTTTTAGAGATATAATTGTTCATAATCGTGATTTTCTTTAAAAAAAAAAAAAAAAAACACGAGATCAGTGATCTTTAAACTAGTATATCTCCGAAACAAGATTTATGCACGGATATGGTATGGCATTCATACATTTAAATAAGATAGTTAAGACGTAGCTTTGGAAGACAGAAATCATATGCGTTAACTACTCCCCCTTCTCCCGCATGAGCACATTTCTCTTTCGAGTTTTAATTACTAGTACATTTCTAGATCGCCAATGTATTACGGCTTTTCCCTATAAACGGAATGGTTCTCAGCACCACTTTATATTGTAGTAAATTTCACAGAAGCAATACATTTGGTAAGCCAAGCGTTTACGGAAGATAATATGATTATAGTGAGATTATAATAGCAAAATGCTAAGACCATTAGCTATGACCAGTATTCCGTAGGATTACGCAATTAGTGAGAAAGGCATACAGTTACTACAAATGGCTAACTAACATCAGTCATTAGTTAATTGAGTGCAATTGGATATACGGGTTAGAATCTAAATATTAATATCTTTGTATCTCAATGATTATTCCCTCAATCAGAAAGCTGAAAGTATTCCTCAGAGCATGCGACACTGGAAATTAATCTATTTATTATGGGACATTTGAATAATTAGCATAGTGGAAGCTCCTATTTCATAGTTACCAATATCCACTTGACATTAATATTTTTAAAATTAAAGGTAATTGTGAAATAGTATAAACCGCTGCAATCAAATCACCTATAGTGTTCAGTTCAACATCCTGTGACTATTCCCCAAAGAATATTGCAGTATAAATGCTAATCAAATACAATTATTTGTGAATAGAAGATTTTAAAAAATGCAATTGCTTGTAAATGTAATTTTAATGAGTTATCTTCTCATAATATATATAAAACTCTGTGTCTCAATAAATCTACTCATCAGATGAAGAATTCAGAGTTCCACGTTCTGTCTTATAATTTCTCCTATGACGCCTGTCTATAGACAGATCAACGGACGGACATAAGACTTTTGATACTTATGCATAGAAGTTTACAATTCTAAAATTACACAAAAGTTGGGTCAATGATTTGAACATGGACAAATTTTAATCAACAAAGGAGGAGACTTTTAGACGTAAGAATTATTAACCTGTTTCAAGAAGCTTTTGCTTTGGGAAAATTTAAGAGATCGCGTCATAATTCTCAAGAAACATGAGACAGGGAGAGTAGTACAAATAAGGACTTAACTGTTTTACAATCAAACTATATTCCTCCCCTGTGCATTGATGTTTAACAGACAAAAGCAGCTCCCAATGCGATGATCTCCATTCTGTAAGAACTTTACTCTAAACCAGTATCCAAACTACAGCAAGCGAACACCACCTGTATACTTATACTAACCAAGCATAATTGATGTTTTGCATAATTCTACCGCTCTCCACAAGATGGCACTGGCGCTACAATATGTTGATGTATAGTAAAACAGGTCTTCAGCGGACCCTATATTAAACGGAAACTTGGGTTAAACGGAAATATTTCAGGGTCCCATTAATTTACTCTTGAAAATCGCGTTAACTTTCCTTCATTAAACGGAAACTGTATTACGCGGAAAACAGAAGTCAAAATAAGCCCCTTAACGGAAAATTTCAATTCCGGAATGCAGCATTAAAAAAGTTTTTAGACATCCTATGAGAGGTTAGATATACTTTTAGAAAAACAGACAGTGATGTACAAACCGAAGCAGATATAACGGATATACATGCTTTAATTGAGAATTATATGGAAGGAGAGTATAGGCTAAGACCTATCAAGATTCTATCAAAAGTTTAAATGAATTCCAACATTTGCCTTACGTCGAAATGACACTGATATGCTTCGTATGGTTTCTGGGGCTAAGTCCCTGCGGAAAAGTTAGCAGACAAGCAGCGATGTGTACAGAAAACCCTCCTTGACTATTGAAAGGATTAATTTAATGTTTATACAATATTTGTTGTGTTCAATGTAAGTTTTACGTGCAGTAATTCGTAGTAGAAATAAATACTGTAAATTGATTAAGGCACGTACACAATCTTATTTTATCTTAGTATATCCATTATATGCTGCATATTTTTTCATGTCTA
Source organism: Thermobia domestica (assembly GCF_964235325.1). NCBI lineage: Eukaryota > Metazoa > Arthropoda > Insecta > Zygentoma > Lepismatidae > Thermobia > Thermobia domestica. Next base: position 199,453,331 of record NC_137468.1, read on the forward strand.
CCTTCGTTAACTGGAAATCTATCTTTAACGGAAATTTTTGCGAGTTCCATTCAATTCCGATGAACGCAGGGTTTACTGTATTATGAAGTACCTAAGTCTTGGCCTTTCGGACTTAGTGGAGAAGGCAATGTGGCCCTTAGGTTTAAAAGTTTGGAGACCTCTGCTCTGCTCCTTGTTAACTCCTGTTTCATATTAAAATTTGTATTAAAATGGTAGTAAGGTTATTTGAATATACGTAACAGAATACGCAGCTCTCTGTGGAGAAAAAGCTCTCTAAATAAGTTATTTCTTTCTGCAGAAACGCTGGACGAATTGATACAAGTAAAGGAACGGCAGACTTCAGGTTAAAATTAATTAATTAATTAATTTACAGAGACTTCAATCACTAAACCGCGTAAATTGTAAATTCGGAAATGATGTTGGAAGTTCTGAAGAAGGTTGGATTGGAATGGAAAGTTCGAAAACTCATAAGAAACTTACATACGAACCAACAAGTACGAGTTCGAATAGGAGAGGAAATAACAGAGGAGAGTGCAATTGGAAGGGGGGTTCGAAAGGGATGCTGCCTCTCGTCTACATTAATTAATATATATCTAGAAGAGATAATAATAATAAAAAAAAAACAGCCTACAAAATGAAGACAGCACTTCAGCAGGAGATAGAGTAATTTGGTGTATACGGTTTGCAGATGATATGGCGCTTCTTGTCGAATCTAAGGACGAAATCAATAAGATTTTAGAAAAGTTGAGGATGTGATGTGAAAAATATGGGTTGAAAATAAATGTTAGAAACACAAAATCCATGATGATTGGAACGAAAGGGTCGGTGTCAACTGTAGAAGTAGGAGGGGAGAAAACAGAACAGGTGACTACTTTTCGATACCTGGGTAGTATTCTTAGTAGCGACATGAAGTGCGAACCTGAAATAAGAGCAAGGATAGGAATGGCGAAAGAGCCCTTTAGGAGAAAGAAAAGTCTCTTTTGTAGGACTTTAAATAAATAGTTGAGAAAAAGACTCATAAAACGCTTCGTGTGGAGTATTGACTGTATGGGCGAGAAACGTTGATATTACGAAAAAGTTATGAAAAACGACTGGCTTTCAAAATGTGGGTGTGGAGAAGAATGGATAGAATTAGTTGGGTTAAGCGGAAAACGAATGAGAGTTTGTTAGAAATAGTAGGAGAGAAAAGAACAATTTTAGATATTATTACGAAGAGGAAGAGAAACTTGTTGGGACATTGGATAAGAAGGAATTATATCATGAGGGACGTGCTAGAAGGCATGGTGGAGGAAAGAGAAGGAGGGGAGAAGGAGACTACAATTAATGGATGATATTAAAAGAGAGAAATTGTACGTGAAGACGAAGAGGTTAGCGGAAGACACTGGAGGATGGAAGCTTCTCATTTCTGGCAAGTGACCTACCAATAATGGCAGAATACCTATGATGATGATGATGATCAATCACTAATGTTCATTTTCTTATTTATTTTCTTTCTTAGTGTCACTGTTAGAAGAAAAACACAACAATCGGCTGCTCAACATATCCAGAATATAAAGAATGTATTCGAGCAAAATAAAAAAAGAATATCATCAGATTAGTACAGAAAGGCCATGAAAATTAGATTTTAACCTTAAACATGTCATCTTGTTCAGTTTTATGTAATCTATCCACTGGTGTACATGTTATGTGTTATGTTTGTACAGTTAAACACAAATTGAAGTTTAAGATTTGATAATAAATTTGTGCTACATGTCATTATTCTGTTCTTTGGCTTCGTTTAGCGCATACACTTCATTATCATAATCATAGTACGAGGGTGATTCAGAAAGTAATGCCTCTACGGTCATAATTTTATTTGTATTTGACAGAGGTATCACTGGAAAGCTTTCAATTCTGGTACAAATGGTGGCATCATTTTTCAACATGGTTTCTATTGCGGGCGACAGCCCTGCGCCAACGCGAAACAAGATTTTTCATGACTTCCGCAAACAATTCTTGTGGCTGTTGGAGCTACCACTGCCGAACTGCTACTTCCACCTCCGCGTCACAACTGTAGCGCTGGCCGTTAAGATGATCCTTAAGTTTGAGGAAGAGCCAACATTCACAGGACACAAGAACCGGACTGTAGGCACGATGAGGCAGAATGTCAACAAACACTTTGCCAGCAGATGGGACAACTTTGAACCTTTTGATGAAGTAGTGGACGTGTGGCGCTTCCTTTCCAGGTCGTAACGCTGTATCCACGACTCTTTGCTAGCGATGAATGTTTCTGGGCGCGCAACCTTCCGCACTCAGAAATTCAATGACAGCCCACTGTTTCAACTGGGCGTCGCAACTGAAAGTCAATGCATTGCTCCATTACTTTGGAACGAGAAGAAACAGCAAGGAGAAACAAGTGACGTTCTATAGCTTGAACATTAGTGCATTAATGATAAAAAGTTCAGAATGTTTGCAGTAATATTGGCCATGTAGTGGGCTTGGAAGCATTTACTTTCTGAATCAACCTCGTAATAGGTGGCGTTGTTATTGCACAGTGCAAATCACCTCTCGACTTCCAAGGAAACTATTCATGAGGATTTTCATTCAGACATATCAGTTTAAGTTCGACGACATTATACGTCGTTAAAAACTAATATTATTGTAGAATTACTTGCTCCTAAAGAAACGTTAATTTACAGCAGCACCTTACATCAACGACTTCAATCATTTAAATGACGTTTGATTCTAATATATTCCAAAGCAATGAATTCAGAAAGTGACGCCTTGTATGTGGTATATACTTGTCAAAGACTCCTAACCAAGTATCACTGATAGTTAATATTCCATTTACAGGACAAGAGCTAAAAGCTTGTACAAAGACACTCACTCACTCCCCCCCCCCCCCCCGTCTCTCTCTCTGACTAACTTCCATTCTATGTGCGTGAAAGTAGACGTCGCAAAAGCCTTTTCTAATTGCAATCTAATTAAATTGATTCTGACAGAAGCACCAAAAAGGAACTATAACTTATTCCTTAGTTGATTGAAAAGGATACAGAGTGGAAGCTCTCCGCTAATGAAATTCCAACTCTTTTCTATTATCGCCTTAGGACGACATAACTACAAATTGGAATTTTCCGTTCACTCAGAAGGACAAGTTGTTGATATTTCCTGCTGATAGCGTTCTTGCAAAACTCACAGAAGCTCTCAAAGATATATACAGGGTGTCCCAGGAGGAAGGAGCAATATTTTGCGAAATGGTAGTATGGATGATTCTAAGGAAACAGTTCATACTGGATCCTAATCTCAGCCGGTTTGAGAGCTACAGGTTCTAAACCATTTTTGACTTTATCTTGCTTATTGCTCACCCTGTATTTATTCTACAGAGGTGAGATACATCGGATTTGAAAGGTGATGGAATTCCCTTTCCAACGGTATGCAACATGTGGCAGTGGCGTCTTTGGAAAGGAAGTTATAGAGGGAAATTTGGGAATCAGCGTTGCCATCCAATTCCCTTACATAATCTTAACTTTCTCTCAATAACCTCCCTCTCAAAGACATCACTTCCACATGTTGCATACTGTTGGAAAGGAAATTCCATTGTTTTTTAAATCCAATATATTTCAGCTCTCTAGAATAACTATAGTGTGAGCAATTCGCAACATAAAGTCGAAAATGGTTCACAACCTGTAGCTTTCAAACCGTTGAGATTAGGACCAATGGTCATACTAATCTTTTTCCTTAGAATCACCAATGCTACCATTTTCCTCAACATTGCCCCTTACTCCTGGAACACTATTTTATATAATACAGTTCCTCAGACAACACATTATTAGTAAACGAAAGATTCTAAAAAAGAACGAAGCACTTAGGTTTGTTGTTGCACCTTCTGCAAGCCATGTAGGATAGTCTCGTCTGCCTTTCGACCGTGTGATGTACGACTAAATTTCTGAAATGTTGCCTTTTAAAAACCGAATTCCTTAGCGCTGACATACACAAAAATAGCATTCTCTTTTTTTTTTTTCAAATTTGAAGCGTAATTTGAAACTGAACAAAGTTCGCTAAAATAAGTAAAACTACCTTTTAGACTTCCCTCCCAACAACGAAAGAACGAAAAAAAACAAGCGCACATAGTGGTAATTTATTACTAATTGCTCACCAATATTGTGTATATAATATATTCTTAAATGTGGATTTCATATCATCTCATGTGACACAAGAACAAAATATACTTTCTCTTTCCTCGCACATGCTTTCACTTAGAATTCACGAAAATTGAAACGTTTATGATCTTTTGATTATCATCCATCCTTCCTCTCCCGTCGTGGAAATTTAAAAATTTATGTAAAAAGAATTTCATGACCCTCACTCAGACTTATGATTATATTCCATTATGTCGTCAACTCAACTTAATCTTCAATTAAACAATAAACGTTTGATCAATTTGGATCGAAATTGGTACAAAAGTTATCGCCGCTAAATATTTAAGTGACCTGTCAAATTTTGATACGATTGGTCGACGCCAGAGGCCAGCTTTGGTCTAGATCAGGGTTTCTCAACCTGGAGAGGGTTTCATAGAGGTCACGAAGATAAGCGGAGTGATAAATATAATTAGAATCTAATACCGAAAAAAAAAATTTAAATTCTTTTGAATTTTGTTCTGATAGCATACTGTTAAGAACAACAAAAAATAGGTCTCCTAAACATTTTCAACAGAAACAGAGCTATTTAAAAATAAATTTAAATGAAAGAGGTACGATATGAAACTAATGACAACTGCATTTTGAAATGACAGAAAAATATAACTGCAACAAAACCTGCATATTGAAATATACGTAATTAAAACTGATAGCTAATGAGATACCTGGGCACGGTGTGATTTTCACCAGTGCGGCAATGTTCGGTTCAAGTCGCTCATTATCAAGTCATTTTCAACGTGTCTTTATTTTAATGTTTACAATGGAAGAAAAATCACTTTGACACATACGATGTAGCAAATGGAATTATTACTTTTAAAGCAGCAGATACCAAATCAGGATATTCTTCTCTCCTCTTCAGCCAGAACTTGTCCAAGTCTTTGTTACACAAAATCTGTTGCAAGGACTTCTCGCACGATAATTCTATTAGTTGCGTGTCCTCTTCAATGAAGAAGTTTAATATAAATCTTGAAGCAGCGCTTTCATCGTAGAGAATATATTAGCACTATACAGAAGAAATAGATTATATTATTATAGAAATAGATGGATATCGTAAGATCTTCGCAATAGATATATTAAAAATACCGCACAAGCTTATTACACACCAGCAATTATAAGGGGGTCGCTGGCAAGATGTGGTAAAATGGGAGTCGTGATAGGAAATAGATTAAGAACCACTGGTCTAGATTATTCAAGGTACACTGAGTGCTTACTGAATTGCGACTACCTACCTAAGACTTTGTTGATCCATCTTTCGCTCAGAGGACGGCGTGGCACAGATTCTCGTAGTAGCTGATAGGTTTCCTGCAGTAGCTGGGTTCAGATACCATATATTCCCGATGGCATCTCACAATGAACCTACAAATGTTAGTGCAGGAGTCACAGAGCGAATACTTTGTTTCACAACATCCCATATATATCCTATAGGATAAAGACCCGCTGAGTTAGGGGCCCAATTCGCATGCTACAGCTCCGCGGAATGTTGCTTAAGCCAAGAAAATACCGTAGTGGCATCGTGCTTTGTCGTCCTGGAAAATGCCGTCTTCGTGTGACACATTGTAGGGTTTACGTGATCCTCTAAAACCTGCAACGGATGTCTCGCTGTGGTTCATGCACACCAATGGTCCCAATCCATACCAACAGAAGCTTCTCCAAATCATACAACCGCGCCCATCTGCCTGTACAGCACGCACCATGCATGAGGGGTCCATAGCTTCGTGCTGCTGGCGTCACACATGCAGACGCCGGAGGAGTAGCACAAATCGTGCTTTCTCGGACCATCACACCCTTTTCCAATCATCCATAGTGCAACTAACGTGTTCCTGTGCTCAAGCGGGACGAAGTCGCTGGTAACGAGTCGTAAGGAGTAGGTGACGAGTAGGTTGTCTGCTGTAGAACTTCATGCGTGCAAGTGTACGTCGTATAGTTGCGTGGGATATGGGTGTTGTACATTCACCATTGTATTGGGTCACGCAATTTCTGGACACCGACGGTTCGTTTGGCTATCACGAGTTGTTTGACACAACGCTCACTCCACGTTTTGAACTTCCGTACACCCCTGCAACTTGCCATTTTGACTCTTTCACACCGTTTCTCTATTTTTCCCCCACGCCTTGTGTATCTTCACTATATAGGAAGGGCGCAACCAACGAGTGTTGCTGACTGGGTTATTGACGCATCTATTGCTCGGGTACCCACAATTATGCCGTATTGGAATGCGGATAGATCCTGCCCACCTCCCATTATAACATTGTGCTGTTGTCCGCCAGCATGTAGCCTCGAGTGTGTTCTTTCTCTGCATTGCTGTCAGTCAGAGTAGTCAGGTAATCAGCTCTGCTGCTGGCCACATTTTCTTAACTCAATGTAAAATATTTAACTCGGTAAGCGGCTTGAATATAATCTAAAAAATAGAAACAATGATTAAGAATCTTAGAGAACAGTACGCTTGGATCAACGGAAGTCATATAAACAAATAAGTAACCAAATATCACCCACAAAATGACGATGTCAAAATTACTAGAACGGCTGAGTGATCAAAGACTTTAGGGTAGCGATTGTAAGACTTAACTAAGTATTTTAGGGATAACTGAAAACATATTCTACCGATCTACTTTGGAGTTAACAGAATGCAGATTTTGAAAATCTTGAAGTGCAAACTTAGTTTTAACTACGTAAAAAGTATTGGCGTAATGTGATTTTTTTCTAACGATTCTGATGGATATAGACACTTGTTTCGCTTTACGTACCAGGCATACGCCCTACGCGCTAAAGAAGACGGGTAAGTAATGACAATAAATGATTTTGAGACAACTGTTGGAATTAGAATGTGGGAGGGAACGGGAGAACTCCGAGTAAATTCATAGACACGATTGTCCACCAGAAAATCACATGATCTGGGATCGAACTAGGGTCACCTCGTACCAAAAAAAAATATCATGTGTACATACTAAGTAACGCGTGATTGAGTTGAAACATGGTTTTGGTTTGGTTTGGTAGTTTAACGTCCTTTTTACTACCAAGGCTGTATGAAACTTGTATCTAGAGCTTAACATGGAACGCAAAGACAAAATGGAATTAAGGTTACCCGTGCTGATTATTTAGCCTGAATGGATTGACAATATATCAAGGAATGTCAATGGAATGAATAACTAATAAGAATCATGTCATACCTAAAATATTGAACTAAATAAAGTAGCTGAATACAGTAGGGTAATGTTATCGATTAGAGATGCCATTTTTTTCGCCAACTAAATTCGTTACTGCAATTAACACAGATGGCGCTCTTTTGTTTTTGAATCTGTGATAAACGCTCGAGCGGACAGTGGAGGTGACCGTTCATGTGTGAATTCTCCCTTTTTTGTTGAACGATCGGGAAACGATTTAATTGGGCATTTATTCCACAAAAACGACCGCTCCTCTTTCTCCGCTCGCTCATTTCATGAATTACGACTTCCGCTATTGAGCACCGTTAAAAGCAAATGAGTGGCGCGCACGGGAACATCAAACCATTCCAGGGCCAACCCACAATGCGCAGCAACAATTCATTTGGTTTACGTTCTCATGGAACAAAACATCCGCTGGAAAATGAATCATCCATTGTTTCCAAAGCACAATTCATACAATAATTTCACTCCCTGAAAACTACAGCGACATCTGTCTGGAATGGAATTTGTCCTTAGAGAAGACCTGTCCTGTAAAGATAAATTTTTTTCGATCCCGTAAAATTTTTACTAATATTTGCACAGGATTATCTGAACTTTAACGCAGAAATGAAGAGATTATCCTGTTAAGAAAACATTTACGATTTTTTTAATCTTCATCCAAATGTTTATTTTGAAAATTCAGTCTCCAGGACACAACATATATATATCATAGAGATCAACGGAACTCTTCCTGAATGAAAGTTGGCATCGTGTTAGATCCTGACCTGCTGTAGAAGCTTATGAAATATTACAATGTGCAGACTTTTTGTTTTTAAGTTATACGTAAAATAAGAACGAAGCTGTAAGAATTGCAAGCATTTTTAGATTTTTAGGAATATTAAAAAAAAAAACATAAAATATTGCATTTTCAAGCAAGGGCGCCAATTTCTCTGTAAATTGGAAGGGGGGGCATTCAGATGCAGATGGCATATATATATATATGAGGATTTTAAGACAAATTGCATTTAAATTATGCCAAATATTGTATATTGATAAATACAATGCGGGGGCCACATGAACTTTGGGGGGCCCGGGCCCCGCCAGGATCGGCGCCCTTGTTTTCAAGTAACATAGAACACAATGTTGGAAATTTACACGAACTATGATACATTCGGTTCAGAATTTTGTGTAAGTTGAGATTACATTTCGTTTTAATGTAAAATACGACCATGTTTGGTGTCCAATGTAGAGATGTATGAATAAGAAATTGGGACTAGGGAACAAAGCCACCAACAGAATAAACGAAGGAAGGGCAACTGTCCACCTCTGCACTTTCGAAGGGATCATTCTATTATATACTCGTTCTATTTTATTTCATACTATTATAGCATATTAATAAAGTTGTACTGTAATGTGGATACGTAATTGTTGTTTACCTGTATTTTGTGCATGCGTGGATCAAGGTGAATATTATCGTCGCCAATTCTGTCGAGAAATTTCAAGCTCAAAATATAAAACGATAATCATGTCTGTTGTACTGCATGGTTGCGAAACTTGGTTGCTTACTTTAAGGGAAGAACACAGACTAAAAGTATTTAAGAATAAAGTCCTGAGAAGAATATTCGGACCCAAGAGAAACGGGAATGGGGAATGGTGGAAACCTCATGACGAGGAACTGCATAATTTATTCCATTTACTAAACATTGTTAGGGTCATCAAGTTCAGGAGGGTTAGGTGGCTAGGTCATGTAGCCAGAATGGAAGAATATAGGAACACATCCAAAGTTCTAACTCTAAATCCAATCGGAAAACGACCATTAGGTAGACCTAGGCGCAGATAGGAAAACAATATTAAGATGGATCTCGCGGAAATAGGTATATAAAGAAGCTGGGTCCAGTTGGCGAAGGACAGAAGTCAATGGAGAGCTTTTGTCAACCGCCGAGTTCCATACGCCATAAAGTTGCATTATCTGCAACAATGTAGGTGGAGCTTAATGTTTTAACATCAGCATATTAATATAGTACTGATTAATATATCAAATTCACGGGGGGCAACTGCCCTCCCTTGCTCCCTAAATGAAGCCCTGTGGTATCGATCTTCTGGCCAAAGTGAAAAAAGTCATGTGGGTGTCTCCTGTGAGGAATTTGTCTTTTGTTAAAACTCGACTCCATTCGTTGTTGCCAAGAAGATGCTTGGACATGAACCTCAGCACAAATATAGAACTGAAACTTCCAAGAGAATCAAAAAGAGGACCTATTACACATTCAAATAGCCAGCTTGATTACAAACAAAACCAATACTCCATTGATGCGGCCTCCACCTTTTAAAGACTCTGAGAAGCGACTCCTCGAAAGGAAAAGCAAATGAGAGATTCCCTCCTTTAAGATGCCCAAACGCAGGGGGAAGCACTGAAGGGGATAATTACAAGCACCGCGATTAATCCGCACGGTTTAACAACAAAATTGAACTCGAGGATCAATGCAAGCTCATTCTCAATTCTCCACTTGATTCTCGGACAATAATTTTGCTATTGGAAAACTTTTTAAAAACTTCTCTTCTGCTTCACTCAGACAGAAAAACTAATTTTGGCATTCAACGGAACGACTATTATTCCCTTTCAAACAATTGAAATAAACGGAAGAAAAACATGTTTTTAGCTAATGTGCCTAATCTTTCGTTCTTGGCTGGATTTTATTGGTGGAAGTTGAATTTAAAAACATTGATCTCTTAGTGATCTCCGAGCTATCCTTCGATGGTAATAAATATTCTCGGATCATATCAAAGCCATGAGTAACGAAAAGAATATCCTTCCGATTAAGATGAATTCAAAAACTTCCTTGTGTAATTTTTTTTTTTCATGAATACCCGTTTATATATTTATATTTCTTTTCTTGTGAAATACCACTTGCCTATTTCGTCAAACCACGAATTTCTGACTTCTAAATAAAATTTAGAATTTGTGTTCCAGTTTTAATATTAATAAATTATTTGTTTATAGTTGCTGGAGAAGCATAGATGATAAAAGCTTAAACATTGCAACTAATTAAGAATATATTGTGTATCATGTGAATACAATAGTGTGAGTTAAGATATTAAGCTGTGTATTCGAAATCAGTGAGTATCCAATAACTGAGAATATTTGTGTTTAATTTGCTGGAAATCGAGCGTAACTATACCTGAGTGTGAGTAGATATATGATAGTAGCTCGGATAATCTTAACTTTCTGATACGTGCTTATCGTACCCATGAGTTTAGTTTGTCTCTGTCTGAACATAGAAAAGTGTCTTGAGTTGTATATCAAAATAAATACAACTACTGCAGTTAGAAGAAGCTATCTCAGTGGTTAAACGTTCACCTGTCGTGTGTTGGATCGCTGGTTCGATCCCAGGTCACGCCAGGAGGATTTAGAGGTGAATAAAAGCAGTGTGTTAGGGTTTTCTCAGGGTTCCCCCGTTTCCTCCCTCTTTCTTAATCATCATCAACGTCTCTCTCAGCCTTGGACCGTAATCATCATCATCATCTTCTAAACTCCCCCCCCCCAGTATCTGGGGGTCGGCTTTTCGGATCGTTGTCCTCCACTTTTTTTCTATATTCTGCGATATCCACTTTGAAAAAATACTGCGGCACATAGTTCTTGACACAAGCTCCTTACTTCTTTAGTCAGCCTCGTGTTCGTTTCCCATTCAGTTCTGTATCGCCTTCTTGGTTAGCTAAGTACTTCGAAGATGATCTTACATGCCCAAATCGTCTCAGTCTACTTTGTTGCAGTTTCCCTACTACTCATCTAATCTTTACTGTTTTTCGTATTACTTCGTTCTTCTCTTCATCCGCATCACTCGAAAATTTTTCTTTCAATTTGTTGAGCCCCCAAAGAGAGTGGGGCGCTAACCTATAACTTGTTTCGCTTATGTTCAAATCCGGCAATGACTAGTAGTACTAACAAAATTTACCAAATTACTATTTTAGTATATATATATAGCATAGGGTATTCATGGAATATAGAATGAGAGAGTCATCGAAACTTATTTGTATTGTATTGGACATGTGTAACGACAAATATTCATGTTAATGCTCTAAATTGATGTAACATTAAAATAAATAGAAGCATATATAATAAATATGCGAAACGTACAATATACTGAATAATCAGTTCCATTTTTGGCTAAATAGGGTTGGTGGGACGTTAAACTAAAAGGAAATACTAAAGCTAGTTATCAGACTATGATTAGATTGGAACACGATAAACATCAAGTTTAGCAGTTGATCAACTTCTGATTAGAGATACGGCCTGTACTGCATCACCCACTAACAATTACGCTATTACAAAAACGATAGACTTTGCGTCATACATCTAACATTATTTTAAATATATTCCAGCACCAACGCTATGAGGCATACCTACAACTGAACGTGGAATTTGAACTACATATTTTTACACCTGGAGTCCATCCTGTCTCTCGTACTCAAGGCAAGAACTGTAATCGATTCACAAGTTATATCTGCCCGGCTATGAATACTAAATACAATAATCCAAACTGCAGATAATTTTAGACATCTATTCAGTAAAATTCATCATCTTGTGTTTTATAGAAGAACTAGCTGAACCTGCGCTATCTACACAGTGCATCATTCACATATGAGTATAATCTCCCTTTTATTCCTCACATCTGTCTGTACATGCCCCTTTACAGACAAAATTGGAAGACGTCTTGATAAAAATAGGCAAGTAAAGGGGACATTTTTTTATATTACTTTTTCAATATCTTGCACCGTTTGCCAGATTTGTACCTACTTCCGATTGGGGCTTTTAATTAATGTATGATCAGTGTTTTCTTTCTTCTTGCATGCAGTATGTAATAAGCAAATACATTACACACACAACTAATTATAATGTTAGTGAAATATGGTGTTCATTGGGCAAAACCTCCAAACAATGAAGATTCATCTTAGACTGGAGAAATGGTTATCCATCATTTTTCATAATAATTTGGCCATTCAACAAACGCCTGATAGGTATGCGAACCCGTATACAATTATGTGGTGTTGGAATTTATAATGCGTAGGATATTGTGTTTTAGTTTTTTTTTAATTTCAACACTTCCAGTGTATCCGTAAGAATGTAATAAAGAAATAATGGCCATGTTTTTTAAATATTCAATTAGAACTGGACAATTTACGCAAAATTTGCAATCGATCAGGGAAAACGTCATCTTTCTAGAGCCTGTAGTTCCCGAGATCTCATTGTCGAAAGGATTGGCCACTCTAAATTTATGTACTTAAAGAATTTATCATTTTTTTTTACAAAATTTGATATTTCCAATTCAGATGAACTAAAATAATAATAATAATAATAATAATAATAATAATAATAATAATAATAATAATAATAATAATAATAATGTACAAGTTACATGTTGAAACCAAAAGGAAATTATATTGTATTGTCCTACTCATGGACTCGGAGCCTAGTACTATGAACATGTGGTAGATGAAACTTGTAATTAAGCTAGATTTTTTCAAGTTGAAATCACATCAAAACAACAACTTAAAACAGTTTGTGACTGTTGAGTTATATTTTATTACACGCAGTGTATGCGTCACTGTTTTCATTATATTATTATTATTATTATTATTATTATTATTATTATTATTATTATTATTATTATTATTATATACTCGTAGTAGTAGTTGTAGTAGTTGTTGTACTACTAGTGGTAGTAGTAGTAGTTGTTTCGTCCTAGCTTTCAATCCGCTATATACTGTAGATGAAAAATCGAGCTTAATTAAAAGCTATTATTGTTTGCATTTACAATTTATTTATTTATTTATTTATTTATTTATTTATTTATTTGAGTTTACCAACGAATCACCCCAAACTCCATACAATACTAATGCAATTATTCAAAACTTTATCAGGTGCTGACATTTGTTGACGTGATTTTATCATTAGGATTAGCACGAGGTACAGACTAGAACATTAGGCGTTAATTATTAGCATTTTATATTTAGGTTTTCTCTGTTATAGAATAATCAAAAGTTTCTTAAGTGATCCAATAAACAAAATCTAATCTGCTACTCTGAATAAGCCTAACACCGTCATATTTTATTATCCTTCTGTATTCTTCTTCAAACAACCACTACGAAACACTTGCCTTGTCTTTCTTATAAACAGTGTTATTTGTAATTACCTCCGGGTTGCGAACATTAATGTTGAAACAAGTCATGGGAGGCAGCAAGCTTTTTTCTTCATATAGGAAGCTTCAGAATGTCTCCAACTTTACATCAAGGAAGACAGACATGGAGTGCCTGTAGATTTACCCACTCGAGGGATGACAACAACAATACGGCGGCATTTACTGGTGAAAAGAAGGCATACTGCGTCTTACGACTCACTAAATGTGACGGTGCAAGACGGTTTCGTGCCAAATAATACATGTACATCCCTCCTATCCCACGTAATTTACCAGAACTACGGCACAAAATCACGGAAGCATTAATTGATATCGACCGCCGCATCTTGGAACGTCTGTGGTTAGAGCTTCAACACAGGATTGACAACTACCACGTTGCCGGAGGTAAGGTGCGTAAGAATCTTAGAAGGATACTGAAAATTACTTGACAAAGAAATCTGCTAACGTCCCTCATTGGTTTTCTTCAATATTAATGTTCAAAGTCCAGACGACACTTATGCAAATCCCTGTACAGCAACAGACCTACACTTTCTTGGAACATCACAGCCAGGGTTGGCAAGGTAATGTTCTTGTTACGTATTTTACGTAAATTACGCGTAATTTACTAGTAATATACGTCATGTAGAAAACCAGTTTTTTACGCAGACGTAGAAAACTGTATTTCTTACATTAAAACTAAGATCATTTTGAATAGTCGGTTATATTGTAAGCTTAGTTTTCTTATTTAAGCATTAAAACATTATTATCTTCTAAACATTATACTGTATTTAAAAGTAATGATTTCATGGCAAATCATAGTAATAAAAGATAATTTTGGATAGCCCCTCGCCGGCCCACTACTACTTTCCACCTATTAGCGCACACCCAAGCACAACCACCCAACATATAAGCACACACATTAAAAATATGTGTTGGTTCGGATATGTTTGAAAGTATCAAGTAACCTTTTGACTATAACAATTTATTGTTATACCTTTGCAGCTTTTAATATAAAACTCGAAAATATCAGTATACTTTGAAACTTCAATTAGAAAAGAAAAAGAGATTGACTGTTAGGCTCATTTCACCTTCATATTACACACTAACACACATAACTGATACGAAAAATACTGATCAGAATATTGAAATAATGAAATTTTAGAATAAACTGATTTGTTTTTCTTCCACTTCTCAACAATACTATATATACCAATTCACTTAGCACTGAGACATATTGAATTTTCGATGTAAATGTTATTAGATTCTCATTTTAAACACACACAACTGAAAAAATATAAAAGCACCCAACAGTACATTATACTAAATTTTTCAGAATGAACTCATTTATTTTGCTCTTTTCTTCCAAGTCCAACAACAACACTAAATATATTACTTCCATTAGCACTTGACTATCATTTCAACATTTAATGTAGACAATTTTCATGCTCATAATAAATAGACAAAACTGAAGAAAATACTCAACAGAATATTGAACTACTTGTTTCTTCGTTTTTTTTTTTTTTTTTTTTTTTTTGAAAGAAACAATTTGTCTTTCTTCCTAGTTCGAATACTAAATATATTTCACTTGGTTCCAATAAAACTGCGTATATCATTTCATTTAAAACTTAGCCATTATTTTAATTCTAAAAAAAAAATGTTACATGTCATTTCCATTATAGATTAGTACAATTCGAACACAATACTCTTAATCACTAATATTCATAACTTGAGTGGTCTTGTAATTTGAGGGTGTAGTATATTTGAAGTAGTTTCTTCGAACGTTCGAAGCTGAGCCGGTTCCTTGTGACGTTATGGACAAAGGACCAATTTGAGAAAAAGTCTTTCAATTTGCGCTGAAGATGCTAGGATGTTCAGTAACTTCATAGCAAATTCCGACAACTCTTATGTTGCCGAGTAGCGAAATATCAATGTGCGTGGTGTTGTAATTCCCTTCTTCATAAGTTCTTCAAAATTTCCACATTTTCCCCGATATTTCTGGTAGCTAGTTATTCCTGAAGGGCTGAGGTTTTCCAACAGAAACTCCTCTACTTGTTCGTGACGCTTTTCTCAGACATTGCAGAAAGTCGTCACAAATGGAGACCACGAAGGCTTACCATTGTTGTTATATTGCACAATAGTTTCTTCCATGGCTTCTCTGGCATAAAACTTTTCTCGATTACAGAGGGTTTAAAACATGAAACATGATGAAATGGGTTTTGAACAGTCACGCATGCAAACCGTATTCTACAATGCTACTTTACAAAGCCAATACAAAATTCCCAGTTTACGCTTACGGATTAAGTTTTGCAAAATCCAGCTAGATTCCATACAATTTTAGGAATAATTTTTTTAAAGCTCAGCGCGTAGAACGTTTTCTTTTAATTTGTAGACCTGTTTCTAATTTTTTACGTACTTTACGTATTTTACGTAAATTACGCGTTTTTTACGCGTATTTTACACGTCACGTAGAAAACCTTTTTTTACGCGTAATTACCCAACCCTGATCACAGCATTAAAAAAGTCAACATTGTGTTTCCTCTTCCGTTTCTATTAATAACACCGGGAGTCTCTGCCTAACATTTAAGCATCTTACATTTCATTCAACATTGCGTAAACTGAATGTGCTTCACTCAAATAGTAACCACAAATTACTTACATGTATTCAGAAAGTCCGTTTTAGTAAATAAAAAAGTAAACTCTATTGTTTCGAATGAGTCGAATGCCAGGATGGTGTCTTGATTAGGCTTCTGTTTACTTCTTTTAATCATTGCTTTCCTCCTCCTGAATTCTTCAGACTTAATTAACTGAAATATCTCAAAACTCAAGTTGACTTTTGTTCGCTCTAATCCCTGATGCATATGCAACCCACTACGCGTATTGGTGGTTGCATACCACAAAATTGTCAGGCGTTTAAGTTTTCTAGTCAAAACAAAGTGGAAAAAATACACGTCGAAAGTTATTCAAAATGAATATATATTAATAAATTATAAAGAAGTTAACTTCTTAACGTCTTTTAAGGACTCCAAGAAGAGGCAAGTTTCCTGTTCCCGGAAAATCGTTCGCAAAATTTAACCAATTTAAATAACACTTGGAATACGCTTTTCTCTTTGTCAATCATCTTCATTACTTGCAAGGGCCACAGTGGCTTAGTGGTAGAGCGTTTACCTGGTGCATGGGGTCTTGGTTCGATCCCAGCTCACGCCAAGTGAACTTTGCGGTGAACAAACACCGTGTACGTGAGTTTTCTCGGTCTTCTCCCATTTCCTCCCACTTTCATCATTTCACCATTTCATCCATTTCTCATCATCACCGTCTCCTTTAGCCTAATCGTGGGACGTCAAACTTAAAAGATTTCATTCCATTTTGTTATATTGCTTGCGGTGAAGTCTGTCAATAATATTTGGTAAAAGGAGGTCAGTCTCCCTCACTTTGAAATTTCGTAATTTAAATAATAACATAGGAAAATAATTAACTTGTTATAATTCTCATATTTTTGCTATATAACTTCGTGTTTTATTCCAGTCTTACTTCAATGACTCCAGACTTATTTTATTCGTGTTTTATCCATTGGAGTCTTACTTCAATGGTTTGATATTAAAAATCAATCAAAGAAGACTGAAAATTCGCCGCATTATATAAATCCTTATTAACCATTAACTCTCCCCAGATATTGACCTATTTCCATGAAACACTGCAATGCTTTCCATAGAGTTTCCCAATGGAGCCTATTGCTTTCGTTAACATCAGTCAGGGGGAAATTTTACCCCAACTTTAAGAACATACTGCAGGGTCTTCTTGTTATGTATGTGTTCACCTGGAAGATTAAGAATTACTTCTTTTACATGAGATGCGAGTTTCAGGAGGGCAAGGCAAGGTGATGAACCGTTCGCTTCTACAATGACCAGCATTGCTACTCCAAGCTCTTAAATATTGAAAAGAAAGTTAGAACAATGGAGTAGTTGTATTTTAACGCTACTTTATAAATTTAATAATAATAATTTGCTACTTAGAACATACTAAACGAAGAAATCTGATTGTAATCAACTTTTAATTAGGAAGTTCCATTTAATCCTTTTCTGAGAAATGTGCGTATATTGATGCTGGTCGTAATCCGGTAACAAATAACGGTTGTAAACCATTTCCACGTAGCGTATAACGATCTAACGTTTATTGGAATTCGCAATGCTCACATTCCTCATCAAGAAAGCTATTAGTTCGTTTAATTCCGTTCCCTTCCTCAAATCCTCTTATTCTATCGTTTCAAAAGGCGCACTCTTATGGCTGACAGTTAAAGCGGAACGTTTTTGCAGCCAAGTAAACAACGTTACGCACTTGTAACGAAACCTCTAATTAAATTTCACAACTGTTAACGTTTCCCTGAAATGCTCATTTCTTATAACTCTACATGAAGATGTGGTTATACAACGAAAGCAATAAAACCTGAACATTTGGTTCGTAAATTGAAGTTAAAACTGTACAAAGATAAAACCAAGTCAAATATAACTCATACGTGCTGTCTTTTCCGAGAATGCAGTTTTAATTCGGAAGTAATTTTTAAATACAAAAATCAAATCTTAGAAGATTACGAATATTAATTTAAAAATGAAATACAAATTTCTATTTATTTATTTACATATGTAGTTCCAGAAAAAGTACATTGACCATTTTACATTAAAAAACACAACAAAAGTAAACATGGAAAAACTACGGAATATCAACAAGAAACATCTAACAACACTGCTAGGAAAAATTAACGAAATATCAGACAAAACCATTTATAGTTATTTACTAACAATGCTTACAACTTAAATTTTGGACACTGCGGATCGGAAAATTCTTTCACGGGTCAAAATATCTATGGTAATTGGAAGTCTGTTGAACTCAGAAAGAAATATGTACATGAGCGACTTTTGGACTATGCAAAGTCTAGATTTCGGAGCGTACTCCGTTTTGAAATTAGCAAGTGTGGGAAGTAAATAGTGAGAGTTTGAATTGCAATTTACTATTTTACGAAGGAAAATAAACTTCAGCATTTTGCGACAAATGAGTGTTTTTATGAGTTTATTGCTTGATCTACGCCGCTCTCATGCTCTGTAAATCGACCACAGTTGGCAGATTGGGGGGGGGAGATTTTTTTTTTTTGCTTAAAATTCGTACTTTGTTATATTTTCGTATTTTTTTTATTTAGGTTAGGTTGACTTAGTTTAGGTTAGTTTGGGGCAGGTTAGCATTTTTGGGTTTGGGGCGCCAGAATTCTTTGCTTAAAATTCGTACTTTGTTCTCATATTTTCTATTTTTGTGGTTTAGGCTAGGTTGGGTTAGCTTACGTTAGTACTTAGTAATTACCCTTCCATAACATTCACTCATTTCTCCTGTAAACATGGCCTTTTTCTTTTCTTTTTTTTTTACCTGCTTTTGGCCTCCCAGTGTTTATCCTGAAAGTTTGGTAAGATACATAAGTAAAGGTCTGTGAAAATCACTATTTTATTTCTTTAGTATGAAAATTTATAAACAATATGTAAGTAGAGAATTGTCTGTGCCACCGTTACGAAAAGAGACAATGTAATATGCTACAAAAATAGTCGTACATTAACAATTTCTTTGAACAAAATAAAAATTGCCAATTATTATCGGCAACGGACGACGACATTTGGCACCACAAAACTTCGTTTAATTATTTTCTTTTCGCTTTTGTCGAAAACTACTCACAATCATGTTATTTTCTTCAGCTTGATGAAAGTGAACTGAGTTCTATAGTTTGTAAGGTTGGCAAGTATTGAGTTGTGTTTGGTGCCAGGTACTTGGGTTAGTGGAAGAACATGAAATGTATTTATAAGTCATCATCCAATATTTCTAATTAACAATGCTAGTTAAAATTTACATTGAGATTCAGTAATTTTAAGATAAAGAGTACCCGAGCATTGTGTGTTTACGACGATGGAAGGTTAGACGTTCTGTATTACACATCTATTTAAAAAATTAAGATATGAGATTGAGCAGTACGTAATAATTGGATTCGATAACCGTAACTATATTAAATTAATACTTGATCGTGGATATTTGGAGGCTTAATGATGCCGACTATTATTTCTATACGCGTGATCTATCGATTGCTATAGGTATTGCATTTGGATATTATTTTAGTTAAACACAGATTAACATTTAAGAGAGGAGCTCCTTCGTGGCAAGCGGTTAGCGTACGCGCCTCTGGCGCGGGAGACCCGGGTTTTATTCCAGGCGGGAGCTCAAGTGGTCCGGAGTCCACGTTAATCAGTAGGTCCACGTCTCGTATAGCCTCGCTGCTGAATGGGACGTTAAACTAAAAATCAACTCAACTCAAAATTTAAGAGAACGATGATTTTGAGCTCTACATCATCTTGCTAGTTTCAGAATAACAACAACTCTTTAAATAATAATTATTCATTACCTAAATAACTCTTTGAATATTACATATTAGTAATTGTTGGATTTACGTTCCTATATATATATATATATATATATATATATATATATATTTGGTCTAGGAATTAATTCGTGCGGTTTTACAAAAGATGGCGTAACTAGCTTATTGTCCCATAGTTTCGTTGATCCAAACATGCGTTGAAAACTACTATCATTGAGCATCTTGTTTAGTATATGTCAGTTGCTTGAAGCGGAAACAACAAAATTTTTTTTCAACTGAAAATGGCGCATTTTGTGCCTGATAAAGTGTTTCTGCGGGGAGTTATTCTTCATTGCTTTAACGTGAAGAAAAGTGCTACCGCAAGTCATCATATTTTAGTGGAAGTGTTTGGTGACCATGCTCTAGCTGAGCGAACGTGTCAGAAGTGGTTTGCACGGTTTAAAGGTGGTGATTTCAGCTTGGAAGACCAAAAGCAATTTGGACAGCCAAAAGAATTTGAAGATGAAGAATTGAGAGCATTGCTTGATCAGGATTCGTGTCAAACGCAGGACGAACTTGCAGAAGCATTTGGAGTTGAGCAAACAACAGTTTCCAAACGTCTCAAAGCCATAGGATTGATTCAAAAGATGTCTTATTGGGTTTCACATGAATTGAAAAGAAAGACGTTGAAAGAAGAAAAACCGTTTGCGAATTGCTGCTTCAAAGACAGAAAAGGAAGGGATTTTTGCATCGAATTGTAACTGGTGATGAGAAGTGGATTCATTACGAGAATCCTAAACGAAAAAAGGCCTGGGTGAAGCAAGGTGAACCAGGTCCTTCACAACCGAAACGAGATATTCATTGTGCAAAGGTTATGCTGTATATATGGTGGGATTTGAAACGTGTGGTGTACTATGAACTTCTGAAACTTGGTGAAACTATTAATGGACACCGCTATCGACAACAATTAATGCGTTTGAAGCAAGCTCTGGCCTGAAAACGACTAGAATGGAATAACAGGCATAATAAACTTATTTATCAAGATGATAACGCTCGACCACATGTCGCAAAACCGGTCAAAACCTATTTGGAAAATGTCGAATGGAAAGTGTTACTCCACCCGCGATATTCACCAGACACTGCTCCGTCTGACTACTACTTGATCGATTGCATGAATAACGATTTGATTGGACAGCGGTTCACTTCTTCAGAAAATATCGAAAAATGGATCTTTGATTAGATTGCGTCAAAAGATGAGGAATTCTTTTGACACGGAATCCGTAAATTGCCTGAAAGATGGGAGAAAGTAGTGGCTAGCGATGGACAATATTTTTGTTAACGTATTCATTTACTTTGTTTTTGAAATAAAGCTTCAATTTTTATTAAAAACCGCACGAATTAATTCCTAGACCAAATATATATATATATATATATATATATATATATATATATATATATATATATATATATATATATATATATATATATATATATATATATATATATATATATATATATATATATAGGGTAATGGCAGTAAATATCGAACGCCCTCTAAATATCGAACACCTTGGTCATTTCGTTAACAAATAAGAATACCAAAAATTTCGCGTACAATCTGAAATTTGTGAACACACCTTTCCAAACCTCGCCTTATAAAAATCAATAGGTCGATACGTTTCGATATTAGCTAACGCGGGAAAGTTTCCTTGTCTGTGGTTTTGGTGGGAGATTGTAGAAATCGCTATATTTTTTGTAAGCTGCAGCACCGCAGTAATAATCCTTTTTCCCATGTGTGATGGTGTCATTATAAGGTATCCTTTTAATAATATGATGTGTTAATATCAATATATGTATATTCGTTTGTTATAATGTTACTTTTCAGCTATCATCTTATTTGAAGGGAAAAGAAAATAGTGTTCGATATTCGAGACCCATTTCGTAATATCGAAATGCCGTTCGATAAAAGAGGTTCCTTTAAGGTAAAGTGTTCTGTAGTATCGAACATTATTGTAATTGAAAGGGCTATTGGTGATTTAAATATTAATTTAACTAAGTTGTTGATTTCTTTTTGCACTGAATACCGAGTTTTACACTGAACTGTAAGCCATTCATCTTGTATTTGAGAGTTCTTGCGTTCAAACCGTTATAAAGAAATTGTTAAATTTACCATTTTTAATAATGTTTCGCCACAGAGAGTTATCTAATCGAGGTCTTACGTCGTGCTGATAGCATTATTTCAGACTTTTGACCCGGGCTCTTCTCCTCAATATATAGACTAGTAAACACAGTTGAAATATGATCTTGAAGCTTTGCTGGCGTCTACTATTAATCCAATGTTCTCGGGATTGCTGCCAGAGTGAGTGTTGCCGCTGTATGGTAACGAAACCTCAGCACAGCAACACTCACTCTGGCAGCAATCCCGAGAACATTGGATTAAACACAGTTGAAGTTAATCATAAATAATTGTTTACATTTTTTGTTGAGTATCTTTAACTACTGCTCAGAATTTGACAATGGGCAAAATTAAGAATCCAAACAAGTAAGGTGTCACCAAAGTCAGAATCAAACCTGTCATAAAATGAAACCATTCCAGTATTAGTTATCTGTCTTGACAAGCTGTTTAGCAGGTGAGGTCCGGTGTGATGTCCAAAAGGCAGGTATTGAGAACCTTCCAGGTTCCTATAACAACATTAAATGATAAATTATCTGGGCGTGAGAAGACTGAGATTGCTCTTGGCCAGAATCCGTTCCTGAGCCCACAAGAAGAAGAGGGAATTTCTGAACATGGCAACGAGGGGATTTCCGTTTAAGAAAAGTAATTTACTGGACACTGTTCAGGAAATTGTACAGTCTTTAGGAAGAAACACATCGTTCAAACATGGAAGATCATGGAAAATTTGGTTCAGGTGTTTTATGGGACGACATCTTTGCCTGTCTCAGAAGAAGGCTGAAACTATTAGCAAGGGTAGGGCTGCGGTTTTGAAAGAGAATACGCGGCTGGTTTGCTGAACTTTCGAGCTATCTTGAATCTCAGGGATTAAGTGCAATCATGGAAGACCCAGGAAGGATCCTCAACGCAGACGAAACAAACTTTCTGTTCCACGTGGTTTTAGGTAAGTATCCTGATGTGAGAGAACAGCTTCAAATTACAGTAACATCTAAAGAAAAAGAGGGCATAATAGTACTTGGCAATTTTTGTGCTGATGGGCGTTGCGCCCAAACCATGATCATCTACAGCAACATACGACTTAAACAAATTATGGAGAATAATATACCTGAGCTATGGATCTACGAGAAAACAGAAACTGGCTGAATGAAGACTACATTTTTTGACTTACCACCAACGGTTTAGTCCGTGGCTAGAGACTGAGAAAATCGCACTTTCTGTTATTCTCTTTCTGTATGGGCTCAGGAATCATCTATCCCTTCAAGTCAGTGGATATTGTCACGATCATCGAATACTGGTGTATTGTCTTTTCTCCAACGCCACTCATCTTTTGCAATCAGCAGACGTAGGCGTATGACCCTTGAAACGAGCAGTGAATATGCTCTTTAGGACGAGAAAATCAAAACTCTCGGAGCATCGGTAACGAAGGTAAATTTTGCACCCAATTGAAGAAAGTTTGGGATGATTTCGTCCAACCAGAAATTGTGAGATGCGCATTTCGTAAGTGTGGTCTTTATCCATTGAGTCCTGCTGCTGTGAACTATTGCAAGTGTGTTGCTGGTATGTGCTGGAAAACCACAGCAAGAGAGCGAGCAGAGCACCCCTTCATCTTTTCAACAACTGTTCCACACTCCTCATCAGAAACTGAAGTTCGTGCTTGATAATCTGGAAGAATCCATGCATCCTCGTGTTCTTAATATGTTTCGTGACAAACTAAGACGTGACGAAGAGGAACAGAGTGATGGTGATTCAGATTTGGATGCTTATTGGAAAGTGTTAAAACCCGGTACAATCTGACACATGAAACTAAATTGGCTGTTAAAAAGTAAACAACAAATAATTCAAAGTTAGAAGAAGAAAACAAAGAGTAATAAAGTGATAGTGGCGAATTCTCATGGAATAATGAACGCTTAAATGTGTACGCATCTTCACCCAAGAAGGATCTTCTAGGTGCCGTCATTTCGAAAACTGGAGTAAAAATTCACAAGTAAAAATTATTGCATCAAGATGAGATTGCTTCGGGATTTTTATGCTCGCCTTCCTCAAATAGTAGTGATGCTTTTTCAAAGAGTTTCTCAAACTTCCTGAAGCCGCGGAGAAACCCCATCAATTTAGGCTGAAGAAAATGTATGCAATATCTTCCGAGGAATACCGGGAAGAACTGAAGAAGAAGAAAGACAACAAAAAAGATTAACGTAAGATGCTCCTCTCTGTATGGAAGAGTAACGACATGAAACAAATATTTTGTAGCTTAGAACATTTTAATATGCACTTCTCTTTGCGTCTGCTATCTTAGTTTATATTTTTAAAATTATTGCAATGTGTTTACAATGAAACTATATCCATAATATCCTTAAAGTGAACTTGTTTAAAAACAGGGTGGATTGATTTAAATCAGTCTGATTTAAATCACGATTTTAATCAAGATTTAAATCACTTGATTTTTTAAATAAAAATCGTTGATTTAAATCAAATTCCGAAATGAATTACTTTAAAGTGAAAGTAAGTAAAATCCCGTTTTTCTTCTGTTATTTCGATTATGGAATATAATAATCATAATACAACGAGACTCAAATGTATGTAAGCACAGTATGAAAACGAGTATTATGTAGGGAACGATCAGGGAAAATCCCATTTGAACGGGTTACGGGTGAACCCTGCTTTCTTCTCTTTGTAACACAGGCTTTTAAAATTTCTATTCCAACGGGGAAATCGATATGGACATTTAAGATAAAAACTATTTTGTGTCTATGTCTATTTGTTTGTTTCCAGATAATAGGGGCGTATTTAGGGGGTCCGATCCCCTCTCCGAAACAAAAAAAAAAAAAAGATTTTAAAATTTTGGGCGAAATTTATGTACTAAATACATAGAAGTTGCTCGGGATCGTAATACGACAAATTTTGGATGCGTTAAAATATCGAATAATACTTTTGAGAAAGTGGATACTTGACCCCATTGCAGAACATGCCGCGATCTGCGATGTGATCGCAGAAAATTTGCCGCGCCTGTGCAGGAAAAATTGTCAGAGGAAATAAAATGGCCAACAGAAAAGTATAAAAACGTGCCTGCTATGTATAGATGTCTTAAATGCACGGATAACTCGCATTTGAACTGTTTTTTCACGTCACATAAAGCATATTTTTAACAATCACAAGTGTTTCTTCCAATGGAACTGATCTTGATATATTTTTTTTTTTTTTTTTTTTTAATTTTGGAATTCCTGCAGAAAATTTTTTGACTTACAAAAGCTCATCGCAGAAAGACAAAGAAAGTTCTGCCATCGGAGAAAACGATATTCACGAAGAAATTAAATGTCGACTAAAAGCAGGGAATTCGTGTTATTATTCAGTTCAAAATCTCTTATCGTCGTGAATTGTGTCGAGGAATTTGAAGCTTTAAAATATATAAAACGATAATTATGCCTGTTGTGCTGTATGGTTGTGAAATATGGTCGCTTACGCTGAGGGAAGAACGCAGACTGAAAGTATTTGAGAATAAAATTCTGAAACGAATATTCGGAACCCAAAGGAACGGAAATGAGGAATGGCGAAAACTTCATGATGAGGAACTGCATAATTTATACCATTCACCAAACATTGTTAGGGTCATCAAGTCTTGGAGGCTCAGGTGGGCAGGACATGTAGCGAGAATGGAAGAAAGTAGGAACGCTTTCAAAGTTTTAACTGGAAGCCCAATCGGAAAACGACCATTAGGAAGACCTAGGCGCAGATGGGAGGACAATATTAAGATGTATCTCGCAGAAATAAGAATACAAAATAGAAACTGGATTCAGTTGACTAAGGATAGAAGTTAGGAGAGCTTTTGTGAACATGGCTTGAACCTCCGGGTTCCATAGGTCATAGAGTGAGTTAGTTAATTTTACGCGAAATTTATGTACTTTATATGTATTTCGTGCCGCTAGCTAGTTCCAATTGTTTAAAAATATGCCGCTGTCAAATATCAGTAACTTTCGTGAAAAGAAAAGTGTCATGTTGATATACATTGCTGTACCTTTTCCTTAATGCTTAAGAAACATTGTTTGGGATTGAAATAGGTTAACGATTGGGAATTAATTCAAAATTAAAACCCAATACTTTAACTTAAATGGCATAATTAACATTTAATACTAATTCCTAATGTTTTTTCTTCAGTTCGGAACTTGTATTATACGAAGAAAAAGATTTGATTTAAATCAAAAAAATCGATTTAAATAAAAAAAAATCAACAAAAATGATTTTTTTAAAAAAAATCATGATTTTTTTCCACCCTGTTTAAAAATAAAATATTCTGTTCGAGATTTAGACCCCGCTGTTCAATATATAAAATATTCTGTTCGATAATTAAAAACTCATTGGTCGATATATAGCACAACCCGTTTGATACAAGAAGTAATACAACTTTGCTATTTAAATGTTCTTTAAATTTCAAAATTGTTAATCATAATTGTCATAATGGGCTGGTTTCAACAAATAAATAACACCTTTACAGTTTTATCGCTCAAACAGCTCCCTGTTCCTCATTTATAGAAAATAATGATTAAATATTCATAGGAAGGTCCTTAAGTGTTCGATATATAGTGCCATGACCCTATATATATATATATATATATATATATATATATATATATATATATATATATATATATATATATATATATATATATATATATATATATATATATATATATATATAGCTTTAGTTAGAATGGAAGTGCGTGAAATTACAGTTGGAAGATTTGTCTCTAATAAACAGAAAAGTAATCTAATAAAGCTTTGTGAAAAATTATCACAATCTGTGTCAGTTTAGAAAATAATCCTTCAAACTGCATTGTTTTTCGTAACACTTAAACGAGTATCCCGCCCCCTCCTGAATGGAAGATCAACAGCAAACAGCTGGTAATATAAGTCAATCATCAGAAATCCAATCCAACTTTATGACATTACGCCTGCTATCACATAGTATAATGAATGACATATTCCATTTCGAGAGCCAGGTTGTCGTTTGAAAATGCTGTTCAGCAGAGGAAAAGCAGAACATCCGCTCACCCCTCCTCATTGTGACTTTAATTCCGAACTAATTTCATCAGTCACTTTCTCATCACGCTTGCAAATTAGGTAAGAGCGCCGGTCAAACGTTAATTCCCAAAGTCACAGCAATTAAGCTATTACAATGCAATTACAACAATGATCAAAAGCCTCCTGAAAACTTCAGCCCCGAAAGCCTTCATCTCATATTAAGGACGACAGAACAAGTGAAGATCCAAAATGCATGTCGACGAACTTCACACGATGCTAACGACAAAAATTCCTCTTCGTACAGATCTGATGTTGTTAGACTTTATTACAGGAAACCTATTATGAATTATTACTTCATATAATGTATAAGCTTACAGAGATTCAATACATATACAATGAGTATATTAATAAAGCAAATACACGACAATAATAAATATCACATTTAGCCGTGGAATGCGTACCTGGTTGGGGATATTTTAAAGGAATAAAGAAAACGAAGCACATTCGCCTTGTACACAACTATTGCCAATTTCGTAACTGTAAAAAATTATCTATATTATAGTAAAATTAAAAATGACTATATTTGTTACTCTTAATCTCTTGAACCACAAGACCGATCTCGATCAAATTTTCAACACACATGAGGTTCGGGTCTCGGAGTACTCTTTATTATTTCACTTTGACGGTTCAACTTACAGGTGAGGAGGAGCAGGGGAAGAGACATGTAGAAATTATCGAATCCATAGTTTTAGGGGACGTTGAGTTGAACAGAGTCACTTCCGATGCCGCTTAAATTTAAATTCAGCCACGCAACATAGAGGAGGCGGGGAAGAGAAATATATATAAATGATCAAAATTGACCTACATCAGACAGCCCTTAAATAATAGTAAAAAGTGACTGACTAATGGAACCAGTAGCGTAGCCAGGATGTGTGTTTGGGGGGGTGGGGGCAAGTGCTGTTATAGGTACATATAGAAACATTACAAACAAAAAATATATAAACATAAAATATATAAAAAATTACGAACGTCAAAGTACCAAAGTACATTGTCGGACCTCTTTGGGGGGCCCGGCCACTCTTGGCCCCCCTTCCCTACGCCACTGAATGGAACATATCACTATTCTTTCTTAATTTACCCAGCGAAGCGGGTAATTGATGCTAGTATAATATTATATATATATATATATATATATATAAGATTTATTTACCAAAACTCCTTTATTTATTTACTCTGTCCGTATGTTTGTCCGATTGTATGTATGCTCATGAGTTAAAAGTATTATTCCTGAAAACAATTATGTATTTTCATGTAAAAAATTTCGAATTTTAATATTTTTTCACGTTATATATATATATATATATTTGCCTTCTATGCATTTATCCTTATTGTGTCGTATATTATGAAAAGCTTAGTGTGGACACGAGTTCATATGCAATTACAGTAGAGTCCTTAATCCTCGGCACTCAATAACCCGGTTGTCCGGATAACTCGACTATATTGGCACATTTCTTTTTTTTTTCTTTAAAAAAAAAGCCAGTTTTTGTAAAGTCGGCTAGTTAACTTTCATTATAGACAGCTTTATGCTTTCATAAAAGTATTTTTCTGAGGTCTGTCTTATCAGGTAAATTAGTGTACAGAGTGTATTCATTAATTTTTATTTTCATGTATAGTAAAGACTCTATGCTTTCATAAAGTAAGCACTATTCCTTTGTTTAAGGGTAATTGGGGCAGTTTATTCTCTGTTGTATTCTCAAGCAAGCAGTACATACAAGTACAAGACTGTATTTGTTGAAGAAACACTCCTACTTATTCCTTTAAACCCCATTCTCGATAACCCGGCATTTTCACAAACTCAGCCACCCTTCGGTCTACATTAAGCCGAGTTATCGGGACTCTACTGTAATAGAATCCATTTTGAAGAAAATGCCATATAAGCTCTTATCCAAATCAATACATGGACTTAGCAATTACAGCTTCATTATCTAGTCGTCCGCACGTCAACTGCTACTTAATTGACTTGATTCTGAAAAAAAAATGAAATGAAATCTTTGAGTTTTACGTCCCACGATTATGCCGGTTAGGCTAAAGGAGACGGTGATGATGAGTAATGAATGAAATGGTGGAGTGAAGAAAGTGGGAGGGAACGGGAGAACCCCGAGAAAACCCACGCACACGGTGTTTGTCCAACACAAAGTTCACTTGGCGGGGGATGGGACTTGATTCTGAGTTTAACGTCTCTTTCAGCAGCAATGCTATGAGACGTGGACCTACTGATTAACGTGGAATCCGAACCACATGAGCTCCCACCGGGATGAACTACTATTTCCATGACAGCCCTACCCGCTGACCTAGGAGCTAGTTTACGCGCACCTAGGATTTCGACTCCCGGCTCAAAACCATCAAAGTTTGAATGGATTATGATGGTTCAGATAAATCATAGATCCAAGTCTCATATAACTTTGGTTTTGAAAGGGAAGGTAAACTGGAATTCAACCAACGATCTTCCCGACAGGGGAAGGCACTTTACTTTGAAAAGCGTCATGAAACCACATTCTTGGCGGAGGTTGGAAGGCTATCATATTGTAGTTACGATAAAAGGAGTTCTCGTGATGTTTCAGAAAATACATTATTTTACTTTTTCATCCTTACAACATGGGAGAGATCTATAAATCATGAATGCCTTTGATAGGATACGACATGTGAGGTATCTAGAGCGGAAAGTATAAAGATTTAAAAAACAGGAATAAAAATTACAGTGTAGACCACAAGTACGTTTCTTACTTTGAAGCTTTTAACTTTTAGCGACGTACATAATGCACTTAGGAGTCCAACTCCTGAACTTGTTAAATTTTTATGCTTTCCTCTCGAGGTATGTTCAAAGTAAAAGCTTTCCTGTATCCTTGCCTCTCTTTCCCTTCTCTGCTCTCTCGGAAAAGAGTAGCGGAGTTCGTTCCCGATAATAGATCGAGAAGTGACTGTACGCGTCAACGGAGGAAGAACAGGGGGCGGTTCAAGTTAGAAAAAAGCCTTGACATGTTATTTCAAAGCAAAGTTGCTTTCAATATACGGACCGATGGCCTCAACAGCGTTTCAGAAACAAAGTGAAAAAAAGAATCGGAAAAGAAAGGTTTCTTCGCAGATTGCTAGCAGGTGCAGGAAGGTTATGTAAGATGCTTCCTTTGTCTCGGGTACGAGCTACGATTTCAATCCGACGCCGACGCCTGGTAGAAAGAGATTTCTTCCACCAATCCACTCTCTGTGATCGAGGTGTGAGGGAAGAAGGCAATAGAACGACTTCAAAAGCTCTAGAAATTCAGAAGATTCTTTTTTAAATTTCTCTCTGACTCGTGAGAAAGGCAGCTTAGAATACAGCCAACACGTGCACATTTTCAAATCAGGTCTTGGAAAACGTAAAAGAGACAATAGAAGTTTCAAAAGGTACGAAAAGAAAGGGCAAAGCAGTTCAATTCGGTAATACTTTAACAGAAAATGTCAAACCTTTTTCAATAATACTTTCTTCGCCACTTTTTCAAATCCTTTTCCTTATTCAAATCGGTGTAATCGGAATTTTATTTCGATATGGCGATTACCATATAGATAGAACGTTTGTTTAAGTAACAACTCTACACATGTTGAAGGAATAATCAACAAGTCACAAAAAATTTTGGCTCCTTTGACTATGTTTTCTATTATTATTATTATTATTATTATTATTATTATTATTATTATTATTATTATTATTATTATTATTATTATTATTATTATTATTATTATTATTATGAGTTACAATGCTACTTCAGTCACTAGGAAAAGTAAATTATATACTGTACTAAGCTAAACTCTATGGAATAGTACGCTGCTTCTTTCTTCCATAGAGGGCGCAGTAGATCAGTGATAGATCTCCGATGCGATAAGCCACTGGTTCGATTCAAGGAAATGTGAGTTTGTGGTGGACATCGTAGTCGTGAGTTTTCGAAGTTCTTCCATTTTCTCCATCATCATCATTCCACCGATTCTTACATAATAATTTAAAGCATCCTTCAGTTCAGAGGGCATGATGTGGAACATAAAAAAATCTTTTTCCTTCACTGATATAGGTCTCAACTGTTTTCACGACGCTAGGTAAGCGCCGATCTCCCAATACCAACTTATTTTTCCGTAATAAATAATATTCCAAGTACTGTTCAAAATGCACACTGCTTAATTTCAGTGATCTCATGGGAACTAATTGGCCAATGAGACATGACCTATATATACGAAATGATATAAAAAGTTAGATTAAGACCCCTCTAGAGTTAATAATTTGTTTCGTTGTCTGAAACCACAAAGAAAAGCACCTGCAGTAAACATTGGTCGAATATGAATTCGCGCATAGATATAAACTGAAACTACGAAAACATTTTTTTGAGCAATTTCACTCAAAATCTGAAAGTTCAAATAGAGATAATTGGATAATTTATTCGCAAAGTAGTACAAGCTGTATCTAAACATTAGAATATTACATTATTAGTTGAAGAGTATGTTATATTTTTTAAAAAATGAGTTCAAGTGGTTTCTGATGAAGACAAACACAAATAAATGAAAATATAACACATTTTGTGATAAAATAGTGCTTGTCAATAGTTGAGAAAATTCCTCGAACGAACCGACCTGTCTTCAAATGGACCCACAACACAAGACGAGACAGAATTTCGTGACGAGAGAGCTCTTCCAATAGAAATGGATATCTTTCCGAGATGACATAGGCTCAGTTTTTTTATCTCGTATGCAAACCTAGACCTTGTAGTGTTATCTGAAGGATCTAGTTATCAGGACTTTCGACATAACAGAAACGATCTGATTCATAGGATCAGTGCAACGTTTGATGCCACAACACTAAAAATGCGTTTTCGAGTATGCGAAGCATTTGGAATGAAATTAAATGAAAAATACATGAAATCTTTAACTTCTACGTCCCACGATTATGTCGGCTAGGCTAAATGAGATTGTGACGATGAAAAATGAATGAAATGGTGCAATGAAGAAAGTGGAAGAAAACAGAAGAACCCCGCGAAAATCCACGTATAAGGTGTTTGTCCATCACAAAGTTCCCTTGACTTGAGCGAAGATCGAACCAGGGACCCCATGCACCAAAGGTGAACGCTCTAGTACTGAGTCACCGCGGCTCCAAAATTAAAATGAAATTTCTAATTTTTAAGGCCCGATAATTATACACCGAGGTGATGATAATGAATGGAATGGGAAGTAAACTCATAGACACGGTGTTTGCCCACCACAAAGTTTACTAGAGGGTTAGGATTGAACAATGGACCCCCTGCAACAGAGGTTACTACACTGAGCCACCGCTCTCCCTTCCCTTTATTATACGAGTACCATCCCTACTGATCAGCAATAGTTATTCTGAACATTAATTGTAACAAACAAAATACATTCAAATAATATTTACATCACATATGCTCCTTTTCCCTTCCCAAATTTCTGTAAATGAAGCTTTTCTGTGTATTCGTGGGGTTAGTCAAAATTGAGTAATGTTTAATGCCCATGAAATGAACACCGCCAGCTTTTGTTTGATGCCGTCTTCTTTCCCGCTGTCAAACGTCACTGTTGAAACCGTAATGCTCAAACGCCTGGTGCGTTATGCAACCCACCTTACTGGCCCATCCTTGAACCCAACATTAGAGGCATTTTTACAATGCATACGCGACGCGGGGTCAGAGTCAGTATCGATACACGCCCATTAAATCTCAAAAAGGCTCAAGGTATTGACGATGAAGTTCCCTCTAGCTCCCAGTAACTTGACCGTGCTTCCACTCCCTAAGATTTGGGCATACTACCCTCAAAGGGTTTCGCACTCAATCGTGCTTGCGTTTGCTCGGAGTCGGGCTCTAACTGGCTATTCTCTTATATGGTTTATGCTCCCACTAAGTTATGAAGCTTGAGACCAACTGGTTTAAGAGGCAGCCTCACGAGTTTGGACATGTGTTACGTACACATCTTGAAGTTGAATTACCATTACTACAGGTTTCGAATTCAGAAAAATCCATTAAACCATCGCCAAGCAATATAATGTTCTTAACCGCCAGTAGTATTTACCGTACCACTACGTTGTTTAGTTGATTTTTATTTTTCCAAAAACATACTAATTGATCTTATACGTACCAGAGGTGGTAATGCTTATTACTGAACAATATGGAAAATTCCGGTTATAAAAATAACCACGGACATGACAGCTTTTCAGGAACCCGAACCTACTCCTACGGCATTTGTTAGCGACCAGCGGAACTACGTCTAGTCTAGCAAGGAACAAATGATCAGCGCGTCGCGTACCCCTGCCTCTAATAGCCGTATCAGAAGCTTTCTGCATCTGGTGACCGTCTCGTCGTTTATTCACGTGACTGCTCAGTTTGCATCACGACGCTGGATGGATGCCGAAAATTGTGATACACCGGCCGAAAACCAACCACGCGGACGTCAGTCCAACGTACGAACCACCAGCCTACAAAGCCCCAAAAGTTTGCAGTACACATTAGAGAAATAATATTGTTAAACGAGTTAAAGTTTTGTTTA
Source organism: Thermobia domestica (assembly GCF_964235325.1). Classification (NCBI taxonomy): domain Eukaryota; kingdom Metazoa; phylum Arthropoda; class Insecta; order Zygentoma; family Lepismatidae; genus Thermobia; species Thermobia domestica. Next base: position 199,486,954 of record NC_137468.1, read on the forward strand.
AGGAAGCTTCGGGAATGCAGTCTTTGCATGACAGACAACTTGTTTCGGTGGCTTAGACTGTTCTCTCGTTCGTATGCTTTCATTCTGCTTTCCATTGTGCATTCACTTTTCGCTTTGTTTCAGAGCCAGAAAGCGCTCATCTGCCTTCACATTACAGCTGCAGACGTCAAAAGGAAGGATAATTTTCCGGGAGAGCAAACGCTTCTTTAATTACCGCCAATGACGAGGTAATTTGGTTTGAGAAGGCTTCTTCGTTATCATTTTGAAAACGCTTTTTAGCTTTTTTGGAGGTTAGAGCAGAGAAAGGGAGAGAGAGGCCTAGCACAAAGGAAAGAAATTAAAGTAAGCATTAGTCGCTAATTATTTTTTCTTCTTTCTCTCTTTTTCTCTGGACGTCAGAGCACATATACGATCAAGATGCTTCACAAAATATTCTCTTTATATAACAACAATGCTTTTTTCCCCTTCGCAATGCATAATTAGTTCACAAGAATTCATGCATACAGAAACGGATAGCTCTTTCTAGAATTGAATTTACAATAAAAATTAAACTCAGCAGACCGTATACAATTTACATGAACATTTGAAGAAGGAAATATTGAGAAGTTATGCATGAGAATGGAAATTTGTTAACGTATCGTAGGAGTTGGGAAGACTTTGTACGGAACTGAGGCAGAATTTGTTTTTACATCTAGTGAACCATTTTTATTAATCTTATGCTAACAATATACGGAACAATTTAAGATATATACATACTCACAACGTCTATCATACCATAACAAACTAATCAAATTATTTATCTATGCTCTGTAGGCTAACGGAGAAGGTGAAATGACTGATTGAATTAGAGTGTGGGAGGAAACGGGAGAACTCAGCAAAAAACCCAGGGGTGCGATGTTCACCAGCACAGACTTACAGGACTAAGATCAAACCTGGGAACCGTCATGCCAAACGTTAAAGCTCATACCATTGATATATTATGCATCATATACAGGGTGTCTCATAAGTCCCCTGACATGGTAACTTTGTTATTATCAGAGTTACAACAAAATGTAAGAGGAGAAACCGTCTCCAAATACGATGTTTTCAATTTAAACTGAAGTTTTTTTCTTTAATCAGACGAGCCGTTTGGGCTGTACACTCTTTATATGCTAAATGTTAACTGAAAATGCAACGTTGCCATTTACTCGGACCCACAATATAAATGAATGGAGTTACTGTCTTTTACGCTACCATGTCGATGGCCAGCCTCCATTCACTTTATGTTGTGGATTCAACTAAACGGCAACGTTGCATTTTCATTTAACATTGGGCGCATAAAGAGACTGCAGCCCAAACGGCTTGTTCGATTTAAAAAAAAAAAAAATCCTTCACTTTACATTGAAAACATCGTATTTGGAGACGGTTTCCCCTTTTACATTTTGTTGTAACAGATAATAACACAGTTACCCTATGTTAGGGGACTTTTGATACAGCCAGTATATATACACACCCTAACCAAACTCGACAAAACTAATCTATATGCCCATCTTGTTTAATATAAATCTCTAAACCCTTTGAATAACTCTGTATTTCTTCAGTTTCTAAAGTAAAGAGTGTAAAGAATAAATTATCTATAGATATGTAGAGTAAGCCTGTCCTCTTTCTATCATTTTCTGGGCTGGAGCTGATGAGGCCTCCAAGTCAACATGCCTCCGCAGCCCTTTCGGACCTCGTCCCAAGCGGGTTCATCGTCGCAGAAAAAGAAGACTACGAATGCAGCCAAGTCCGAGAAATGACGCTGACCAACACGTCATTGACTTCTGGACGCCTCTTCCAGCGGAAGGAGCCCCCGCTAATCCACTAGATGAAGTTCCTGACCAAACATGGGTTTTGAATGACCCCCTTGCACAACTTATCATAGACTTAGACCTTCAACCTGAAGATGTGCGATGGCCCCCAGAGGACCCTAGAGTGCTTTTCCTATATATCGCACAAGAAAGAAACATCGACGCGGTGAACCAACTAGCAATTCGTGAACCCTGGTTTTATTTACCTGATGACTGGGATTTTTGGAGAGAGCTCATTGAGCAGTTTAGTGGTGTGCCCCGTCAAGACACTCCTGAAGATAGTGAAAATGAAGACGAAGATGATGTGGTTGTGATAGTGAAAGTGAAACCTCAGTGGAATCAGTGACTCAAGGTGAATCTAATATTGTCATGTGTGCTCCAACTCGCATTTTCCCCACACAAGTGCAATTCGAAATACCGGGAACCTTTTGTTGTGCTTCTGAGATCACTCATATCCCACCTCTTAGTGCTTCACGTGCGATTCGCCGCACAAAAATTCAATACGCTCCGGTGCTTCAGGCCATGTGTGATGTTGGAATCATTGAAGAACATCCAGTCATAGTGAATAGTTTTCCCATATTTTGTATCCCCAAAGGAGACACATACCGTGTCATTTACGATTGTTCGGAATGGACAAAGTGGTATAAGGCAGTCTCACATGTTTCACTTCCTAAAGTGCAAGATATTGCGCAGTTAGCCTCACCGGACGATTTCATGGTTAAAATTGACCTGGCGCAAGGTTTCTATCATTGTTCGTTGAGTTTGTATACTCGTAGATTATTCGGAATCAAATGTGGTGATAAAACTTATCGTTTTACTAGGCTTCCTATGGGGTGGGCTCTCAGCCCCCTTATTATGCAACGCTTTGTTACTCAAGAACTGAACACTCATATTGCTCATCTTGTTAAGTTCCTTGTGTATTACGATGATATACTTTTAATTGGATCTCCGGAACGATTGCAACAAGCATTATCCATCATTTTCTCACTTACGTGGCAAGTGAATATAAACAAATCAGTGCTGTACCCCACTAAGCGCCTTTTATATTTGGGCATTTGGGTGGATTTTGAAGAAAACTCCTTAACCATTGATACTCGATATTTAGATATTGTACGCTCATGCCCATTAGCCTTACTACACCGATCTAAGCGTGCACGCCAAGTGCTTTCCGGATACATAGTATGGTGCTCACCGGTCACTAATCTGACATATCCCATCGCATTTTCTGTGATACATAGAAAATATCTACAATTCATTGCTTCTGTAATACAAAATGTTCAATCTAAACCGCGATCGATCTGGCAGGACCTCACATGTTCCGCTCAGTGCCATGTAGACGCCACACCCACATCAATCGCGGTTGTTGATATCTCTGGTACAATTGTTATGCAATGGACAGAGCTCCCAGAGCTCCCTATTTTTGTGACTGAATTTTTGGCTGCAGCCTTTGCTGCTTTACTGTATTACCCCCAGAGGGTACACATTCATTCTGATAATATGGCAGTTGTATATTGTCTCCAAAGAAAAATTTGTCGTGTTTACTATTTGCTTCCCATAGCACACTTGTTGTATCTGTTAGACAATTTTGTTATATCTCATGTATCATCTGAATGTAATAAAGCAGATGGAGTCTCACGCGCCTTTGCCGCGATCCTACAATTACCCTCAGCCAATCAGAGCGTTCCACCTGGCAGCCAGGCTAACAAAACCTGGCAGCCAGGTGGGAACAGCTCAGTTCGAGCAAGTTGAGGGTGAGTGTAGGGTCGGGCTAGAAAGCGCGCGTGGGATGGTGGGGGACGGTCTACTCTCCATCACACTTAAGGTCCGAAAACAAATAAAATCTTTGAGTTTAACGTCCCACGATTAATGTCCTTTAGGCTATTGGAGACGTATGATTAAGGCAAGTGAATGATGATGGAATTGTTGGAATGGGAATGTGGAAGGAAAGGGCAGTATCCCGAGAAAACCCACGGCCACAATGCTGTCCACCACAAGCTTACTTAGCCGGGGATTGAACCACAGACCCCACGCACCAAAGGTAAGCGCTCTACCACTGAGCTACCATGCCCCCTCTCTTATACCCTTGGTGCTGAACGAGATGTCAAGCTGTATCAACCAATCAAACCATTGCAACTTATATAAAACGTTCCTTCTTCAGTTGCTACAATTATATATATATATATATATATATATATATATATATATATATATATATATATATATATATATATATATATATATATATATATATATATATATAAACGTTAAAAATTTACTCTTTTGCTCGAATTCTCCATAAAAGGAAGCTCTGTTTAAAACTATGGAACTATCGTAATATTTCTGCTACTTATTTATAGTTATTTACAAGAAAAAATAATTACGTTTATTATTATTATTATTATTATTATTATTATTATTATTATTATTATTATTATTATTATTATTATTATTATTATTATTTTGAATGTCGTCGCGAATTCTGTCGAGGAATTTGAAGCTTAAAATATATAAAACGATAATCATGCCTGTTGTTCTGTATGGTTGCGAAGCATGGTCGCTTACTCTGAGGGAAGAACATAGACTGAAAGTATTTGAGAACAGGATCCTGAGAAGAATATTCGGACCCAAGAGGAACGAGAATGGGGAATGGCGGAAGCTTCATAACGAGGAACTACATAGTTTATACGGTTTACCCAACATTGTTAGGGTCGTCAAGTCTAGGAGGCTTAGGTGGGCAGGTCATGTAGCTAGAATGGAAGAAAGTAGAAACGCTTTCAAAGTCTTGACTGGAAGACCAATCGGAAAACGACCATTAGGAAGACCTAGGCGCAGATGGGAGGATAATATTAAGATGGATCTCGCAGAGATAGGAATACAAAGTAGAAACTGGATCCAATTAGCTAAGGATAGAAGTCAGTGGAGAGCTTTTGTGAACGCGGCACTGAACCTCCGGGTTCCATAGGCCATAGAGTTAGTTAGTTAGTTAGTTAGTTAGTTATTTTGAATGTTAAGTTGCAAACGTCCGGTTAAAGCACTGAGGTTAACTGAGATGGAATCTATTTCTTAAATTGAGATCTGAATCCTTAGCCGTTTCTTTTTGACAAATTTTGAGCCAAGTAACGATTGAACATGAGATCATAAAGTTCGCGAGTTAGTCATTTTGTAACCAAAGCATACCAGATATAATTATGAAAGCCATTTTACAATCCATTGACAGTAAGGTTTAAATTATGTAGAAACAAATTAAATCACAACCATCTTGAATCCTAAATATTGATCTGATTTCAAAAATAGACCGCGTTCAAAGTATTAACGGGCGGTCGTCGTATTGACTGCCTATGTTATTTGGCTTAATTTTTCTTATTAATAATCATCTCGTAATAACCAATCATCATTAATTCACTGTTGGATGGAAGTCTCCATAACTCATCTGCACAACCACTATCTTGGGCAATTGTTTTAAATATTACTCAATTATTCCTCAGTGGTTCTTGATTTCGTAACACCACCATGCATGAGGACGTTCCCTAGAGCTCTTCTTGTCTCTTGTATCCAGTCATGAATTGCTGTTATCCACCGATCATAATTTCTTCTTGCAAATATCCAGCACATCGCCCCTTCATTCCTTTCATTTGCATTACAACATATATCACTCCTGTCATCTTTCTCATCCATGTAACGCTTTTTCTATCTTTGGACATGATTCCTAACATCTTTCTGTTTATTTGTGAAGTCTAATTCAGTGAGTATCTGATTTTGCTTTAGTATAACGTCTCTGATGCACACATAACAACAATTGAAAATCTGTCACTGCAGACACAACGGAGTTTATTTTTTCAATTATGGGCCTGTTCCTTCCGCATATGTCGTTTTAACAGTAAACCAAACAAAAATCTTCAGCTCCTACTAAGTTCGAACTCAACACCAATTCGAGCAACTTCGATTGAGGTACTGGACGAATATGGAGAATTGTGTAATTATAAAAACAAGTACACAACAAAGAAGCAAAATGAAAATGGATTCAATGCTATTTAAAAAAATATATAGTATGCTGGGTGTGTGTTCAGTTTTCGCGGAATCGGTCTCATAAAATCATATTTTCATGAAAGTATGTTAGTTCTTTGAATGAAAAATGTAACTCGAGAAACAAAAGCAATTTTGCTTTTCCTTTTCTATTTTTCTTCATACATATTGAGTTCACCAACATTTGTGCGACCAGAATTTCTATTTATTTTTAATTGGGTTACCAAATTAGAATTGCATATTAAGCTCTTTTTCTTTGGATGGTCAAATTTGTTTTCTTTCTTCTGCACACTTTTATTAAATGTTTGGGTAGTTTAGCGTCCAATATGCTGGACGTTCAACAAAAAGGTTGCGTATTAAAATTCAGCTGAAGCTGAGCGAAAACACAGCCCATTGAATAAAAAGAAAGCTATCGAACCGTAAATAAGCATAAAGAGCTTTTGCTACATACGCAGAACAAGATGTGAGAAGGCTTCACAAACTATCCACAGTCAGCGCCTAAAAGCTTCCTGAGTTGGTGACGTCCACAAAATCACTTCGTTCTGTCTTCTCTAACAGTAGCAACAGTGGTGTGAACTGCGAGTGGCAACATGGAATTCATTAGTTGCTTTAAAGTGCGTCTATTCCTCCACCACGAAGTTTATGTGGGACGTGGAATTGCAGTTCAACGTGCGTTCAACACATGAACTACCAAGAATCGAAAATGGCTCTTTCTCGCCGAAGACGGAACATCGGCGCTCATGATAGTCACGAAATTTTGAATACAGGTAGCGCGAAATTTTGGGGAGTGCAAAATTTTGGGTCACGGTTGCTCAATGTTAAAGATATCTCTGGTGCAAAGGGTCTTAAGTTAAACCTCAGGCTATTTTCAAGTTTGTGCTTGAACAATACCGTGGATTTTCTGTAGTTCTACAGTTTCTTCCGAGATTCTCATTTAACTAATGATTTTGTAATCATTGGCTTGTATTAATCATTCGTTTCCTTTAACTTAAAGTGTGCAAGTGTGGGACGTTATTTTTTTAAAAAAATGTATTTTATTTCTCACATCAAATTTTACATATTGCTAAAAATATTTAATTTCTTCATATTTCACTATTAAACACAGGTTATTTCATTTAAGTATATGCTTTATCTGTTTCAGTGTATTTTCAGAATAAATGCTAGTAGCAGAACCTCCCACTTACTATACTTACTACGCTATCAGAAAAAATGAAACCTTAGTTTAATGTAATAGAGTTATACGTCATTAGGCTAAAGCTTGAAGCATAAAGTGATTAACTAAAATAAATGACTACAGAAAGATTGGCGAAATGATAATGAGAGTGGAAAACGGGAGAAAACCCATGGACACGTGTTTTCTACCTCCAATAAAACCAGGGGGGTTCTTAGCAACACACGTGAGACCTCCAACACTCGAACACACTTCAATTTTAGTAGAAGTGTCTTCGCAGTGTACGAGTACTCATGGATCACATTTGCCTATCAACGCTTCCGTTTCCAAGCGCTAGGCTGTGCGTCTTTGTGTTAAACATACAATAGGTAAAGAGTAATAAGAAGTTGAAATGTGGAATTGTGGAATTACAGACGCTACCATCATCTGTCCATCATAATCCTACATTCTTTACTCATCATCATCATCATAAAGACATCAACATATTTGATTGTTAATAAACATCAAATTTCACAATACATTATTCTACCTTAATATTAGTGGGGAGAGGTCGCAGTCGTTTAGTGATAGAGCGTTCACTTCTAGTGCATGGGATTCTTGGTTTGATACCAGCTCCCACCAAGTGCACTTTGTGGTAGACAAACACCATATGTGTGGGTTTTCTCAGGGTTCTCCCGTTTTCTCTTAGCTTCTTTATTCTACCATTTCCTTCATTTCTCACCATCACCGTCTCCTTTAACCTACATAGTGCAACGTGCGACGTAGAACTCAAAGATTTCATTTCATTTCAATATTAGTAGAACCGAAAGACAAGAAGAGAGTTTAAGAGGCTTTGTTGTCTAGAAGGATTTCTTCTAGTCTTATCTCGAGTCTCGTGTCGAAATTATTCTTGTCTCTTTCTGTAAATTTATAGTTTTTATACTCTCCATCATGTAGCACTAAAAACAGTGTTTGACATTTAAGTTTTGGCTGAAGTATTCTGCCAAAAAATGTCTCATCCCGTCTCAATTTCAACACGCCAGTCTTCGGTTTCTCATATTCAAAATATCAATATGTGTTACAATGTAGCTTTTCCACACTTTTGGGCAGCTTTACCTCTGAAACTAAACACTTTCCCCATAAGTACATATTTAGTTTATTATTATTATTATTATTATTATTAGTAGTAGTAGTAGTAGTAGTAGTAGTAGTAGTAGTAGTAGTAGTATAGTAGTAGTTGTAGAAAAATGAAATGAAATTTTGAGTTTTACGTCCAACGGTTATGCCGGTTAGGCTAAAGGAGACGGTGATAATGAGAGATGAAGAAAGTGGGAGGAAACGGGAGAACCCCGAGAAAACCCATGCACACGGTGTTTGTCCACGACTAAGTTCACTTGGCGGGAGCAGGGTTTGAAGGAACCCGAGACCCCTAGCACCAGAGGTGAACGCTCTACCACTGAGCCACCGCGGCCCCCTAGTAGTTGTAGTAGTAGTACTACTAGTAATAATAAAAATAATATCATCTTGGTACCAGGAATCATCTCTCAAACGTTGTCGTTATTTGAAACACACACACACACATTATATATATATATATATATATATATATATATATACATATTAGGACTATCCATGGCTTTGGATTGATTATTTTAACAAAAGAAACACGGACCAAAGCTTAAAATACACTTTATTTTAAATCCGTTTAAATATTCGAAACCGTTATTATAATTTAAAATAAAGTGTGTTTTAAGCTTTGGTCCGTGTTTCTTTTGTTAAAATTTTATATATATATATATATATATATATATATATATATATATATATATATATATATATATATATATATATATATATATTACAAAAGAAACAGTGGGAAAGTATTTTGGTTCAGCAATGGCATTCACATTTGCAACCCATGCTCTAAGAAAAGAAAAACTAGATTTTCTTTTTTTTTTCTTTCTTTTTTTTAAGGATGGGAGTTATAATGCAGTTAGTCATGTAGAGAAAAAAAATTACCAATCTCTGTTTGAAAGAGATCAATTTTAAGCGAGAGAGAGAGAGAGAATCTTTCTTTGAAAATTCATGGAAAAGTAGAAAGCAGTGAAGAAGGAGAGAGAGCTGAAGATGAACATCTTCCAAAGGAGCAAGACGGAAATTTAAAATGTCGCCATTTTTCTTTCTCGTCTCTCCGCTATAACATTTGCCATACAGAGCTAAATTAGATATTACACGCAGTGAGAAGCAAGGAATCTGAGAAATATTAGAAGCATCAATCTTGATACTAAATATTTTATTCCCTGGAAATAGACCAGCAGTAAACACATCCTCTGCTAGACGAGGAGTGTATTGTTTCATCATATTTTCCAATTTCTAAGACTTCTATACAGCAACAAGGAAGCAAGCGAAACAAAATTTAAAAGAATAGACAGTAGCTCTATCAGATACATCATCCAATCGTTATCTTAACCTTTCTGTGTTGGCTTAAAGATTCGCTGTAACTTTGTGTATTTTCCAGTAGGTTAGGCCCAGATTCGATTCCCGGTTGGAGCGTGTATCGTTCAGATTCTACATTACGCTGTAGGTCCAATCTCATATACCCACGTTACTGAAAGAGGCGTTGAAATCATACAACCAACCAAAACAAGGAGCGAAAGCGCACATCTTATTGTGAAATTTTCAACTCACTTACTGTACCTGTACTAGAATCATTAGTTAAAACTGTGCACTCTCAGTCGAAAGGCATTTTTTTTTCTTTTTAGCTACTTGGATCACGAGCATACTGAGAAGTGAATTCTGGAAGATGAATAAAACTTTCGCGGAATCCATGTTAATATTAAAAAAAAAAAAAAAAAACTTTTACTTTTAGTTGAATTGAATACCAAATTGATTTTGTGTATACGAAAAACAAACCTCCAACTGTACATTTTGCTTTAAAAAAAAAAAAAGAAAGAAAGAAAGAAAGAAAAGTGTGTGTCGTTTCACATTCTAAAAATTATGTAGGCTTTCAAGATACGCGAATTCAATATTGAAACCGGAAGTTGTGCTAGTTATTATCACTTTCGGTTTCAGTAGAAGAATGGGAACTGCCATAAAACATAGGGTGCCCGACAAGTCCCTAACCATTTCTGGAAAGGAACACTTGAATTCAAATTAAGTGTGATAATATCAGAGAAAACACCGTAAGTCAAAGAAATCACAGCAGTTCGACATGACCGCTCTCTATATCCACGCAGAGTTGCCATCTCTTGGAAGTACACCTGAACACACGCTGCAACATCGATGTCGAAATGCGTTCATGCAGGTACGCCAAATCCCTAATCTTCACCTTTAATATCTCCCTCTCGATATGATTCCATATAAATAAATCCAAGTGTGCTAGATCAGGAGAGCGTTCTGTCCAGAACCATACTGAGCCTCGTCTAATCCAGCAATAGCTGTTTTCAGGTGCAATGCGGAGAGATGGCGACTCTGCTCGGATATAGAGGGTAGTTATGTCGGACTACTGAGATTTCTTTGATTTATGGTATTTTCTTTGATATTATCACACTTTATTTGAATTCATGTGCTCCTTTCCAGAAATTATTAGGAACTTCTCGGGCACCCTATATATTCATGGGATTCGAAATCATTTTTTTTTTTTTTTTTTTAATCTGTCGTCTGGTATTACCATTTCGCTCTTCCATGTAAATCAATAATAAAACAGGAAGTGCTAGTACATTTCTACCAGTTCCGGTTGCAAGGGAGAAATAAAATCGGAAGAGGAACCTATCGTAGTGGTATTTAATTCACATTGTCGCTATCTATTACCGTTTATCGCTATTCTGATCAGTGTCAATTCCGAAAATCGCAATTTCCTTCACTCCCGCTTTGAAGAAAATGTTAAAAGATCTCAATGAAAGTTCTTCGAACGCCGAATCCATGTTAAAAGGTATTTCTTGTAACTCTGGCCATTTTTCTTCGATGAAGATCAATATTGAAAACGTGAAGTAGTAGGAAATGTTTATCACCATCGGTTTCAGTAGCTACAGACGGGTAAGGATGGTATGTTTCCTGGAGACGGTAAATGGATTCCAAAAAGATGCTTGTTGCTATCTGCTGTCGTCTTTTTGTTTTATGTTAGGTCTTAAATGAATGGCTGAATAATGATTCAATGATTGTACAGCATTGGTTTAACATTATTTGGGCAAGATTAGGCTTATCATATTCTGAAATGCCAAAATGTCCATCTGACTAACTCGTTATGTAAACATTAACTTTCGTTACAACAATGAAAACTTTTACCATTTACTTTCAGTTTTGGTTTTAAAATGTTATGAAAAATATACTGAAATGTATGAAAAATAGTTAAGCAAGACAAATTACACAGCGTCATGTTTACTTTCTCTATTCATATTTTGCAGTTTTTTTAAATTTCTTTTTTGAATCAGTGTTGCCAGATCTGAAGATTAAAAAGTAGCGAAGTTATGATTAAAAAATAGCGATTTGAACTATTTGTAACCCAAACATAAAGTTGTCAGATGCCAGGATTGGCAATAGTCAGGCGGCGACCGCAGTTTCGGACTGTTGGCGGTAGTGCATTAGAGCAAACACAATGTTAAATCAGCTGCAGTAGAACTGCAATGTGCAATGGACTCGGTAGGCAGTGATAATATATAATGAACCACTTTTCTCATTTTCAAAGATACGTGTTTGCTTAAGTCAATTGTGTGGAATCTGAAATACACTTTGCAACGTTTACAGTATGCTTTTTCACTGTTATAAACTTCACTCCTTTAATTGAGTTGTTGAATTGTTTAGCTGGGAGCCATGAATTTTAGAAGTATTACTGTAACCTCAGTTACGCATTATGTTAATATGGACAATACAGGAACACAAATATATTTGCGATGGTCATATTTACACACCTGCGCATAACTATTAGAACCACGCATTAACTGAGACAACAGCACAGTCAGTGATATTGCAACAGCGCAAACTTAGCAAAAGTCTACTTGTCAGACCTGAAGGTTAAGAGGTACTAAAACAGGAATTGAAGTAGTTTCGAACATGTTAGTTTTAGTAAAACTGTTGCTCATTGTGAAAAGATTACTCAAACAAAACTTTTCTATTATTATATTTATTTATTTATTTAACAATCATCAGATACAGCTCAAAGGCCATTTTGTACTGGATATCTAACAACAACAACAACAATGGAAAGGATTTGGGAAGGTATCGGCCAAGGCCTGCTTAGTAGGCACCATCCCGGCATCTGCCTGGTAGGACTGAGGAAAACCCCAGTCAGGATGGTTGGCAGCGGGAATCAAACCAATGATCTTCCGAATGCGAAGCCAACGCTGTATCACTTAAGGTACTTCACTCGGTTAAAAAAATAATTCGTCATTGCATATATAACAATAAAAAGTGGCGTATTCTTAAGAGTTATAGCCTGCTTATAATTAAAAATAGCCCAAAAAGTAGCGTGTTACCCAATTTGAAATTTCAGTAGCGAGGACATTTTTCTTAAAAAAAATTACTAAATCCGCTACTTGAACCCAATCTGGCAACACTGCTTTAAATACAAATATTCAAACATATCGTTACACGTGAAATGTATGAAATTGAATTAACGATACACTTGAGGTAACAAAATGTGGATAAATCAGTGAGTGAGAGAGGGAGTTTCAGAAAGTGCACTCTCAAAATGCTGTAATGTCCGCAAACGCTGACATATGGTAACCCTAGTCCATATACATAAAATTGCCTATCAAAAGTAAACTACAGATATCGTAGATCCAATGTTTATTTTACGTGGAGTACCAAAGTATAATAACGTAAAGTGTAATACTTCGTTAAAAATTAAAAAGTAAACAATGTATCTATGATGACAATGTATCTTGCATTTGAACGACAGTTACCGTTTAGGAGATACGGAGGGCTCTCCAATAAAGTCAACACCGACCGACAGCTCCATCTCTCGGCAGAGATATGTGACAGGAAACAAAGCGGATCGTTTCACTTCGCGGTCAAAATGACGTCAGAACTCCATCAATGTTTCCCTTTCGCTCTCAGCCTGAGTAATGACAGTCACTTCTCATTCGGACAAAGATAAACAGTTCCCTCAACTAACAAGTGACTAATACACCCACCATATTCACAATTAGCTACAAGAAGGTTTGCTTACAAAACTCTTTTCAAGGGCTTTTGGGTATTACAGGTGGAAGAACACATGCTGTGATTAATAACGCCTGAACTATATAGGGTGTCTCAAAAGTCCCCTAACATAGGGTAACTGTGTTATTATCAGTTACAACAAAATATAAGAGGGAAAACCGTCTCCAAATATGATGTTTTCAATCTAAAGTGAAAGATTTTTTTTTTTTTAATCGGACGAGCGGTTTTGGTTGTACACTCTTTATGCGCCCAATGTTAAATGAAAATGTGACATTGTCATTTACCTGAACCCACCACATAATGAATAAAGTGATTGCCTTTTATACTAACGCATCGACGGGGCATGTTTGGGGCGCATTTGAAATGGGGGCTGGCCATCGGCACGTTAGTGTAAAAGACAGTAACTTAATTAACTTATGTTGTGCGTCCATGTACATGGCAACATTATGCATTTAACATTGGGCGCATAAAGAATGTACAGCCCAAATCGCTCGTCCGATTAAAAAATCCTTCAATTTACACTGAAAACATCATATCTGAAGACTGTTTTCACTTTTACATTTTGTTATAACTCTGATAATAACAGTTATACTGTCAGGGGACTTTTGAGACACCCTGTATATAGTCCTTTACAAAACTACTCATTTCTTTTTTATCATTAGTTATCTTCTGAAAAAAAAACATTTTACAACAAAGCAAGAAATTTCTGTATCTCTATCTACTATTCTGCAAAACCGAGAAAATATAGTGAATGCTATAATGGTCTTTAAATAAAGACAAAGTGTAAGAATGAAATAGACTAGACAATTGCTGCACAGTTATCGTTTATTTAATTTATCAACCTATGGAGCATGTGCAATTGTAGCACATGCACTGAATTAAGATAAGAGAAATACAGGTATAGAATACGTAAACTGAAGTTAACGAGTAATTAGGAAAACCTGTCTAAATTGGGAAACTTTGGTTACGAAGACGCCTAAGCTGCTTAAACTAGGGTTACTATATTTACAATTTTAAGATACGAAGTAATTTTGAACACAATAATTTTGAAATATTGCTCACATATTTTTCGTTACCTATAACTGTCTTCACTAAAATCAATCTTGGATGTTAAGTTATACAAACATTTTTTTTATTAGCAATTCCGTTAACCCGGAAAATCAGGGAATCGTGATTTGCTAACCGGAACTGTAGTGTATTTGAATATACGAGAAAGCATGTTCTAACCTAGAGTATTGAGGGAGTCGAAAGCTTCTAGGAACAACTAGCTTTGTGAATACATAAGCGACGAAATACCATTCTACTCCTACTACGCTTATAGATGCAATGTAACAACTACAGATCACTGTTCAAATCAAGAAATGATTTTATATCGAGCAGAAAATTATATATTTTTTTAAATTCATGTGCTAAATAGTGCACTGGCATTATTGGCAATATCTGGAAAGAAGAAGAAAGATTCACAAAGAAATTAAAACAGTGGCGGATGTAGCACGGGACCGGGGGGGGGGTGTCTGTACCAGTTTTTTGAGAGACAAAAATAATGTAAGCTATTACTTATGTATTTTTGAAAGTTTACTTATGATATACTTATCATAGTCTGGGTTCTGGTTCTCCTCTCCCTTCCGCGTTTTTACCTTTCAGACCTGCCACTTGGTTTAAAATTGACTGTACAATACAAGGGAAGACTGTAATGTTTTCTTTTTTCTTCTATTTCTTGAACCTAAAGAGAGAAAAAATGCTTTCTCTGCTGCAATCAGAAAATACTACTCTTAGCGTTTTAGCGACATAATTAAAAGGGTGTTGCAATTTGCAAAAGTGTATCCACGGAAGAGGGGGCAAATGGGAGTAGCCTCTCAAATAAAGTTCACTTTAAATATTTTTGGTTTGCTTTTAGTGTATAAAAAGCCCAGTCCCTCTGAAAAAGTAATGGGCTCCTGAGAACAACTTGCTGAGTACAACTTTAACAAATGGACAAGTTACAGAGTTAAAAACTAACTAACTCTATGGCCTATAGAACCCGGAGGTTCAATGTCGCGTTTACAAAAGCTCTCCATTGACTTCTATAAATGGATCCACTTTCTATTTTATACTCCTATTTCTGCGAGATTCACCCTAATGTTATCCTCCCTTCTACGCCGAAGTCTTCCTAATGGTCGTTTTCCCATTAGATTTCCAGTTATAAATTTTAAAATCTTTCTGCTTTTCTTCCATTCTTGCTACATGACCTGCCCATCTGAGTCTTGTAGATTTGACTCTGATAATCTTTGGTAAAAAGTATAAATTATGCAGTTCCTCGTTATAAACTCCCGTTCCTCTTGGGTCCGAATATTCGTCTCAGGATTTTATTCTCATATACTTTCAGACCATGTTCTTCTCGTAGAGTAAGCGACCATATTTCGCAACCATACAAGACAACAGGCATGATTATCGTTTTATATATTTTAAGCTTCAAATTTCTCGATAGAAATTCGCGACAACGAAAGATTTTGAACTGAAAACTAATTTCCTCCTTTTAGTCAATACTTAATTTCTTCGGTGAATATGGTTTTGGTCTATTTACATTGACCCTAGATATTTGAAAGTATCCACTTCATCGAGAGTATTATTTGATATATCCATAATTCGCAATATAACGATCCCGGCGAATTCCCATTTATTTACTTCTTTCTGCATGAGTTACAAAAAAAGTAAATAAGTAATGCTATACCTCCATCTTCTTCTCCGTGTGCTCAATGGATGAGCCACATATGACAAGTAGTGATTTATTTATTGTATCTTCGGTTATACGTAAGCAGATTTCTTAACCCACCGCTGATTGGTTGATTGATTATAGTTGACCTAGTCTTATTTGTCAGCAGTGTATATAAGTGGCTCAACTGTGTGAAAAGGGCCTATTGTTCAAAGCGGGATCCGAACCGCTATTCAGATTTTATATCCATGGGCATTCTCACCCGCACGGCAATTCAATTCGCAATTCAATTCAATTCATTCGAGAAGAAAACCGCGTACAGTGAACGTGTGTGAACTCAGCTATCATGGTGCTTCGCAAACGTACTAAGAAATCCACACAGAAGAAAACTGTCAGTAACACAAACACAGATCCTGTTCCATGTACTTCACTAGCAGATACAGAGAAGAACACAAGTTGCACCACCACAGACACAAACACTAACTGCACCACCGATCCCAAGACAACTACCTGCACCAACTCTTCTGACTCCCAACCCCCTCCCACTCGTCACTATGTCCTTACCAACCTAGCTGCTCATTTCTACGAACCTGACGCATTCTTCGATCACATCAAGAACGGCATTCCTGAACATCGCCGACATCTTCGTGGCAGACCAACACTCAATGGAGAAGGATTCCATATCATTATCCAAACCAGAGAAGCAATAGACGCTTTCATTACGAAGTTCTCGCTAAGTGACTTTGGTCCGAAAGTTAAAATTACTAACATCTCCACTCAAGAAGACATCGATAGAGCCGATGGCAAGTTGCCTCCTCCTGGCAAACAATCAAACACCCGCAATAGAAGCCATACCTGTACATGTGTAATCAGGGGAGTTGATAGGAATTTGGACATCGCAACCATTGAAGATAATCTAGACAAACAAAAGGTGAATTTTTGTAACATCACTCGCATTCAGAATTCAACTCGACCACTCCCACTGATTCGTCTTTTCACAAATAGTTTTGTAACGGTGAACAAGCTCATCGCCGAAGGAATCTATATTCAAGACAAGCTGCACAAAGTTGAAGCGTCCCGCTCCTCAGCCAGACCTACACCGTGTCATAATTGTTATGGCTACGATCATGGCACACAGACATGTACTCGCCCAAGAGTTTGCTTCAGATGTGGTGAGAGTCACAATCAGCCTTGCAACAAACCCATCAACAGATGGTTCTGTGCCACTTGCAAACGTTTAGGACATCGAACGGGCAGCAGCGACTGTCCCCGGAGGCCACACACAAACCAACGCAGACAGACTATTCCAAACCTACTCAATCAGTTCGAATTCCCACCACTTCCAGATTCCGGCCCTTATAAGACACACACAACTAGATCCACAGAAGCAGAAGAAAAAGAAAATGAAGAACCAAGAAAAGAAGAGGACACAGAATCTCAACCAGAAATTCAAGATACAGATATAGATACCAAGATCAATCAAGCTATCGACAATGCCACCGAATGCGTCCTTATATGGGCAGCTTCCATCCTTTCTACAATTACTGATCCCCCTAACCAGAAAACCCTACACCAAACCATCTCTAAAGTCACCCGCCATATATTTCACAAACACCTCAACATTCTCACCACAACCAAAGGTAACCTCAAAATCTATTGTTCCAACATCACTCCCCCGAAAATCACAGAGAAGAACACTGCTGCACCTAACACTTCCAATCACACTTCCCCCACCATCACCTAGTACATTTCACCCTAAACCTCAAACAAGTCAATAACACCCTCAGTATAATACATTCACACTCAATGTTTTTGAACTCAATACCAAGTGCTTCTTTCTTCGGCAATTCTCCATGGAAGTTAGTGCATCGTAACCAAATCAATGGAAGAAGACATTACCAGCCAGAGTACAGGACCACAGGTACAGGACCACTTCCCCAGAAGAGAACTTACAAACATCGGGAACACACGACATCGGCAGCGCACTCGAAGGACCAAGACCAGAGTTCCAACGTGACTTGTTTCAGTTTATCGTCATAAACCTGCCACAAAAGTGAAGAGAAGCCCTGGGTAAAATAGCAGGAAGTGCTAGAGACCCATCTCTGACTGCTTGGCAGAGTAAAGTTATTCTTGTCGTCGTCGTCGTCGTCACCCGCACGGCGCCCGGGACCACGCGCACAGAAAAAGAGTGCGCTAGCCACTTGACCACCTTACTGAGCTTAAGTTATTACATTGGCGAACTGGCATCAAGGTGAAAATTAAATAGAATCTTTCAGTTGTAGATTCCACGGTTATGTGGAGGAAACGTACGGACCTCGAGAAAACCCATGGAAACGATGTTGTCTACCAGAAAGTCACGTCACGTAGCCTGAGACTAAACCAGAGATCCCTTATATCAGAGGCGTTCTGTGTGCTTCCCGTGAAATAATAATGTAAAAGCAAACTATTGAGTAATAATTATAAAACTCTTTAACGACTTTACACATGTTTAAAATATTGCAAATAACTAACATTAAAATATACTAAGAAAGTGTTTATAAACTATGCAGTACAACCTCTGTGCTTCTAGTGGTTACCGCGTGCCCTGTGGTCGCAGGCTTGATTATCTGTGGGCAAGCACAAAAATTTAATTTCACTTTCATTAATTGCCCGTTTTCTTTACCCTAAAGCACATACAAGTGCGATGCTAAACTTTAACAAAAAAGTCATTTCAATCCCTGCGCTGTTATGTACCGTAATTATATTAAAGATTGTGTGGTGGCTTATGAACATGTTGGTTTGACGTAATTAATCCAGTAATTATTTCTTCCTTATTTTTTTTAAGATTGCAATAGAAATATATTTCTATAACTTTTTGTTCTTGTATTCAATTTTAACATAGTCACTTTCATTTATATATAGACACTGATTACATGATTTGCATAGTATATAAATTTATATCATTAATTAAATGAAGTGTACAACAATTAACAGTTAAAATATCTCAAATGGATAATTTAACAATCATGACGTACAGTACAGCATTCATGCCGTAATTTTTCATATAAACTTATGGACTGTGAGCTGTCTCTCCATACTCCTTGCTCGGTTGCTACATAAATTGATGCACCAATGATGTCTGTTTTTACTCCTAATCTCCCTTCTCCGCATTTATTTATTTATTCTTTTATTTTTTCCTTATTCCTTATTTATTTATGTATTTCACTCATTTCTTTACTTTGAATATATTTCTTTGTCTTTAAACGTCCCCGTGCGAAGAACAGTTATGTCAGCTAGTACTAAATAATTACCAGTATGAATTATCATGAAAGACTTTAACGTGTACTTACATTCAGTGGTAAATACACAAAGCGAATAAACACACTGTCCAGCACCGATGATAAAACTTACCTGGAAAAAGCAATAAAATAGATATAAGTACTGTAATACGAAACAAATATATATTTTGTATTACTCATATACATACTGACCAGCCAAAACATTATGAGCAACCGCTACTTTTTGAACGAAGTCGTTCGGCTAACGTAAGAGACACTGGGAACAGCACAGTCGTTGGCCAGATGGTGGAGACCTCATTCGATCTGTCACTGTGATCTATATCAGAATTTGACAGGGATCAGATTGTGATGCAGAGATGGCAGGGAACGAATATCTCGGAAACAACTTATCGGGTGTTTGTAAGCTTTCGTATTTTACATTTTCCAAAGACGGGAAAAGGATGGTGAAAGCAGTACGAAACCGCACGACATGGAGCAGCCACACCTCATTAATAACATTTGTATATATTTTGTAATGACAGAAAGTGTAATTTTAATAACTTTATGTTTGTTACAAAATAAATACAAATGTAATTTTAAAAGTAGTTAACAAGGAGCCAAGACAACATGATAAGTCATCAATTACTGTTCCGTTCATTTTTCTAGTCGCTGCCTTAACCTAGAATTTTGGGTAATTTATATTCTGGCCACACTGTAATTTCTATGGATGGCAACACTGAAAATTCTTCAGATTAGTATTTTCGGGTGTAGAATAACGTTATATATTATTATTGTGGTAAGTTCCATTTCCTTATCTCTTTTCACTTACGAAAAACAGGCAAAAGGAAAATAGTTGGCTTTTGTATCATTTTTGGTAGTCTAGCCCCGTAAATATGTCGGACGTCGTGGACTGTCGAGGTTAGTGCAACAGGATAGTGTGCAAACTGTCGGATAATAACAGCAGACTTTAACGTGTACTAAATGCAAGAGTGTTTCAGCACATAATTCACCATTCACTAACTTCCGCAGCCTATATCCAACCATGCACCAATGTTATCCACATGCCATCATCAATAACGACTAGAATGGCTATGTTCCCAACGTAATTGGAATGCAAAGCAATGAATAACGTTGCATGATTCGACGACTCACGACACTGCCTTCATCACAAGAACGACCGTCGCATCGTCTTCCAGGGGAACAGCTGTTCAATACGTGCAGAGGGAGATAAGACAGGTTGGCTCCATTATGATTTGGGTAAACTTTCACATGACTATTCATGTGTGTGGAGGGCACTAGATGGCTCCTATCGGAAGTTTATTGCTGATTATGTACATTAGTTCCTGTTGGGCATATTTGCAGCTGGGAATAGTATCTTTCAGCAGGACAATGCTCCTTGTCACAAGGCCAACGTTGTGCTTCAGTGGCGAATTTCAATTGCTGAAATACTCCCAGAAGTCAACTGATTTTAACACAGTTGAAGAGAACTGGGATCACATTGAATGTCAGATTCGAGCTCATCGACCCCGTCCGCAGAATTTAAAAGAATTGAGTGACCTGTATGTGAAATGCGGTGCGATGTCTCCAGCTACTACGAAGGCCTTATCGATGCCATGCCAAATCGCAATGCCGCTGTGTTGCGAGTCACCAGATATTAGGTATACTCAAGTCCAAAATTATTGTCGCATGTCTATAAATATGTTGTTGTAGGAATATAATTTGATAACGAATTCGCCCGGTATATTTTATAACGTTAGCATGTGTATAATCGGTAAAGACATGTATGTGGCAAATTTCATATCAAAAGTGCAATAAATAAGAACAAGAAAACGAAAATAAAACTTCCTTGTCCATTTAGCAACATTTTGTTTTACTCATTCTAATTTTCGTGTTTATAATTCTTTTCCTATGAAATTTACCACAAATATACATTTCCTGATTA
The DNA here is from genome assembly GCF_964235325.1 of Thermobia domestica. NCBI lineage: Eukaryota > Metazoa > Arthropoda > Insecta > Zygentoma > Lepismatidae > Thermobia > Thermobia domestica. The sequence continues at coordinate 199,508,003 of NC_137468.1, forward strand.
TACACATAGTATCAGTATCGAAAGTACCCTGCAAAATCATTATCAAATTATATTCTTGCAAAAAGGCAGTTATAGATATGCGACAATCATTTTGAACATGAGTGTACATGGTCATAATGTTCTGCCTGGTCAGCGTATATACATAGGGTGGTACATAACTAAGTTGACAAAACTGCATTTTAATACACAGGTAAAGTAAAAAGGAAACGATACAGGTAACATGTTCTAATTTCAAGAAAACAAGAGAGATAATGCTTAAATATACAAGATACAGTACGTCTGCAATTGATAGTCACGGTGGCTTGCATTCTGTTGAATACAAAATTCACTTCTTTACAACACTGATGCAAAAGTTTGTCAGAAATTTTCGGAGAGGTGCGTTTTCAAAAGCAAATCCAGTTGCTTCCTTCAAATGTTCCATATCACGAATCTTCATACAGAAACCATCATTTCTTTTTAGTATTCCCACGATGGAAAAGTCCACCGGAGTAACATCTGGGAAATATTACTGTAATTTACCGTCATGTTTCCACTACGCATGCAGTTCAAAAATATGCTGCTCTGTAGAATAGGTTTCTATTCATTGCTTCTAAATTAACATCAAAGTAGCACTAACAACAGGAGAGCTCACATAAACAATTCCCTCTCATACCAGAGTCTTCATCACTGATAGTGTCAATTGAATTCTGGAAACTACTGCTCTAGTCAAGTAGCTACTATATTAGTCAGAGCGGAGTCTAAAAACTGCTAGTGCTAGCTGTTATTGATCACATATATAAAAAATTATACTTAATAATGTCAAATACTGTATATACAAGGTGTTTTAAAACAACACCGACAACGTTTGTGAGGTGATTCTTAACACCAAGATAAGACAAAAAGTATAGGCCAATCTGAATGCACAAATGCTTTCTTTCGGAATTATAGACTGCCGAAAATATGAAAAAAAAAAAAAAAAACTTTAAAGATCCATAGCTCCAAAACTGTGGGACTTACCGTAGTCGCATCAACACTTCACTTAGGAACTAACATATGGCCTATCCAAAAATACATGTTTCAGAATCCTAAGGTACTCACACAACAGTTTTTATAGAGGGAGTTTGTCTATGGGCATATAATTTGAAGTACTCACCAACTACCTGCATAAAAATTGTTACGTGAGTATCGCAGGATTATAAAACTTTAATATTTAGATAGGGCACATACTAGTTTTTAAGTGAGGTCTTGACCCAACTACTGTATGCCCCATAATTTTGGAGCTATGGACCTTTAAAGTTCGTTATTTCATGTTTTCAGCAGCCAATAACTCCGAAAGGAAGCATTTGTGCACCCAGGTTGGTCTATACTTTTTGTGTTATCCCGGTGTCAGGAATCACCTTTCAAACGTTGTCTGTGTTGTTTTGAAACACCCTGTACATTAAATTGCTTATACTTAGGAGTTCATTCACGGAAAATTTCATATGAATTTGCAAACCATACGGTTTATTATGAATCAGTGACGACGCCAGAGGGGGGGCAAGGGGGGCGAGCGCCCCCCTGGCGGCTACTCCTGCCCCCCTGACTGCCATCCAGACTGCCCCCCCCCCAGACTCCTACAATCGTAAAACATTCTACATATAATATTTTATATCAGTATCATAACCAATCTCATTGTCAGATCGTACTATCTATACATTTACTATGTGGAAGATTAGTCCTCAAGCTTTCTTCTTTGAGCGTCTGGGTATGCACGCATATTTCTGTTTTCTAATTTAGTGCCTTTTCCGGTAAATTTTAGTTACAGTTCTTTCTTGTGCCTAGCGAACAATAGTAGATTTGGTAGACTTGTTTTCTTCTCACTGGATCAACTTCGATTAGAAACAAAAGAAAGGTAAAACCAATTACATAACCTGTTTGTATTTATCCAGTTTTGAAGTTTTCAGTTTCATATTTTGTTTTATTTAAAGGATCTATACTTCTATTTCCTGAAACATTATTCTCGGCTTTCAATATTCGGAGGATGGGCTTATAAAAGTTTAATTTGCGACTAGCAGTGCTTAATTTTTTGAAGGAAAAAAAGTTGTGTTTTCCCTTCCTGCAAATGATAATAATAATAAATGTATGGAATTAAATCGATTAGTCTATTTATTTAGCTTCCAATAAAACGTATTGTCAGAGTGTTGATCTTTAATTGGTATGCACTAGTGCTCCCTTACTTATTTTGTTTCAAAGTACTGACATTACGTCTACCATATTGACTAGAAATGTACGTGGAACTGCTGAAAAATTCGTAGTCCAATCCAGGAGTGCACGTGGAATGGTGAAGTTTTACTTTTTCTACACTTCCCCTGAGAGTGAATATACTACCTTGTAAAGTGTTCCAGTTTTGCAGACGTTAAATATCTGGAGACTTCCTCGCACCACTGTTCGTAACAATACCCTTATCAGATCTAAAGTTCAATCAGATCTAAGTTTGGGAAATAAATACAGGCAATAGTTAGACGGAGCTAAATCTGGGGGTAAGGATGATGATCTAGACATTGAAATCCTAGATTATGCAATGCTATTTGTGTTCGCAGTGGTTCAATTGACAGGTGTATTCTCTTAAAGGAACACAATTCCTTTCTTTTCATTTTCCGCGATGTTGAACTTCGAATTTTTCCTTCAGTTTTGTGAGTAATGTAGAGATTCTGAATTAAATATCTGGCCGTTGCGGAGTTAGTCTATGAGTACGACTCCATACTTATTCCAGAAGAATGTTGCAAACAGTTTTTCAACCTACGTCTGTGTCTTGAACTTCTTGGGGCGAGGGAGAAATGAGTGCTTCTACTCCATTGACTGTTGTTTCGTTTCAGGATCATAGTGGTACAACCATATTTCGTTCATGGTTACTATTCGTGAGCGAAATGATCAGCATTACATTCAAACTGGAAGAAGACTTCTCTTAATGCCGTCACTCTTTTATTCTCCTGACAGATTTTTTGGGAACCGATTGTGTCAAGAACTTGCGCATACCCAAGCCATTTTGAATTATACTACCGACGCGTTCCAAAGAAATGCCCACAATCTCTGACACAAGTTTTACTGAGACGGTAAAAACTGGGGAAGGGGGTTGCAGCCAGACCTCAGACAGACTATAAGTATATCGTGAGTTTACTATACACTTTCAAAAGTGTATAAATAATAGCTTAAATTCTTTTTGTTAATTTACTTTGGCAACTATCCTTGGTGGAACAAAAATGTTATAATAGTTGTGATCTGGATGTTCGTGAAATTCGCTGTTTGGGCACACATAATCACTTCAGAGAAAGCAATAAGAATTTCATTATTAATATGAAAATTTTTCATTATTAATATGAAAATTTGTTGAAAACATGTTTTTCAAAACTACAGTTTCATCTTTGTACCTAGTACCTACTCTCCATCTGGGTTGGATTACGAGATTTTCAGCAGCCCCTCTTAAATTTTATATATATTTCAGTATTCAATTTAATTCAAAGTAATTCAATTTAGGTTTCAAAAGTTGCATTGAAAAATATTTCATGTGCAGACGTTACTTATTTGTTAGTTACAAATTTTACTTGAAATAAGTTTATCATATAGGCCTAATATAAAAGCAACAACGAAGTACACAATGTAAAGTAAGTCAAACATAATAAATGCCATTTTTGGTGTGGAAAATAGCCGCCCCCCCCGAAAATGTATCTGCCCCTCCTTTGCCCCCCTAGGAACTTATAGCTGGCGTCGTCACTGTTATGAATAGAGTATCTTTCCTATATCTGCAATATTATCAAATTGAAGTTATAAAACTTGATGGATAAAGATTACAACACTACAATTTCCACCATCTTGCTGTTCTAAATAATCAACAATTTAGCTCTTAAAATCGCTGGAATACATTTTATGAGACAGATTAATATGGTTTCATTTTATGAGATTCACATTCGTAACGTGGCAGCCACCACTCAAGTGAAGCAATAAATAGAAATCGAAGTGAGTCTTGTTTCACATTATAAAACTAAGATACGTTTTCAAACACAATTCTAGATTTCTACCGCTTCCGGTTTTAGAAGAGGTACGGATTTATTCTTGGGACGCTGAATTGATACCAAACCACTTCTCGCTTCCTATTACTGTTTTTACACTATGATGATCGACGCTGAAACCGGAAATGGTTTATTTCTCCACTTCCGGTGTAAATAGAGGGTTAGAGAATCAGATTAAACGTATTCTTGGGGCAACGAATTCACCTCACAAAACAGTTTTTGGTCTGATTTCTGCCGACAGGTGAAAGCACGGACAAAGCAACAGTACGCGCTCATTCCACCATCAAAGTCAATTGAACTCGACGTTAAAACGAGGCAGACCAAGATGACTTCTCACGATATTCACTTGCCAAGCAACAATCAGCGCTAGTTGCAGACAGAAGTATTATAGACCCTACGTTATTTTCAGACAGAAGTATTATAGACCCTACGTTATTTTCAATCTTCAATCTCTCCCTCCCTCCCCCCCGCGCCTCCTCTCGATTTATTTTTGTTTTCTCTACTTCATTCTGTTTTTGAGTAGCAGACATGTGTACGGAAATAGTATAGAGAAGTCCGGATGTAACCGTCAACTTTACTTCCGCCATAGAATGAGAATGCTAGGGTAACTGGAAAAAGGGTCTATTCCTTTTCTTCCCCTCCCCTTCCTCAACAACGGCAGAAGTTAAAGGAAAAAAGAGAAGAAGCATCTGTTGCTTCCATCAGTTGTTCTCTCTGTCCGCTCCCTGCTCTTTCATTTGATTTTGCTTCAGACTTTCAATCTATACAAGTCAAAGCTCTAATTAAAAAGACTCTTTCGTCTTTTAGCTCCACCAAACATAAAGAGCAAAATTGTTATTTTAAAAACATGAAAAAGATTATTAATCAATAACCTCCGCTTCATTAGTTTACTTTTGCAATGACGTACGTGGTTTCCTTTTCATCTTTACATCTATAAAATATTCTATAATGCAAGCATCAAAGAAACCTGTGATGATATAGTATTTATCTATGAAATTCTTTTAATAAGAACGAATGCTATTCATTGCTGGTTACGTTCTTGTGATATACAAAAGCCAAATGAATGTGAGATTGATATTAATAATAGTACTTCTCGGAACTTCTTTTCAAACAATGTGGCCAATAGACATCCAAATGAATTGATTACTTTCTGTGAATACCAGGGGGTAAAAGTACGGCGTCCCCTCAACTCCAAAAATTATGTACGACATCCTCCCAGTTCCTAAGAAATTACAATGGGCAAAGATAGGCAGGGGGAACGGCGTGACCTACCGTCCCCCTACCTTTTCAGATCCACTTTTACCCCTGGAGAATACTCTATGTTTAATACGAGGAAAGATCAAATTAAAACTTTCAAAGTCCGCTAAAATTTAGAAACTGTGCACAATTGCCCTGAAAGTTAACCAATGATAGGCACATGGTTGAAAGAATGACCAATAGCTGCCACCCTCAAATTTCGAGTCTCCATAAGGACGGAGCAGTAGTGTAAAAATGTCAGGACTACTTGCCTCGTGCTCCAAAAAAGGAGCAAGGATTTGAACATTGCTTAAGAATGAAATTATAGAATAAAAAATGGCAGCACCAGTTGCATCGTGTTCCGAAGAGGGGGGGGGATAATTCGAGCCTACGTAAGGGCGGAGAAGTAGTGCAAAAATGGCGACACCAGTCATAATCCACAAATGGCACAGATAACAGCTAATAATATATGGTCTTGGCAAAATGTTCAATTGATTGACAAGTGTGACGTCTATTGTGATGTTAAGTTTGTGTGACAATTTAGTTTTAACGTACCATTCGTCAACGACAGGGTCGATTCTTAAAATATTTCCGTAAAGAGCATTCTCCTCGGTGACTATAACTCCAGGCAACACACGGTCAGGATTGGTGGAAAAGTCTAATAACAAAAGTACTGACAAATAAACGGAATTCGACCGAAAGAGTTTTTGGCCGCTCAACTGTAGGTTTTTCAAGTACTGCAGAATTAGCGGAAAACTATTCTTCGATTTTCGCAGCACTTTGAAAACGGAGAAAACTGGCAAGAACTGAAGGACTTCAGGAGAAAGTGAGGGGTGTCCAATGGAAGCAACTTTAAGGAAAGATAATTTGAATACTTATTCGCCTGTTGTTTCACTGTTATCGAAGTGAATTTTTAAATGGAGTCAAACGTTCGCCTCCCGACTCTGGCCCAGGAATAAAACCCAAAACGTGTGACTAAAGTAAAATCAAAAATCCTCCATACTCGTTATTTAATATTTCTGTCAAATTACTTTTTTCGTCTATGATACTTCGTTTCCTCCTTCCTTGTCGGAAAGGAAACAACTAAAATAAAGTCCTGATAAACAATTCAAGATGTGACGTAAATCCCGTTAAGCCATGCTACTAAACAGCTAAGCACTACACAAGGGCATGATTTTTTCATCCCGTGGAGCAGGAGAAATGGCGAGACATTTTTCATCAGCTCTTCCCATTGTAAGCCCGTGAAAAAGCGGGAGATTTTCGCTGCCAGAGTGAAGTCCCTGGAGTGACCAAGAGCGCAGGGAGCAGGAGTCATGGGACAAACTCCATCATCGATCTTCCGCGAAACACAAACAAAAAACACGCAGTTACTATAAAAAGCAAACGGAAGGGAAAAACAACAATCTCTTCCACTAACTTTCAACCACGATGCTTTGTTTCTGAAATATTTATAACAGAACGAAGTAAGACTACCTTTGTATTTATGGAAAGAGTTTTTGATCACATCCTTTAACTTCTCTTCGTTACACTGACTACTTCTACATCGACACAAAATGTGGTTGGAAAGACAATGCCAAGCATGAACCGAGATGCTCGAACTCATGAGTTCGGCGCTCATGCTCATTCGACCTCAACTTCATGAAGTGACCAAGAGTTTCAAATCAGTTCTGACTGTGATATCGAGTGAAAGTGATATCGAAATGATGGCCTAAGCGTGAGGTTGATTGACGTCACTCGAAAGTGAGAACATTTGTGCATAAGTCATTCTCACGTATGTTAAGTAAGCTACCTAAGGTCACTTTTTCAGAGTCGTGGTCAAATTTTGTCCACTTCCATCCCTGAAGCTATATAAAACTGCGAGTCTGTAGCTTAAGAGGCCTCATCCCGGCGAAATTAAAATACCGCTAATTTTACACTAATTATATGGTATCTTGCAATAGATAAAAGATAATCGAAACGTGGAACAAGAGCGCCCTAGACAATATTATTTTGCATGGGTACCGTTATCACAAGTCACCTAGTGGCTTTCAGTTTTCAGCCGTTTAGAAACGCGAAAATAAATGCCGATATTCAAAATGGCTGGAAATCGAAAGCAGATAAGTAAGTCGTGATAACGGTATCTCATGTAAAATGATATTGTCTAGGGCGCTCTTGTTCCACATTTCGATTATCTTTTATCTATTGGAAGATACCACATATTTACTGTAAAATTAGCGGTATTTTAATTTCGCCGGGATGATTCCTGTTAACTTGAAGTAAAAAGCACATGAGCTCCAACAGAAGACTGAACCTGACATCAACAGCACGGAAAGTTCATGTGTTGATTCCAGCTACGAGGCTACTCTTCATACTTGTTACAAATAAAATCAAATGAAATGAAATCTTTCAGTTTAACGTCCCACACTTACGCCCTTTAGGCTACAGGAGACTACGATTAAGGGAAGCTAATGATGATGGAAGAATTGGTGGAATGAGAAAGTGGCAGGAAATCCAGGGACACGATGTTGTCCACTACAAACTACTTGGCCAAGAATCGAACCAAGAACCCTACACATCAGAGGTAAGCGCTCTACCATTGTGCCACCATGCCCCCACTTGTTAAAATTAGGCAAATACTGACGGAACTACGGTTAAACTAACAACATTGATTGACGGGAAACTCATGATGCGGGTGTGCCTCTGGAACAAAAGCTCGAGGGTTGGATTTCCGGTGGGAAAAGCATTGAACGGACTCCGTGGTTAAGCTCCCACTTTAAACTGGAGATCTCCTGCTACTATACACTCTCATTGCTGACAGACTTCAGCATCGAAGACGGACCAACTGCTTACAAGTGAGATTTCAACCACTAGCTATGAGAGATTGAACGTGAGACCATGCGTAGATAAGCCATGAAGTGACTAATTCTCTCCAGCATTCACCACACAAACAGGGCGTTCACAACTCATAGAAAATGAGGTACTCGAGATGGCTATTGACAGATTGACCAGATGTTCCGGATTTACCAAGATACTTCCAGTTTTACACCAGCTGCTCTGGTGTCCCCACCACATTTCTTGGGACATCTAAAAGTTCCGTTAAAAAAAAAAAAAAAAAAAAAAAAACTAGCCAGTAAAATCGAAAAACTTTCATATTTCACATCATTATTTGAGAAAGCTTAAGGGCAGCTCATTTTTAGTCTAATGAATATGTAAGGACTGAAGAAAAAAAGTCACCTAAACGTGGAAACATTAAAAGCAATGGAAAACACACCTTCATCACTCCTGCTCAGAATATCATTACCTCATGTAAATAACGGAGCTCTTACAGAAAATTAATTCTTCTGATAAATATAGGTGTAAATTAAATACCCTTCATTTGTCATCTATGTTTGCATTAAATTGGCAACGCAGATAGTACTATATCCTATGCTTTAATTCGTTTGCATATTACATCCATTAAATTCTTGTATTCCTAAAGGTTGTTCTAAATAGCCTATTTTCTAACACATAAGTGTAACTATTATTATTGGTTAAAATGGAGTTATCGTCACCCCGTATTTTTCAACATTTTTGGATTTAAAATTTAGATTTCGATTAGCTTTCCAATGGCACCACTTTTGATTTCTCGAATCGGCCGCTTCAAGGTCTAATTAGAGGTCAGAAATAAAAGTGGGATCATTTGGGCAATGCGGACCAGTGACCGACTGCGACGAAATGGGTGTCATTCGATTCGTTTTCATACGTACAAGAATAACTGATATTTTATTTTACCGAAAATTCTATTTGATCCCGAAAATCTAAAACTTTGGATCATGTACTTTCGCTAATTTTCCGGATCGAAATTGAATTTGCGGGAATATAGTATATCAATTATTCATGTACGTGTAAATACGAATGGAATGACACCCATTTTGTCCCAGACAGTCAGTAGTCCGCATTGCCAAGATAGTCACAATTTTAATGTTTGACCCTTAATTTGACCTTGAAGTGGTCGTTTCCAGAAATCAAAACAGGTGTCATTGGCCACAGTTCATCGAAATCTACATTTTAAACCCAAAAAAAGTTGAAAAAATACGGGGACATGATAACTCCCTTTTAACAAGGGAACAAAACAAATAACAAGCTAAAATTATCTGACTCCTAATAACAAATGTCCCAATTTTTCACTTTTAGAGTCTGGTGAAGCTGCCTACTGAATATGATAATTATCAATCCTGTAAAGCATTGGAAGAAACATTCTGTTCCAGTGCAACAAGCACTTCCCAACATCACTTGCTTAATAAATGATATCAAGTGAGACGATCGATTATAGACTTTCAAGGCCTTATGCAGAGTCGATCTGAAGCTTGATTAGTGCCATACTAAAGAGTTCGACTAACATATGTTTCCTGCAGTAGTCAGGCCTTTAGTATGATGCTAATCATACGTCATAACGACTCTGCGTAAGGCGGTTAGTCTTTAACAGTTGCAATATATTATTTGTTTTCTCTTTGCTGCGACTTTATTGGTGCGATGAAAACGCGTTTAAATCAACTGTTAATAAATGTGAATGTAAAAGAAATTATACAGACGCATGCAAAATTTCAACGCTAAACAGCGTACTAATTCTGAATAAAAACTTTTTTTAAAAAAATAAATTATTTTCTGTTTTAAAGCACCGTTAGAGGTTGGTGCACTAAGAAGTACTAACGATGCACTAACGATTGCACTAGTAGAGAGCATTAGTGCTTTTGAATTTGGCAGGAATTTGACGCAATGAAAAATTTCTCATGTATTTCTGATGTGTGTTTTGTGACGTAATTGGCATATCTACGCTAACAGTGAAGCACTAACGAACCTATTACTATTTTCTAGAAGCACTAACGATGCACTAACAAATTCCACGAACTTTTTCCCTTGTGCTCGAATTGGGAGTCAGAGTGTACTTACACCCCATTAATGTTTCGGCTCTAGAGCCTAGACTAATGAAGCACTACCGTTACGGGATGGAGCACTAAGAAGCACTAACGAATGGCACTAGTTTTTTCGTGGGGTTTGAAGTGGGGGCGAGCGTGAACTTGCCTCCAAAGTTTTTTTTTTTTATTTGTAGCACCTACACTAATGAAGCACTAACGCTATGGGTTGGTGCACTAAGAAGCACTAACGATGCACTAATGATTAAGACTAATTTTATCGTTAGTGCGTCATGTGGAGGGCCAAGTTCATGGACGTCTTTATTACTGTTATTGCCTGCTTTTTAGAGCTTTTATTATTTTACGCCTTTTAGTGTCTATTTTTGATGTTGGTTCATATTTTAAAAAAACTTTTATTTCTTTTTTTTACTGCGTTCTTTTTCGAAAAAAGATTTTAATGGAATTTTGAAACCAATTTATTTTTCATTTAAGATTTTTTAAAATCCATTTTTCCGTTAGCCAGTAGTTTAAAATGAAATCTTTTGAGTTTTACGTCCCACGGTTATGCCGGTTAGGCTAAAGGAAACGGTGATGATGGGTAATGAATGAAATGGTGGAATGAAGAAAGTGGGAGGAAACGGGAGAACCTTAACAAGCTAAATTTCATCGATCCCTGACTTAAATTTAACATTTTACTTTAAAATAAATAAAATATACTTTTAAAATGGATTAATACTTGAAAATAAAAAAAAAGTATTTAGCTTTGTTCAGCAGAAAGACATTTCGTTCTATTTTAGCGTTGAATTCCACAGATACATTAGTACCTTTCATCCTGAGCATTATACTAAACACGAAACTCAACGGTGCTCCGGGTAGTCTATCAAACAAGGATACTATGCCCATTGAAATACACAGAGAACCGGTCTTTGATTGTTCATATCGTCCCTCTCGAGACAAAGGGGTGTATCTCATTTTTTTGAACTTTTCCACGGGACAAGTTTAAAGATGTTATCATAAGTGCATTTTGTTCTGTTCTGTTCTGTTAAAATTCAAGTTGATCTCGTAAGTTACATACCTGACATGAAGGATATCAAACTAAATTTTGACAGAACACGATAAAATAAACTTACGATAACATCTTTAAACTTGTCTCCTGGAAAAGTTAAAATGAGATACGCCCTCTCGTCTCGAGAGGAACGATATGTTGGGATGAACTATATGGATTAACTTCAATTACGAAATCTATTCCTAAGTTTTGATCTTCTAAATCCTAACCAAAATTGATGGTGATTCATCAGATTGTTTCAGATTTTGTCTCTCTAATAAGACAGACAGACGGACAAGCTGAGTAAACATATAAAGGAATTTGGAGTAAACCAAACTCCTTTGAAAACAGAGTGCTTATGAAATGGCCATCTGACCTCAAACCCATAGACCTTGAAATCTCACGTTACTCATAAAAAATTGCAATCATTTCAGGAAAAGAATATACGTTGCAACGGTTATTTTGGATCCTCTATAAGACATGCAGGGTAAGAATACTGAGAAATAATTACAGTCTAAGTAGGGATAACCGGAATAAAATGGGGAAACACAACAAACAAAAAAAAAAGAGGAAAAAGAAGAGAAATTCGTTGGAACATTGGCTATAACATCAGGGTCATGACAGAGGTTATGGTGGCAGGAAAAAGAGGGAACTGGAGAAGGACGCTACAATTGATGGACGGTATCAAAACGCAGAGTTTCTACGTGAAGACGAAGAAGTTCTCGGTTGTAGTAACTGATCTCCCAATAATGGCAAAACACCTATGGTGATCAGTTGATATAAAACATGGTAGTTCGTCTTTCTTTTTTTTTTTTTTTTTTTTTACGAAGTATTGAAATCTTTTTTCTTTTTACTTTGTTGTTTTCTGTCTTTTCCCATACTAACAGTTCAGTCGTTAATTACATATGAAATACTTTTAATTGGACGTGAATTACTGCAATTCGTTTACAAAGTTCCCACAAGAATGTTACTTCATTTATTTTCAGTAATTTCATTACTAAGGGAATGTTATTTCAAAAATATTAAGTAGGAAGAATTTTCCCCAACATCTCTGGGATTTTTCGCCCTGCTTAAATGTTGAAGGGAATTCAAATCTTCATTGTGGAACATTTGAGAAAGTGTATAGAAACCAAACGGAATTTTTCAATTTAACGTTCCCGATTATGCCTGTTAGGTTAAGGGAGACGATTATTAAGACAAGTGGATGATGATGGAAAAATTGGTAGAATGAAGAAGTGGGAGGAAACGGGGGTACCCTGAGAAAACCCACGGACACGATGTTGTCCACCACAAGCTTACTTAGCCAGGGATCGAACCAGGGACCCCACAGAAAATGTATCGAGAATGACACCACGCAACTATAGTAGGCTTGCATTAATATGTTGCAGTCAGTTCCAGACTTCCCAATCACCCTGTATATTCATAGAATAAATAAATGAAGTAAATAAATAAAACATTTACGTAATCCTGGAAAGTTTTTTTGTAAATAACTGAATTGATGTAGTACAAGATTGAAAGAGAGATCTTGCATTTCCTCAATATGCTGTATTTCCTGCTTTTTACGTAAGTGAATTTTTGAAAATTCAATCACCTGCTCCGTTTTCAGAATGATCGATCACAAGAAGATTAAATCTTTCTTTCGCCGAAGAACATTTAAGAACTCTTCACAAACACTATTTTCATTTTTTTTTTCTGGTAGTATCTTGTTATCAGCATCAATATTACGTATTTACTTTACGTTTTAAAGAAATCAAACGTAATAAATATCAATTTCTCTGTTTTAAATCATATTCTTGAACTTCATTTGCCAAAGATTTTTGTGCACAGGAAGTTTCAAAAGTGCGATAAAATAACAAGAATGAATTAATTTCTGAGGTTTCTGTTAACACTTCATGGATATTTTATTTATTTCAATATTTCTAGAAAAAATAAGTCGCATCTCTTTAAGACTATAATCTCTAAACTTGGGCAGGTTTTAAGAATTTACACTTCGTAATATATGAATTAAGTATTTTCTTTACACACCTACATAGATTAAAATTATTGAACAGATTATTTTTAATAGTCAGCTCTGGTAATATTGCAATATCGTCTCATAAATTGTAAACAACAACATGAGTTTCTCCACGAGGATCGTAAAGCAGCCGATAGAAGCCAGCTACGAAGAAGTACGAAAAAGGACACGGAAAGACACGAAGGGAACCTACAACCCCTGCACAGTCTCCGCCTCCAAAATCAATTATAAAAGAGCACGTCGAGGGAGAGAGGATACCAGTTTCAGTTGATCATGCCTACCTTTCCCTTCGCGTTTCACTGGGTAGGAAACACCATCCACCTCCGCGCTGCTACGGGCAGCAGGTTCCTAATTGTCAATCTCAAAGACCTCCGAGTTGCTACGGCCAGGAAGTCCAACCTCATAGCGAAATGCTTATTAACTAACTCACTCTATGGCCTATGGAACCCGGAGGTTCAATGCCACGTTCACAAAACCTCTCTACTGACTTCTATCCTTAGCTAACTGCATCCAGTTTCTATTTTGTATTCCAATCTCTGCGAGATCCATCTTAATATTGTCCTCCCATCTGCACCTAGGCCTTCCTAATGGTCGTTTTCCGATTTGTCTTCCAGTGAAGACTTTGAAAGGGTTTCTACTTTCTTCCATTCTAGCTACATGACCCGCCCACCTAAGCCTCCTAGACTTGACGACCCTAACAATGTTGGGTAAACCATATAAATTATGTACTTCCTCGTTATGAAGTTTGCGAAAGGATTATTATTACTTAGAGAAAACTATTTGTTTTGTTCAAAAGTGTAAAGCACCTGTATAGAACTTTTGTAACAAAAAACTGAGGTAAAAATAACCCGTGTACCGTCTCTACACACAATACAATATTGTCAGAATCACTACAATGGAATATGTGTTCTCAGACTTTAGCTCAAATATATCCAAAATTGTTGATTTTCAGAAATCAAGGGGAAGAATTTAGCAGCATATGAATACTCTTCATAGTTCATAATGCATGGTTTAAACTCATCTATTGACGAGTCCTTCGACGAAAATGTAGCAACACTTCTAACCTTGTCAATGGCTGTCAACTACATTACTCCCTTCCCTGGATATGACTTGGTCAAAGAGTGGTTTTCTTCTGTAAATTATACAGGTTCTATACAAAAGTTTTTCCTGCTCTTTTAAGTGGTTCGGTGATTTCCTTTGGTTTCCTGAAATGTCAATGACACACTGCGTTATGAACATCCCTGGATTCGCTGATAAATGATACAATAGTCAGAACTCAATGTTTACAAACTTGCTGTTTGGCATTTAATATTCGAATTGTCTTCTGGTTTTTCTTCTCGTATATACGGTCTATAAGGAACACATACAATACATATTCTGAACTAGAAGCTTTCAAATAAAGTATGACCCATTCTAATACGAGAGGATGTACAAGACCTGAATAAAACTGTCAATTATCTCTTAAAATAGCTTCATGTCAAGAAAGTGCATGAAAAAGTCACGGACATCACTTTTAATCTTACCCGATCTTTTCAATCTTATCCAAAAAGTAATTTCTCTCTCTATCATTTTCTTAATTGTCTTGATTAATTTCCCGTATTTGTTATGGATGAAAACTTTAAATAAATTTTTAACGGCTGCTGCTTCGAATTCAAGGATCATTAGAATGTAAAATTCTGAACTTTGTGCCACGACCTAAGTTACACTAAATTTTCTCACTTCCGTTACCGCTAAATAGTTAACATAGCCTATTTATCTTATCTACGACGGGTGTTTAAACTGCTTCGTGACATTTTCTGGGGAACTAATAATAATTCTATTTGCATGAACTTTTTACATAGAACCACCTAAGTCCACTAACTTCATGAGATCTGTTTCTTACAAAGCATCCACGAGCACTGATGCATTTCTTCTGTTGTGTGGGCGTGCACTGAATTTCTTCCATGGAAAAATAAAACATTTCTTTTCTTAACCACTCTAGTGCGGTCCGCTTATAGGTTTGGTGGCTCAACATTTACCACTAACATCCTTGAATTTCCTGACTTTGAGCCATATATGGGAAAGCATTACTATGTAACAAAGTAATTGCTGACGTCAGCATGTCAGGACGTTTGTTTTCATTGAGTCGGAAATAAGCTTAGACTTCGGCAATTGTAGTCCGCGACAACTGATGAACACAAAAAAAATGAAATCTTTGTGTTTTACGTTCCACGATTATGCCGGCTAGGCTAAAGAAGACGGGACTGATGAACACAGTACGCAATTTTCAGTAAATGTTTGGGGTCGAATTATGGATCCGATATGTTGAGTAACAGTATTGTACTGCATTAACCTAAGGTACATCCTAAATTACCTTATATTTCTAATGCTTTTAAGAACTCACCTATAATATGCTTTTGACATAGAGCTTGGGGTTTCCCCACCACTGTTTTGAGACGGTAAAACAGAACCGTAGAGATAAATAAAAGA
This sequence comes from Thermobia domestica, assembly GCF_964235325.1. Classification (NCBI taxonomy): domain Eukaryota; kingdom Metazoa; phylum Arthropoda; class Insecta; order Zygentoma; family Lepismatidae; genus Thermobia; species Thermobia domestica. The sequence goes on from NC_137468.1 coordinate 199,523,663, forward strand.
GACTTGTTATCACAAGAGATTACATGTATTCTGTTTAAAATTTAGTTTGTAAAGTGTGTGTTTGTACAGCGAAATCTAAGTTATGTAAATTTAAGTGTGTGATCAATTCTCAATGTATAAGTAGGAAAAGATTAACTGGTTCATACCTGCAACTTGATGAATTTTGACCTCAAATTCACGAAAGATCCAGTCTGCTTAATGCTGCAGTCTTTAGTGTATTCTAGAACTAAAACCAGTCTACTAATTGTCGACGACACAATTGTTAAGCATTTCTGGGAGTTCCAAATTCTCACTACGTACTGCGATTTGTTGGCTTATTACGGTTATCTCCTCTGTTGTATCTTCTAACTCTTAACTCCTCACTCTCACTGACTCTTGACCAAAAACACTATTTATACAACCAAAGATGACTTTCAAAATTCGGGTCAAAATCATACACGTGCATATAAGATTTCTCTGAAGAAATTTGAGTTAACCAATTTCTCTTAAAATGAAGTGTCGTATAAGCACTCTGCATTTACATAACTTACGTTACACTGTCCGATGCAATGTGTTGCTGTTAAACATGAAATTACAAAAAATGCTTACAATTTACATCATTTACATTCGCAGACTGTTTTCAGACACATATACCATAACCAAAACAAATAATCTTTGAAAATTATTACAATTTAAAATTAAAATGAACAATGTTTTAAATTAATAAAATAAATTATCAAGATCCCTTGACACAATTTTCAATAGATGACACCAGGCTTTATCTGACACATTGATCCACATCAAAAGGTTTTCCACCAACTGGTAATGAGTCAAGTGCTCACGCAAGCATCTCATGTGTTGAAGTTTGTGCTGTTCTGTAAGCTATCGGGAAACCCATTGGGTCCTCACTTTGAAACTTGCAATATCCAAGTTTCTTCACTATCATGAAGAGTGAAAATGCTTATAAAGAATTTTGCCAAGAGGAATAGAACAAACTGCTTCTTTTACTACCGAACGGACATATACTAATGGATTTGACGCTGACGGCGCTTGTCTTGCGTTTTGACATCCTTCACGAAACATTCGAGCCTTAACATTAGTCGACAATAGTAGTCTTGAAGATTCACACTTCACCATACACCTTATGATTTAGGAATTGGAACATCTCTCGTTGATCATTTTTAGAGGAATTTTTGACGGTGAAGTTCATGATTCAATGGTTATCCTTGCATAACGAGAAAATGCACGCAAACAATTAGTATTTGAAGTCAAACTATGCTTATACTACATATTAGTAAAACGCGAACATGAATTGCTCCAAGCATAGAAGTGGCACATTCCATGAGGTGAGCATGTGTGTTACATGTCTGAATCCATTCATGAAGGCTTGGAGTGTGTTTTCGGAACACGCTATATCTCCCTTCTAAAATATTTTACACACCAAAACTATGAAAATTAAAAATGATTATTTTAGTAATTACACAAATGAAAACATATGAGACCCCAATCCAGTGTAAGAGAACAGAAAAGGATTATAACGAGCAACAAGATAATTAGTAGCGTTCCATTTAATGATTTGTTTTCATTTCCTCCCTTCGGCTCTCGCTGTCACTGATTAGCTTTCAATACACAAATTATTCGAAGAGAGACATTTCATTACATTGGATTATTCTCTTATAATTAGCTCCGCAGATGCACCGTCACGGGCAAAGAGGCAATCATTTGTATTTCATGATTAAACTTTCATTCTCTTATAGTGCTTGCTCTAATTACAATTACAGGGTGTTCAACTAACGACCTCACCCCTCTCACTCCGACTGATCTCGTGGAAGGCTGTACTCAGACTGAGTCAGGAGAGTAACAATTGCCATACTGTAGTTGTTTCACTTTAACATCTCCTTTCATTACACGGTATACGAGATGCACCTCTACAGTTTGACACAGAATCCAAACCAAACAAGCTTAGCCACTAGACTAGAGGAGTTGTCTCTTACCCTTCCGTAAGCGTTTGTTTTTAATGAAACCAGACCTAATTCATAAAAAGAAGGGACTACATAATGGAGTCAATCACAACAGATCCAAAAGAAAGTTAGACCTGAGGTGGAAGAAGGTTTGAGCAAGTCGCCGAAACCGAGATGGAATGGGTCAGTGGGTCAAAGGTGAAGTAGGTCAAGATTTGTGAGTGGGTCAGTGGGTCGTGGATCAATAGAACGTCACCCAGTGCGACCCACCACCCACCGTGACCTACTTTGACCCACCAACCCACCATGACCCACTTTGATCGACCGACTGACTATGCTTAGTGCATTGTAGAATTTGTCTACATTTTACTTTCAAGACCTACATTATTCTTTCTTTTTCACTTGTTTCTATTTATTTACCTCATATGAGTATATTTCAGTTAAAAAAAAAAAAAAAAAAACTTCAGGCACTTTTGCATATTGATATTTGTAACCATAATAATAGCAATAAGACTTACTACTTGGCTTTCGAGAATTAATCGAATTTTACACTTTTCTTATGAGGAAGACTGAATGATACATTGAAGACATCACAAGTTTCTTTATCTTTTTCGAGATATAAGAGGACATAACATTATTGAGAACTAATTCTAGAAATCAAATAATTTGTTCTCTTGTGTAGAGATTTCTTAAGCATATGGTTTCCTTCTGTTACGTTTCTTATTATAGATTTAATGTATTATAGGAACTGTACACAATCTTAATAATAGGCAAGTGCTTCTGCTGTCAATAAGATTTAACAGTTTAAAAATTCATCATTTATAATATGTGCTAGGCATATCTTTTTTTTTTTTTTCTTACCGTTACAGTAAGTATTCACCCCTTTCTGCATGATTTGTTTCTTTTAGCGAAAAAAAAAATAATCAGTATTGGAAATCCTCATATGGGAACTTGAATTTTAGACTTTTCACTTAATTCCGACGAGAAATAAGTAAGTGTCATATATGACACACTTACAACACACAAAGAACATGCCAGATGACAACAAAATCTCTTATTCATACACGTCAATATTTCACACAGCAGACAAAACAGTCATTTGATGCCTTTGATAAATCACAAAAAAGCTAAAGTGAAAAAAGGGTATGTGTCATACATGACACGGCATGCGGTAAGAGGAAAAAGTGGTGTTTTATATATATATATATATATATATATATATATATATATATATATATATATATATATATAACGTGTTTGGCAAATTGTTCACGATTCTCTCTTGAAGGTGATTTTGAAATCTGGTTCCTGCTCTATTTCGCTCAGTACCATTTTAGTACATAAATCGAAGGAATTCTAGCAAAATCAGTCCTTGTCAAAACAAGATTTTTTTTTTCAGAAAAATTAATAGAAAGCTACATGTTTGTGCATGTTTTAGAAGGTATCAAAGACACGTATAAAGAAACAGATTTGCAGAATTTTTTCATACTGTACACTAGAGAAGGTTCTCTTTTCATTTTTCAGAGAAACTTTGTGTTTTCACAAGGGTTATTTTCTAAAAATCTCCCTTAATTGATATTAAAAATGGATATTAGATTATAGACAGACTTAATCATCAGGATTATATATTTGCAGGTATATATATATGTAAAAATCATCAGCTGCTAATATCTACCGTTTGTGGAAAGGTAACTCTTGAGCCATGTGAACGCCGTAATCAGTTTCGCACACGACAGAATAAAGTCGCTTATAACTGAGTTACTATTAGTTCTACATTAATATACGTTTACATTTTTTGAAAGAACATAAAATGACGAAAAGCTTTTAGAGGAAACATTTTTACAAATTTGATCTTGTAAAGAATCTGTGGCTAAAAAATGACGTCACGAGCAACCAATGCTGAGTAAAAATGAAAATTAAAAAAACATTATATTTAGGTAAAACATGCACTAGAATTAGACAAGTAGATAAACAAAATTTAAAAAGTCTGCATGTTCTAGCTTTAATGATTACAGAGATATAATGAATAATAGAATCTGCTAAAATTTCGGCTTTCCCCTCCCCTTCCCGTGAGGTGTTTTTTTTTTTTTTTTTCTGGCATCCGGCATTTTTGTGATCAGTGATGGGTATATATTCAAAAAATATCGGATGCCAAATTGTTACATGATTTGCTCTTAAACTCGAAAAGAGAGCACTTTTGTCAAGTTGATGCCTAAACTATTATAATTATCTGTATTTATAAGAAGAAAATACCATGTATAGTGTTCAAATTGAACCTTTAAAATGAGATACATCATAGTGAATGAGCAATTGAGACATTTTTGCAAAAGAACGAAACGAAACTATGATTTGCCCCAAAAATGTTTGAAATCCCATGTTAAATTCAATACCAATATTTCGGCCACTGTGGCTCACTCCTTCTCCGTTTTAACGGGTTCAGTATATGAGACCGGTCTCATAATGTGACCAGTATAGTAATATTACGTCTTATATTAGAAGCTCATTTGTATTGACATTTCTGTATTCACAAAGTAGTTTCTGCCTAAATATTTGATGTTGATGTTCATTGTTGGTTCCCTATTGTGGCAGTTACGTTGTACATTAAAACCAGGGATGCAAATAAGCAACAAATATTTACTAGCCCAAGAAAGAAAAACTACTAGCCCACTTCCCACAATAAAAATCATTTACTTACCTTCTGTATGAAATTAAATACTCGCACGTACCGATGAACCACTCGCCCCGGGCGAGTGGTTATTTACATCCCTTATTAAAACGTTGTTTATCTTTACCTTCTGTTTTTTGTATCAAAATACAACCTATTTGTGTATCAAAAAAGGAAAAACAACTTCAATTGTTGGAAGAACGTTCATATTTTGTAGGACTCATACATTTTCAAAAATTGTTTCTAGTTGTTCATAAATCTTAACTAAATGCACATACATATTCCTAATTAGAAACAAATGGAGGAAGTTATTTTTCCTTTCTTTTGATGCAAATGATATGCCAAAATTTTAACCAACGGGGAGTGACTTAATCCTGTGCATGTAGAGTCAGTAATGTCATATGCTGTCATTTTGGACGCATTTTTTTACACATTTGGTACACATTTGTACATTAAAAGAAGTGATCAAAAGTCGTTGCCGTTTATGCATACAAAAAGTGTAAAAATTCTTACAGTGCGTATATTCTAAAACTGAAGAAAATTAGGTAGATTGAAAATGTAACGTTTTGTATATTTGTGCCATCACAGGATTTCGCTTTTAAGACAGTGTTGAATAGTGAATTAATAAAAGAACTCTTTTAAGATTACACATAAAGCCGGGGTCTCTTATTAGGTACCCGTCATAAAAATGGCAGTGTAGCAACTTTGTTCTTATTTTTCAATATAAATTTTTATTATTATATTTTTATGTATTCCAATAGTTTGTATCGTAAATTAGACACTCCAGAGAATATATATTAAAGTAACAACAGTGTTTGATTATGCTTTAATTAACCAGTATGTTACATCCTAACAGGGACGTACGCAGGGGGTGGGTCCTGGTGGTCCGGACCCCCTCCGAAATTTCGACTTTTGTGTAAGTCTAGCTTAAATTTAGGGGCACTTTTAGAAATTTTAATATAAAATAGTCTCATATTGAGTTTGGACCCCTCCTGAAATAAATTCATGCGTACACTACTGCACCTAACTTCTAGGGGTTCCTACCATATTATATATATACACCTTTCATACCTGTTTGAGATTCTCAGCAATAATATGAAATATGCAATTCCGTTCAATCTTATTTTCTCTGACTTCTTTGAACTAATGTTTAATCTAAGAGGACTACAAGGGAGATCTCGAGGACTACAGTTTGAGAAACGGTCACCTAGACAAAAACCATTTCAGTTGTCTAAGTAACCTAAACGACCTGTTTTTGTGTAAGCTTCATCCCTTCAATTCTCATTTTCATTCATGAAAAAACGACCGGGGATCCAAACCTCCCCAAAACACGCAAGTACACATAAATTTATATTTTCCCACCTACAGACTGGCCCACCTCCCATGAAAATGCATTCCTCTCGTTTCTGCGGCTGTGGAAGCATGTAGTAATTCTCTATCATACTAGCGGCTTCAGCCATTCAACCACAGCATGCATAATACAGGAACTGGCAGCTAAATTACCCACCGCGGTCGCATGGCCCCTACCTACGAGTAGAAGCAGCTCTTTGTCATTTTCTCTCTCTTTTGGTCTTTTGTTTCAGCCGAATGAAACCTCTGGGCGGGTGAATACAGCCCTTTGTATCAAGGGTTCATCTCGCGTCAGATGTTCCTACCACAAGACGACAGTTGGCCGCGCACGGAGCACTCCAGTGGCCTGACACATCGTGAATTATTCTTGGTAATCCGTCATTCTGAAATAGCTACAGTCTCTCTCATGACTCACAGAAGCAACAAAAAGCTCCGACAGAAACCTTTATCCCACAAAACAGAATCAACGATAAATATTTCAAAAGAAATGAAAGAAACACGAAAAACGTTGAAAAAAATAATAAAATTCAAACTTCATGAGACAAGCATCTACGGCCACAAAACAAGAGCGACATTTTTGACTGCACTAAATAATCTGTATATTAAATCGAGAATTTATGAAACGAAAAGTTTCGTATGACACACTGCAATGTATCAAAATTATTTTTATAATTGGAAATGTGTTGAAACCTCCCATAACGATTACCTCTCAATAGCAGATGCCTCCATAATACGGTCAAACTATTTTGTCCGGGCAACAATATCTATATGATATATTATTATAGGAGAGAATCCTCCCATTTGCGGACAAACTCCGATACGGACATGAATGGTTTTTTACCCCTAACGTTTTAGTAACTTCTTCATAATGGGCAGGAATTATTCTTAGTTCATAAAGGGGTTGGATAAAAAAATGTAAAACGCTTGCAAAAGTGTGAAAATCATACCTAGTATGGTGTAGGGCCTCCTTTTGCGTCCAAAACAGCTTGAATCCGACGTGGAATGGACGTATACAGCTCCTGAATCGTGGTATGTGGAATTATGTACCATTGTTCCTCCAAAATATGCTCCAGTTCCTTAAGGGATGCTGGTGGAGGATAGTGAGACCAAACACGCCTTTCTAACTCAGACCACAATGGCTCAATGATGTTCAAATCTGGTGATTGTGGGACCCAGGGGAGGTGTGATAGCTCTTGGTCATGCTCCTCAAACCATGATTTCACTGTATTTGCAGCGTGACAGGGTGCCAAATCATCTTGCAAGATGCCATCACCATCAGGGAACAATATTTGGGCTATGGGCAAGGGCGCCCATCAGGGGGACAAGGTGGGGCGCTCGTCTTCCCCTAAGAGGAAACTGTACTTAAGAATATCGAAAACCTAATATATTTTTTTACATTAGTTACAGCAAAATTTGAAACTATATTTGAAACGTTGCTTATACTTGCCCCCCCCCCTTGGAAACCACAACATGGGCGCCCTTGGCTATGGGTACAACCTGGTCCCCCAAAATGGCCTCATACGCCTTAGCATTCATCATTCCATGCAGGGCTATGATGGGACCTGCAGAAAACCACGATATCACTGTCCATACTGGAAAAGAACCACCCCATGCTTTACAGTTGGGAGCAGACAGTCTGTATCATAGGCCTGCGACGGTGTTCTCCATACGTAAACACGACCGGTTGTTGGAAACAAGGTCAAGATCGATTGATCGGACCACATTACGTGTTTCCACTGCTCATGAGCCCACGCCTTGTGGTCCTTGCACCACTGGATACGCCTCTTCGCGTTTACCGCTGTGACCAAGGGTTTGGCGATAGCAGCCCTGTCATGAATTTTCATTTTATGAAGTTCCCGTCGCACTGTTTTCGATAAAACCGGGTTTTGTAGGACGGAATTGGGTTCAGACGTAATTTTCATTGCAGTGGTCTTATTTTTAGCTGCTACAATCCGTTTTAATGCCCTCCGGTACCTATCTGACAGGATTGTCTTTCGACCACTGTTGTGCTTTGCAGACGTCGTTTGCCCATGAATTGTGTATGCCCTCGTGACAATGGACACAGTGCCTTCCGATACCCCCACAATGTTCGCCACTGTTGCCACTGAAGCTCCAACCAGACGGGCACCAACGGTCATGCTTCTTTGGAAGTCTGCCGGGTCGCCCATTTTACCGCACCACTTTCACACCAGGACACTCATAGGTGAACTGGTTACTCCTGACGGAAGAGGAAGGTCCATATGACACATTGAAAACAAAAAATGATCGGCAACCGCAACACGTGTTGTACAGTGGAGGGCCAAACTTACGTGTCCTCTATGAAGTGTTTTTAGATTATTATTATTATTTTTTTTTCTACCCCTGTATGTGTTTACCAAAGAAAATACTATTTTTGTGATTTCAAAACAAATCTTGAACTGTTCTCTCATGCAGGAGTTACAAGCAAATTTCAACCGGAACTAGTGTCTACAGGATTATACGGCAGACAGAGAGTGCAAACCTCTCAAGAGCTTCACGGACTGTTATAATTGGTTAGTTCTATTTACATTTTCTGTCTTTAATAATAGTGTAGCATGTTATTTCGGTCACTTTTAGTTTCAAGTAGCATCGCTGCTCGCTACCGCTTCGCTGCTGCTTTAAATTAAAATTTAAATTAAATTAATTAATTTATTACCTGCTTCGCTGGATTAAAAAAAATAAAAATTAGTCCGTTGGTCAGTCTCTTTACTATTACTGAAGCGCTCTTTGATAATAATCATTTCCCATCATTTTAATATCTGTATCCCACTCCCAAGTTGCGGGGTTAAATTTGGATTTAAACATAATCGAAAGTGTCACTGTTCATCTCAGCAAACCCGAAAAATATGAATTCAACACTAATATCGGTCATTTTCGCTCATTTTTATATCTCCTCCCTGCGCCTTCCCTAAGTTGCACCGTCAAAGTGAAATAATAAAAAGCATCACAGGCTCGAACATCATTTATATTGAAAATTTTATTGAGATCGGTCGGGTGATTTAAGAGATTAAGTCACAAACATAGTCACTTTCAATTTTATTTATATAGATGCAGCTAGTAAGCGATATATATGAGGTATGAATTTTACTTGAAAATTACCGGTATCATACAAGTTTTACATTTTGCAGTACGCGCCCATCAAACGTTGTCCTGCAAAATCACACAGTAAATAGTACTGCATTTGTGAGCGACGTACGCTGATGCGACGCTGAATACAGCTGAGAAGACAAAGCCAAATGAGTAAATAGAATACTGACATGCATGACCACACACACAAGCAAGGTCACGATTCAACAATTGCTGAATTCAATTTGCTGACTTATTTAATCCTGAATACTCCCCAGACCATGCTCTGGTAGACTATGTCCTCTTTAGCAAAATGAAGGAACCTGTTCATAGAGTAAAATTTTCATTCTCTGCTGAACTTTATAACGCTGTTCGCAAGTGTCTGAGACGTATACTTCAAGATGATTCTCAACGGCAAAGAAGAAGCTACCTGAACGTTGACAACCGTTTATAAACCTAGAGGGAAGATGAAATATGTGGAACACAAAAATTGTGTTAATTTTGTAGTCAATGAAACAGGTGCTAGAAAGTCAATTTCATTCAATATAGATTTCCTCCCGTATATCTGATATAATTTATGGTGGAAGGTAAAAGAGGGATGAGAAACGCAAACTACTGTGTAAAACTAAAGAAAATAAAATTTATGTGAAAGCGAGGAGATTAATGGAAAATTACAGTCTATAGAAGCTTGGAAATTTGCAGAAAGTGACCCAAGAGAGAAGAAAGAAGACTAATGATGAACAGGAATCATAAACAAAGGTGGTTGAGTCTCAATTTCCTTTTGACGCTTTTTCCTATTGTTGTTTCAAATATTAAATTACTTCCCGGCCTCATTTTCTATGCAGAGTGCCTCCATTGAAATGGAAATAAATTCATAAAAACATCAGATGTCAAAGTGGACGGAGCGGTACTAATTGATTGGGGACCAACGGTGGCTCGGATGTATCAGCGCTCATTCGCCAGAGACGAAGGCTGATATTAACAATCAGTATGCGGGATGCCCAGGGAACATTTTTCCACAAAATCTAGCCGTTGGCACTAATGGGATATTGGATTTTTCACAGAATTTCATTTCCAGAGATAGAAGATGGCAATAGCCTGATAGATCACCAGAAGGCAATAAGTTTCTCTCATATTGAGAAGCGACATTACGGGAACCGTTCCTCACTTTCATATCCGAGAAGACTCAAATACACACAACGGCAATTTCAGACATTTCGTTCTTCGCTTCTTTATTCTTTAACATGGACGCTGAATCCAAGAAATGATTCGAAGAAACTTATACAGGAATTTCATAAAAGAATGATAGGATTGCATAAGACAATAACAGAACTGTTTATTATTTCCTGCGAGCGTAAACTATGTCATTATATATATATATATATATATATATATATATAAACAGTTTTTTTCAAGTTTAGGATGAATCACACATATTTTGGAGGTCCAGATTTTAAGAGTTAAGTGCTAGTACTCTTCAATTCTTTTGTTTTAAAGCACTGGTGAGGCAGAAAAATATATATTACAAAAGCGACGAGAACAAATGTAGGTGTGGAGAATAATGGAGAAATTAGACTTAGTAGGGTAAAAAGGAACAATACTAGAGGAAGAGCCACTAATTGGGAAATTGGATGGGAAAGAACTGTTTCATGAGGGATTAATAGAAAGTAAGGTGAAAGGAATAAGAAGAAGCCAAAAAGGACAGAATTAAAACTAAAATAGAGGGCGAAAATGTTAGGGATATCAAAGGGGAGATAAAAACAGAAAGATAAACTTGTTTGCAGACTCAGTGAAAAGGAATTGTATCACGAGGGAGTGTTAGAAGGTACGGTGTCAAAAAAAAAAAAAAAAAAAAAAGTGGGGAGCGAAAGAACTTAGACAGTATTAAAACAGAGATTCCATCCCATCTTGCCTAATCCCATCTCGCCTAACGATTTATCAGCCGCTGATATCTCCAAGATAAGAATGCCCGCCATTTTAGGCAAGATGGGAGTTCCCATCTTGCCTACTCCCATCTTGCCTAAGATGTAAGAAGGGAATTTCTGCACTAAAGAAGGAATTTCTGTAGAGGGAATTTCTCCATTAAGGAAGGAATCATTTTAGCCAGATGTTTCAATCAATATTCGCCGTTCGAATATGTCTGCAGTACAGATACATGGAACAATTATTACATTTTCTGAAACCATCACAAATCTCGGGATAACAATTGATCCATATTTTGAGTGGAAAGCCCGTTCAACGTTGTGCGTAAGAAAGCGTTCTGGTATTTTCATTCACTCACCAGACTAAAGAAAATTCTAACCATTGACACAAAATCACTCCTTGTAAAATCTCTAATATTTCCTCACCTCGAATATTATGATGTAGCTCTATCAGACTTAAATGAAGAATTGTTTATAACGTATCCAAAACGCCTGCATACGGTTTGCTTATAATCTTAAACGATCAAACAGCTGGGACTAATGAAACTTTCCGATAGACGTTATCTGCATCGACTCACACTTCTCTAAGATTTTGCGCTTTTAACAACCCTCTTACTTATTTCAACGATTGCAACCATTAAATGCTCATCACGATCACGATACAAGATCAGGTGTAAATAAACTCTTTTCACTTCTCCTACACTCCTCTAAATATTACTAGAAATCATTCTTTGCATCCACTGTCCGTGCATGGAATGATCTTCCACCCAACATACGACAATCTCAGTCAATCAATCTATTCAAGAAGTCGGTTGAGCAGACCATCCATGGGTCTCTCTAGGCCAGAGTTTATCAACCTAGGGATTGCAAGAAGCTTTCATGGAGGTCGCGAAGATAATTGGAAGAGATAAATATAATTAGAATCTAATACAGAAAAGTATTTTTAAATATTATTTTGAATGTTGTTCTGATAGGCATATTTTTTTTTATACATACTGTTAAGAACAACAAAAAATGGTGTCTTCCCACTTGAGTACGTTTCCATTTTCGTACATGTCAAAATCCTTCCCAGTTGCGTACAAGTGCCAGATGCAATTAAATGTCATGATTTAAAAGCGAGATAAGAATTCCCATTTCCATACAGGTTCAATAGCTGGTACTATTTCTGTGAATTTTTGTTTGTTTTTGAGCAGAGCTGGATGTGGAATCTAAATGTTTCGTTTCGAGTAGCAGCCACAACGAATAATTGAGTTGAGTTGATTTTGAGTTTTACGTCCCGTTCAGCAGCGAGGCTATATGAGACGTGGACCTACTGATTAACGTGGAATCCGAACCACATGAGCTCCTGGCGGGAATCGAACCCGGGCCTCCCACGCCAAAGGCGCGTACGCTAACCGCTTAGCCACGGAGGAGCTCCCACAACGAATAAGAGCCCCTGAATAGTTTCATTTTGCACGCCAGCACGACCTTCTTTATTGGCAGACATTTAAGAGCTACAACAAACTTTCTTCCCAATTTTTTGTAATTCATGCAGATATTGAAAGTTCAATAGAGGAAACTAATGTGATTCCAGTGGTTTTTAGCCTTCTCCCGAACAAGAGAAAGTATATATATGAAAGGTTAAAGTCCTGAATTGGAATCCTGAAGTTGTAATAGTAGACTTCAAGGAAGCAGTAATAAATTCTTTTAGCACAATTTTCCCTTCAGCTTCCATAAGTGGGTGAAATTTTCACTTTAACCAGAGTCTTTGGTGTAAGATACAGGATTTGTTTTTGGTTACAGACTACAAAAACAATGACTTCAGGTTCGAATGTTTGCGTCATTAGCTTTTCTTCCGTTAGAAATGGTCGACAGTGGTTGACTGTCTATTCAGGAAGACATCCCCTAAGCTTGAGCAGTTCTATGGTTATTTCATTGACCAGTGGCTAGAAAATTCTACAGTTCTAATTAGCATGTGGTACTGTCATAAAAAACGCCATAGAACAAATAATCCCGCAGAGGATTGGGATAATAGATTAAATACTCTGCTAAATAAGCAAAATCCTCATGTCATCGAATTAGTCCGTTTTCTCAAGTTAGAAGCCAGGAGAAGTGGCCATGCTTACGACGTAAAGTATCTCAGCTTGCAAGGTAAAAAAAGGATATATGCAGCTTGAAAAAAAAAAAAAAAAGGTTTTGGGTAGTTTCGATGTTTCAAAAGATGTTAGATGATATTTGGTTGCACTTTCATATATTCATAAGTTGTCATAAACTGTAAATCGTATATCTATATATATTTATAAGCATTACTTATAGATGGTGGTAACAACGGTAAACGGCCTACTGCACATGGACCAAGATCATAGAAGATCCAGATCAGGGACGGTCTGGCCAGGTCGGCATGTCGGCAGTCGCCGAGAGCCCCGGAGATGTGGGGCCCCCAAGAACAATACGATAAATTTTTGGTTGGTATTAAAAACGTTTACTACTCCATCGCATTCAAGCATAGGATATGTGAAAATTATTTCAAAGCTGTAAGGCTATGCCTCGTTTGCACTAACTTATGTTTGTAATAAGCATTAATATAAACTTACCTTGCAGTACACAAATTTGGTTGAAATTCTGAAAGAAAGTAAGCCTAGTGGGCTGCTGAAATTTAGACCAAAAATATGAAACTTACATAACTTAGTGATACTCAGTAAAGAATAGCGACAGTGGAAGCATTGGAACGCACAAGGGCCCCCGCTCAACCTGTTTATTATTCTGTACTTAATATTTATATTGTTATTCGTTTATTATGTGTGAGAAAGAATTATTGTGAAATCCAAACACATTTTCATGTATCCAAGCCTTACAAGAAGAGCAAGCGTCGAATGAATTAGCTATAAGAATGTTGGAGCTGGGCAATACCCCTACAAAACAAAAGAAGAAGTGGAGAATAATTGATGAAAGGCTAAAAAACTTAAAACAAAGACTAGTGAGCGGAAATATTGATTTGTTCACTTACCTTAACGCAGTATCCCATAACGTTCACATAGGGTAGCTTCTCTCTTTCTCTGTGTGTATATACTATTTCATGGGGCAAATCATTGTGACATGAGCATTAATGTGCTTTCTTGTTGTATAGTGCTTATTATATATTCATATTGTAGTTAACAGATATTGAAAATATTCATTGAAACATACTGAAACTAGATTATTGATTTTCTTATGTAGAAAGATTAATACATAGATTATTTCTTTTCTCAAATGTGCGTATGATTTCACAATTTCTTAGTGTTGGTGGTTAATACTAGTACAGGAATTCCCTCTTTAGAGCAGAAATTCCCTTCTTACATCTTAGGCAAGATGGGAGTAGGCAAGATGGGAACTCCCATCTCGCCTAGAATGGCGGAGATTCTTATCTTGGAGATATCAACAGCTGATAAATCGTTAGGCGAGATGGGATTAGGCAAGATGGGAGGACACCAAAACAGAAAATTCGTAAGTAAATACGAAGAGATTACCTGATGACTCTGAGTTTCTCAATTTGCCCTGAGTGACCTACTAATACTGGCAGAATACCTACGGTGATGATGATGATGATGATGATGATTACGCGTGTATGCTAATGGGAGTGGAAGAAAGTGTTGCCAAGAGAACGTATAAAAGAAACACTACACCGCATCAAAATCCAATAAAAACTACTAGCTGAAATACTTATTGTTGGAAAAAATGGTTTATCTAATCTAATATAAATAAAATAGAGTTTGTTTGTGTGTTTGTCTGTCTGTCTGTCTGTGTGCGACCTGGGGACCAGACGAGTGGACCGAGAGGTACCAAATTTTGGTCAGGGGTACCTTAGCCCAGGTCCCAGATCAAAACAAAGCCTTTTTTTAATTTCGAACCAGGGAGTGTCAGGGGGACGTTTACCGGAACCGGCTTGGGAACTAGACAAATTGACCGAGAGTTACCAAATGTTAATCACGAATATCTTGGTCCAGGCTCCAGACCAGAGTTAAACATTTTTTTTAAAATTCGAACCAGGAGGGTTTCAGGGGTCGTTTACTGGGACATTTAAAAGTACTAGAAAATGAGCGATATTAGTGTCGAATTCATAGTTTTCGCGATCGTTGAAATCAATGGTGACACTTTCATCAGTGATGACTTGCAAATTTAGTTACAATTGGATATGGGACGAAAGTCAGCGGGGAGGGGGAACACCGAGACATGTAAAAAAATAGCCCAAAATGACCGATATTAGTATCAAATCCATAGTTTTCGCGGTCGCTGAGATCAATGGTGATAACTACCACAGGCGTTTGACTTCCAAATACAGCTCCCGTGCGAAGCATGGGTATATTCAACTAGTAGACCTAGAATATATCTGAAAGGTATTTTCTGCTCCTTTAGAATGTATATTTGAATAAGAACAAAATTAAATTATAGCTCGATCCAAGTGCTAAATTCATTACAAACGGTTCAGCCGTAATTTTTTTTTGCAAAACCATTTACCCCCTTCTCGTCTTTAGGATATAGATTTCAATAGAAGTGTAATAATAACATCATAGTCCAACCTAGAGCTCAATACGTTCAAAAATTAATTTTGAACGGTTCAGTTGTTTACCGGTAATGATGAGACAGAATAAGTCGATCTGATTATGGACAAAAACTATAAAAAATTGTTCTTCCCCTAACAAGCGAAATTTTCAAAAACGCTGGACACGTTTGTGCTTCTTTTTAAATAAGAAGTTTACATAGCTAGTTTTATCTTCCTAACTTAAAGAGCTCATGAGGTATGATAGTTTCGGTTTAAAATTTGAATATACTTCTGACCCACCCTTACGTATTTTGTTCAAACTAACATAAAAACAGTTCGAAGTAGGTACTAACTAAGTGCAAAAATTTATTTCAAATGGTTCAGCCTCTTTCACAAACACGACCATTTTAATTTTCTATTTATAGAGACTCAGAAAATAACCATAGAGAGTTTCTATATATTTAAAAATAAATAAATCTTGCCCATATGAAAGCGGACTAAAGCCCTTTCAAAATCAAATGAAACTTAAGGGAAAGTAGAATTTCATTTAGCAAGCTCTTGGCCGTACCCAAATCACCTTATATTCATGATTTATACATCGTTTTCTGTAGAATGAAACAGGCTTTCAAATGATACTGTTCGCATACATCGGAATACATAAATTCAGAGGAAATTGCAGAAAATATTCCCAAAAATATAATTCAAAAGAGAATACTTTTTTTTTTTTTTTAACATTTGGACGCGCTTACCCTGGACTTAGTCAAGTTTTTACACGAAAGGTACTTCAAAAAAAAATATATATTGTATAAAATAGACTATATCATAGTTGGAATAATCAATAGGCGTACTCAAAACTGTGTTTTTGAGCTAACACCGGTACCTTATATGATTTAACCAATCGCTGTACGAATCACAGCCAGCAGAAGCTTGATGAGAAGACGGATCTCAAGGCAAAAGCACATCTAGCGCATCATCAAAACGTGGCAAGTTGAGACAATTGAAGTAATAAAAATCTAAGATATACGTCTATTGATTATTCCACAGACCATATATCTTCAGAGTTTCATTGATGTTCGATTCGTAGGTATACAGATAATATATATATATATATATATATATATATATATATATATATATATATATATATATATATATATATATATATATATATATATATATATCGAACTTAATATGATTTGGAGAAAGCGGAGAATGGAGAAAAGGTAGGAGAGTGTAGGACGTGTTTCTATGGGTAAAACTGCTAGAAGAAAAAAAAATTACAATGTAATTATACATATCATACATACCCCTTAATCGTCAACAGTAGCCATTAATAATGTCAAAAAAATTCATTGATCTTAAAAGAATTTAAACGTTCAGAAGAAACACTTTGATTTTCTATATTATACTTGTAATTACACGTAATTCTAAAACACACACAATTCTTTTTATAGTTTCTGACTATTTTGATTACAGTAGCATGTATTGCAATGCAAGCAGAATAACATTCACGCGTCATCAGGAGTTAGTTGAAACAGGATTTAGATTTTCCTTTTTACTAGGTACCACTAGTTCATGAGGCCTAATTTTTTTTCACTAATTTAATTTTCGCTAAATGTTTTAAAATCATTTATCTTTCTGACTAGTAAATAGCCTTCTGTTCCTTTACCTCCACGCAACAGATGACAATATAAGTAATTAGTGTTCTCTTTGCTCTTATGCACAGTTCATTTTAATCCATTTTTCGTTTGTATTTCTCTTTCCCGCCTTCTTGACACTGCCAAGTATAATGATAAAGCAAGTACTTTGATGAACCCAAGATTTAATATGTAATTTTCCGATTGATACAAATAGTAATTTCTTCAGTTCGCCAGAACGCCAATAGTCGTTATAAATTACATCTACGGACGAGAGGTAACGTAAATATTGACACTGTAAAACTGATATAAATATGGGTGTACAAGGTGAGCCGAAAGTTCTATTGCCCTCTATATAATGTGATATTTAAGTGCTCGCCTTGTTAAGTGTTTCATTGCAAGTATATCTCACTATTGTATTTAAGTTTTGTTTTTATTTAGTGTACTGATGATGACTGGATGAAACTATGTCGCGTGTGAGCGATTGCTGAACGTTTTCCAGAAACACATTCTCAATGCGTGGAAAATTGTTTTTGGATATATGGGTGACCTATACCGCAGAGCAAAAGCGAGAAACCTTTATCTGTAAAGCAAAGACAGTTCCGACATCCTTGAACAGTTGAAGCGGAACACTTCCCTTTGATGATTCGTCCTGGAATGTCGACAACATCCTTCTACGGCCCAGATTTCTTTATCGTCGCTGTTAGCCATGTATCCTATCTAGGCATGTTACAAGACTGATTTCTCCCTCAACTGCACGTAATTTGAGGACTTACCGATTGAATATGGGTTCAGCAAGATGAAGCACGTGCACACTATTCCCTTGCTGTTAAAGAATATATACAGTGTCTCAAAAGTACCCTAACATAGGGTAACTCTGTTATTATCAGAGTTACTATAAAATGTAAGAAGGGAAACTATCTTCAAATATAATGTTTTCAATCTAAAATGAAGGATTTTTTTTTAATCGGACGAGCCGTTTGGGCTATACACTTCATGTGCCCAATGTTAAAAGAAAATGCGACGTTGTCATTTAGCAGGGGCTAGGGGAGAGCAGAACGGGACAGAAGGTGGACAAACTTTGTAAGAGTATGGTGAATAGGGACATGTTTGAAATGGGAGCTGGCCATCGACACGTTAGCATGACAGACAGTAACTTCATTTACTTATGTTGTGGATCCAGGTAAATGGCTACATTTTCATTTAACATTGGGCGCATAAAGAGTGTACAGCCCGAACGGCTTGTCCGATTAAAAAAATATAAAAAAGCTTTAAATTTAAAACGTCATATTTGGAGACGGCTTCCCCTCTTACATTTTGTTTTACCTCTGACAATAGCAGAGTTACCCTATGTCAGGGGACTCTTGAGACACCCTGTGTAAATGAAGTGTTTTCTCAACAGATGGATTGGGTGGGATTCTCTACAGTTGCTACCATCTCTGGACTGGTCTCCCAGAACTCCTAATCTGTTACTGTGTAATAATGCAATCAAACAGAAAAGTTGTCAGTTTTCATTACGACACAACTGACGAACTTAAAGAAACCGTTCGAAATGTATCTACTAAGATTACTCCTGTAATGCTGCAGAAACTTTCACACCGTACCTAGAGGCAATTAGTTCTATTATGAAAATGATGGTATATACGCGTACAGACAATTTGAATAAAGTTATGTCTATAGCCCTCTCAGATAATATCATAGGATGAGAATCAGAGGAACGTAACTCCAAAAATGCTGCTTCCGTTTTCTTCATGTTTGGACATAATTTTGGAAGCCCCATTTGGTGTAAATGGAACGTAACGCCATCTGTGCTCCTTGTCAATCACCTGTTGTAATTTAGCTCAATTACCATCTTATTGAAAACACATCTCTCTAAGAAAATTATATTTTTGCCCTCTCGCCTGTAAACCTAGAAAAAATGGAGTTACGTTCCTCTTGTTCACATGCGACGATATGTTCATTTGTTATTACACTATTTCAGATCTATCTATATCCATATTCGAAATATACATAAAAGGTGATGGGGGTTTTGGCTCTCCTTGTATAACCTGGAACCCATAATATTTTAGAGATTACTACGAAAGCTTCTCATCTAAGAATGATTTCCTGTGTAAAGCTGAGAGAGAGAGAGAGAGCGAAAAATAGTGAAAACTGTGATTTAAAAAAATATTTTATTTGGAAATGGTTACCCTAAGTTGGAACTGGAGGATATATTTTAAAGCCATTATTTTAGCCTTTCATAATTTGTGTAATGAAGAGCAACCTACTATTTTAATAGCAAACAAAAGAAAACAAGAAAAAAAAGCTAACATGAATCTGCCGAATTTCCAGTGAAGAGTGAAACCGATGTAAAATGAAAGAAGGTATTGGATTTGTGCATCAAGCATCAGCAGCACCACTTCGTTTGGGAAACAATGGAGGCAGGTTCCGCTCGCTGATTGCCCCCTCCCCCTCTCTCTCTTCTGTTCGTTGTGGTTTCATTAGTAGTGCTACGTAGTCAGTTGACGATGGACCAACAAACGAGAGCAAAGCCCATTTGCTAACGGTGACATTGTTAACGAAAATCAATAGAAAAGAGAGAATATGAGACACAAGAACAGCCCACCAAAGAACCCACCGCCCGAAGATAAGAACGCTCCGTTTCAGTTCTATCGTTCACAGAGTTAAGCCTTGGGAGTGCTATAGCAATAGGCTACACGCAATGTTGTTTACAAGTAGCAGACGTAAAACTCTCACGAGTCAGCGTTACAAGACAGAACAATACATGCAATCTAATAGCAACAGTGTATCTTAATTTGGTTTGGTTTTTGGTAACCAAACTCCTTAACAAGCACAAAAAAAAAAAAAAAAACGATGATGCCACTACTAAAAACTGACGACGCTTCAACAAATTTTGAATTGTGCTTTTTGTAGTTTTTGAGGATGGTGAATCCAATACAACTATTTTCAAACAAGTTGAGCTCCGAGAAAAAAAAAATTGAAGTTGAGGTATTTATATCTCAAATTTGAAAAATGAAACGAAATCTTTAGTTTAACGTCCCACGATTATGCCCTTCAGAATAAGGAAGACTATGATTAAAGCAAATGAATGATAATGAAAGAATTGGTAGAATGAGAAAGTTGGAGGAAACGGAAACACCCCGAGAAAACTCATGGACACTATGTTCTCCACCACACTCTTACTTGGCCGGGAGCCGAACTAGAACTCCACGTACCAGTTGTAAGCGCTCTACCACTAAGTCAACAACAGCTCAAATTTGAGATCACTTTTGTAGGTGCCCGATGGAGAGATGGGTATAGAAAATAGTTGTATTGGACTCAAATCAGTATAAAAAGCACAATTACAAATAGGGATGCGCAAGAGACAAGATTTGTGGCTGTCTCGACTCGAAAAATTTATATTTCTCTATTGGAAGAGCCGTGTCTCGACTTGAATTTTGTCAGGAAAATCCTGTCTCGACTCGTCTCGTGCGCATCCCTAATTACAAATTTATGCAAGGGTCGACACTTTTTACTAGTGATATGATCGTTACCATTTTTATGAAGCCTAGACTTAAATAAGCAATTTAACTCAAATTAATGAAATATACTTTAAGATAGGCGAATATTTCAAAATAGAAAATACTTAATGTCGAGTAGAAAGTCATATATAGTACGCCCTATTCATTTTAGAGTTATATTCCATAGATAGGTTACTCCTGAGCATTATACTAAGCCGCTAATGTCAATAGCACTGCGGGTAGTGTATTATGTAAGGATGATATTCGTAATTAATACTCTTATACGAATACGAACATGGAAAACCGATTTTTGATTACCCAGCATACGTATGATGAGAGCAACTTGAATGGATCACGTCCATCCACGAACTCTATTCCTAACCTTTGACCAAGGATGTTATAAAACAGAGGATCTGCCCATACGTATCTTCATCATATGAACTCAATGAAGCCCCCCCCAAAAAAAAAACGAGCATCATCTGAGGCGGAACGTCTGATTGGCTACTCTCGTTTCCGCCATGATTGTTTGATTGTTGGCTCGAAACACTGCGATCTTAGTGGCACGGAGTGGGTAAAGTAAAGTAAATATTATAAGGATCCCCACATTCTGGTGTAGGTTTCTTCTACGAACTCACATCATAACTGTAAACACGTGTTATTGTTTATCAACAAAGCTACAAGCAGATGATAGCAAGAGGAAACAGGAAGACATGAAACCGACACGGTGGAATCCGAAGATGAGCGAATCTCCCAGAAGACCTCGTAAAAGAAGACCAAGGCATCAGTTCACAACTCATCAAGTAACTTACAGCACCTACTCCTATGGTCGCATGGGAGACCCGGGTTCAATTCCCGGCGGGAGCTCATGTGGTTCGGATTCCACGTTAATCAGTAGGTCCACAGCCTTGCTGCTGAAAGGGACGCTAAACTAAAATCAACTTAACTCCTAAGGTCGCATTGGATAAAGGGGACATCCTAACTACAATCTATCTCCTGAGGTCGCTACGAAGAAAGGAGACTCCTTTAACAAACACACTCCGGAGGCTGCTCTGAGCTAAGGGATCCCGTACAAGCCTAACAGAACGTTAAATATCCGAAGCCACTATTCTGCGCTAACAATATAACTAAACTTGGAAACGCTTCTATTAATATAACAAAGAAACTTCGTAAATGGTTTATAGATACTTATTTTTATAATAACATTTGTGAAGGGCTTGTCCCGGACTATTTATTGATCCTACGGAAAAACATTTCAATATAAATGAGCTTCTCGAAGACTACAAATTGTTATTAAGAACGAACTCTATACACTTCTGGACCATAATAATATGTTTATCTGGGCTAAATTG
The DNA here is from genome assembly GCF_964235325.1 of Thermobia domestica. Lineage (NCBI taxonomy): Eukaryota > Metazoa > Arthropoda > Insecta > Zygentoma > Lepismatidae > Thermobia > Thermobia domestica. The sequence goes on from NC_137468.1 coordinate 199,545,608, forward strand.
ATAATTAGCTGAAATACCCATTCTTCGCATGGGTCAGATAAAATATCTATATAAACAAACTGAGTAACAAAAGAAAGAAAAATGTCGGTAATTTTGGATTATTTTTACACCTCGGTAATCCCCCCTCCGCAGGTGACCCTCGGCCCGCATACAGTGGTAGATGAATTTGAAAGTTATCGCTAATGGAAGTGTCACCATTGATCTCGGCGACCGCGAAAACTATGGATTTGACACTAACATCAATCATTTTGGATTATTTTTATGTCTCGGTACCCTCCCTTTCCGCCGGTGACCGAATGGGATGAATTTAGAAGTTAGTGCGATCGGAGTTTCACCATTAATCTCAGCGACCGCGAAAACTATGAATTCGACACTAGCATAGGTCATTTTGTACTACTATTACATGTCCCTGTAAACGCTTCCCTGGGCCCCCACTGGTTCGAATTTTCGAAAAAAAAAAACGCTCCGTTTTGGTCTGGGGCCTGGATCAAGATATCCGTGACCAAAATTTAGTAAGTTTCGGTCCAGTCATCTGGTCCCCAGGTCGCACACAGACCCATAAACAAACTCTTTATTTTATTTATATTAGATTACACACAAAGCTTTTCCCTCAATTGTCTCATTTTGTTCAGCTAATGTGATTATCAAGTGATGGTGTCTCATCTTTGAATGTTGTTTTAGTTAAACAAGTTACAGTAAAGCTTAAGAGTCAATCATAGTTTGAACTATATCCCATTAACCACGCGGATGCATTGTAGTCTTTCTACTGTTATAATGAAAAAACTTAATGACCATGTACTTCAGTATAAATTGCTTCTTAATAAGGGCGTCCTTAATCACACAGCATCTAATTTTAGGTCTACAAAACAACTTTTTTAAAAAAAAATTCCTCGGAAACGACTTTCACTCACCCGTATTATCCTAGTGCACCCACGGGGGGTCCAACGGGTTCGGACCCCCAAACTTCCTAATACATAACTTTGTGTACTTTCTCAATATTGTTTAAGAGCTCCTCCGTGGCTAAGCGGTTAGCATACGCGCCTTTGGCGCGGGAGTCCCGGGTTCGATTCCCGGCGGGAGCTCATGTGGTTCGGATTCCACGTTAATCAGTAGGTCCACGTCTCATATAGCCTCGCTGCTGAACGGGACGTAAAACCCAAAATCAATCAATCAATATTGTTTAACAGAGAAATTATTAACGTAGCAAGAAAATTTGATATTACACATCATCTGTATTCTTTAAGAATAATAAAACTTTTCTGACCACAGTATATATACTTAATTATTAAAACTAAAATACAGTTTTACGGTTTAGACAACTTAACGTTATCTTCATCAAATATTAATTGAACTTAACGTTATCTTCATCAGACACTAACTGAACTACAGTTAGTCCAGTTAGTCCAGTTAGTGTCTGATGAAGATAACGTTAAGTTCAATTAATATTTGATGAAGATAACGTTGTGGAAACCGGAACACTGTATTTTAGTTTTAATAAATAAGTATATACTCTGGTCAGAAAGTTTCGTTATTCTTACTGTACTCTTTCTCTTATAAAAACAATCTATAGTTCTGCCATTTTTTTCTGAAAATATAGGTGGAAGTATTTTAAATCACTTATCTGGAGCAGAACAATATCCATTCCATACTACATACATGTAGTAGGTTGTAGCATTGGATTCCCCCCAAAGCCTAGAACCCCCCAATAAAAAATTCCGGGTGCGCGACCGTTGATACATCCCTCATCCTTCGGATTTTTCGTTAAACGATCTGTAGAATTTCTTATAAAGTTGAACTCTGAAAAGCACAGTATAGATATCTTGAGAACTCCTTTGAAACAATTCTTCTGATTAAAGCACTTCTACATTAAACGGGAATTTTGGTTCCTTATTCTTACAAGTTCTATGCATTTGTGAAAAGGCATTCAGCGCTTAAGCTATTTAAAAGATTGGTTCACGTGAATCAGAGACGAAGCAATTCTGATTGCGTTTTCAACTCCTAAGTAATTTCAATCCGACTACTTGCCAAAGGAATGCCCTTGGGGAGTGCGGTGGCTTTCGGAAGAAACCAACGAACGCATTGTGTGGGAGCCGAGGGGTGGAGGGATCCGTCGACCGGAATTATTCATTGACTTCAGTCTGTTCTCACGACTAATTAATTATTCACGTCTTTAATCACGCCGAAGTGAAGTAACGATTACGCTCTGCTCTCGCAGCTCTTCAACAGGACCGCTCTACAGGTTAAACTTAAGCAAGGAAACTTTCTTCACATTGGGTCACTTAAAACTGCCTACAGCGAATTAAACTTAGTTTCAAGTTAGCAAAGACCTCTTCTTAATTATGCTTCCTAATTAAAAACTTCTCTAATAATCTTGTTTTACACACTAGTCAAGTTAGAGTTAGTACCATTTCAAATCGAGAGGTATATTCTTTAATTATATCTTCTACCCAGATTAGACACAACCAACAGCTGTTTAGCTAACTTGCTAACATCTTAGTTTTAACAAAAATATATTTTTGAAAACAATACAGTCCAGATTTGTTTTATATTACATTGTGAAACTATGATAGATTTCAAAGCTACAGCGATCCAATGTTCTAACCAGAAATAACAGATTTATCAGTTCCGGTTTTAATAGAAAGATAAGAGAGAGATTAAAGCTCTAATATTCTAACAAAAATTACAGATTTATTAGCTCCAGTTTCAATATGAAGATAGTGGAGAGAGGGAATCTGAAATATTTTAACCAAAAGTGATAGATTTATCAGTTCCGGTATGAATAGACAGATAAGGGGGAGCCTATAATATTCTATCCACAGGATTTATCAGTTCCAGTTTGAAAAGACAGATAAGAGGGAGCCTATAATATTCTATCCACAGGATTTATCAGTTCCAGTTTGAAAAGACAGATAGGAGGGAGCCTATAATATTCTATCCACAGGATTTATCAGTTCCAGTTTGAAAAGACAGATAAGGGGGAGCCTATAATATTCTATCCACAGGATTTATCAGTTCCAGTTTGAAAAGACAGATAAGGGGGAGCCTATAATTTTCTATCCACAGGATTTATCAGTTCCAGTTTGAAAAGACAGATAAGGGGGAGCCTATAATTTTCTATCCACAGGATTTATCAGTTCCAGTTTGAAAAGACAGATAAGGGGGAGCCTATAATATTCTATCCACAGGATTTATCAGTTCCAGTTTCAATAGGCGATTAAGAGGTAAATTGAACTTAATCTTGAGGCAGAATCTATATTTAAAAGATTTATCGTTAGATCTTACCATTTATGATTTACGAAAAGCCAATATTAAAACCCACAGCCACATCTTTGGACGTATACCTTCAGTTTCGATCGAGTGGTTAGAGTCAAGATTGAACCTATTTTGGGGGCAATAAACTAATATTGAAAAGTCTGCCACTGAAATTATACATTTTCGCACTATAAAGAAAAATATTAAAACACGAAAAGGTAGTAGGTTCAGCCACTTCCAGTTTTAATAGAATGGTAACGGTTTATTGTTGAGACCCTGAATCCTATTAGAATAGTTTGTAGCTATTTTTCACCGCTTTTACTGTACAGCGATCAACACTGAAACAGTATATGATAGATCACTGAAACAGAAAGAGGAGACGAAGATGTAACATATTCTTGGGACGCTGAATACACAGTTTCCCGCTTCTTCCCGCCTTTCAATAGAGACACGGAGCCCTTCTGTACGAATTCCGATCCGTATGGTTTGGTAGTCTAACGCCTGTTAGCCTTTCCATTCTATTTAGACTTCCTTCAACCTTATACATTGTTTGCGTTTGAAGCTCTTTTAGGTAAGATTTTTCCCATTTTCTACAAAGCTGCATTCATTATATTCACTTATACGTAATCCTATCTGACAACATTTCTGGAATCTTACTCCTTCATGAACAACCTGCATTTTATCTAATCAGTTATTTTTCGATAAGTCCTATTAAGGATTATGTCTTCACATGCCGACAAATTCTTGATTTATTTCATGTCACAAACATTGCAATTTCTCTTACGCTTTTGATAACAACTGGGTAACTCTTGAATTTACTGATAAGTAACCGTAACAGAAATCGTATATTAAACAAACAGTGATTTTTCTTATCTAGTTGAACTACAGAAATGTACGTGGTGATAGAATGTTCATAAACGAATGAGATTCCAAACATGCTATCAACTAGGAGAATTAAAAAACGTAATGAACGCAGCTTCCAAGAAAACGGAAAAGGTACCGGTATATCTTGAAATGAAATGAAATATTTCAGTTTTACGTCCCACGTTTATGCCGGCTAGGCTAAAGAAAACGGTGACTGAGAAATGAATGAAATAGTGGAATAAAGAAAGTGGGAGGAAACGGGAAAACCGCGAGAAAACTCGGTATTTGTCCACCACAAAGTTCACGTGGCGCGAGCTAGGATCGAACAAAGGACCCTATGCACCAGAGGGGAACGCTCTACCATTGAGCCACCCCGCCATGCGTATATCTTGAAATAACGACAAATTATATTGAAATTTAAAACGTATTCTATATATTGCATTATTAGCATTTATACAATGATCAATCTACAAATGTTCTCGCTTCTCTTGGAATCATGTTGGCATCGGACGCCGAGTGTCGTATACGACACACAAAATTAGCAATTTTTGTCCTGATAGATCGACAACATGGCACATAGGACATGCGCCATGCTTCTCTTCCTTGTCGCCAGAGTAGGCGCCGCATTTGATAGAAACTTGACAATTGAAATACACTTTCCATTGGTTCTAGGTAAGGAAGATAACATTGCAGAAACCGAAAAATGACACGATTACGTAAGTATTCTATTTCTCTTTTTAAACGGGTTAGTTTTTGTAATGCATGTTGATATATCTTGTTAAAGCCTTGGAGATAAATAAGCAGTTAATTATTTTGCTTTTTGGTTGAGTGTCGGAAAATGAAGATCTTTTGTTTTAACATGTGTCGTATGCGACACTATGAAACCAAGCGTTACAGAAGATGATTATTCATAATGTAGAGATGTCTCATGTTTTCAATCTCTTCACTTCGGTTTTATGAGCATGTGACCGTGTTTTATGTATTGGATATTGTTGTTGTATTGCATAGATGTATTAACTGTGTAATATGAATAGATGTACGTAGTGGGGAGGGGAGAGGGACAGACCACTAACAGAACATGATTTCTCACTTTTTATTGGTAGAGTTCCAATGTGTCCTGTATGAGAAACATGACTCACCACTCTGTGCAAAAAAAAAAAAAAAAAGGAAAAGAAAAGAAAAGAAAAAAGAAAAAGAAAAAGTAATTTCTCTTACTCTTTGCATGTATGGAAAGAAAGCATTACGAAAATATAAAATTGACAATACAAAACTATTTTGTTTTACTAGTGACACTAAAGAGGTTAAATCTAAGTAATTTACAAACTGTGAGGAATTTCTTTTATCAGAACTTTCTTTGGAAATGTATTCCTTTAAGATGGCTTTTTCGGTTGTATTTATCGACACAGACATTAGTGTTCAACACCTGTTATTGCAGACGTCACTCAATTTGAGACGCGTACATTTCACCTGAGAGTGACAAAGAGAAAAAAGAAGGAAAATCAAACTACATCAACGCCCGGAACAAAACCCTTTTCCGACCTTTGTTCACTTTCTTTTTCACGCCTCCTGATTCCTGTCTCGTCCCAACAACATCCATCCGGAGCTGCCTTCTCTTCTTCTCTCAGGTCAACACGAGCGTCACTCCAATTGGCAACTGCGAGTTGTGCAACGAACGGCTGATCAAGTCCACGACAGTTGTTGCTATAGGAACGGAAAAACTTCCATCCTAACTTGATTTGCTTTTGCTGAGAGCACCGTCTCTCGTGACCTTTCCTTCATTCCGATATTACACCGACTGTGGGAGAAGCAAATGCACCTTCTTCCTTTGAGAAAACACATCACAAAAGGTCCCTTCAGCTCCAGAAGGTTTTGTGAAAATTCACTCTCATCTCTATCCGTGCTTGCCTTCAAAGACCAAACGGATCTTTATGAAATCATTTGAGTATGTCAAAAGTATCTGCCAATTCTTTCGGTTTTTTTTTTTTTTTTCATTTATAAAATGAGGTCTGACGTACGATTATTAAAACCATTTCCAAATCTTTCCTTTCACCGATATTTAGGCCACTTCTCAGAGACATACGTAACACAGTTTATTCGATATTTGTGTCGTAATTACAAGCTTTCCAAGCCGAGATGTTCTACTTTAATTTGATATGAGTTTAATATCCTGTCAACTATAAAATGTTATGTTAGCTGTATTATACAATATATATGAAATCAATTTTATGCGTCGCCCTTTGCCGACAAAACCACTGAACTGTATGAAATAAATTTATGAAGAGTGGACAAGATGTGTGTTTATTATTTCACTTTGCTAATGAATTATCCACAAGTTAAGGTGATTGATCATCAAAGTGTTCGTCAAATAGGATGATGAAATATGCATGCTCCTGGAAAGTTAGATAACCCACACGATATAATTGTAATAAATGGTTGCAGATTTCACGGCCTATTCTGTTCATATACAGCCTCAGTTTTCTCTTTATGTATTTTTCTATCTAACCATTTATCTGTCTTCCATCTTTAAATATATAAAAGACAAATTTATTTCCAGATAGATATAAATTTGATTATATACTAAGTGTGTTCAAAAAGTATCGAGGCATATTTTTTTCCACGTAAATCAATAAAGCGTGGAAGACTTTCCCTTCAGTGTAGATGTAGAGGATACACTCATGCGCAGTCGTGAATATTTTCCCTCCCTCAGAAAACCTCAGTCGCTGGCAGTCTGCCAACGAGTCAAGACGTGTAGTAAGCTGTCGTCGGATTTCTTTTCTTTTTTCTTTCTTTTTTTTTTAATGACAGAAAAACTTGAGTAGCGATATTGCATTAAATTTTGCCAAAAGCTTGTTAATAACCAAGCGGACACCATTCAATCGGCCATGAGGAGTATGTCCGCGAAATTTGATTCAGACTTTCATCATCAAACACAACTTTCCTGTGTGTCGTCAGGCTCACTACTCACCCGACATGACTCCGTGTGACTTTTGGTTATTTTCCAAGCTGAAAATCCACTAAAAGAAACCGATTTGAATCAAGAGAACACATCATGCGGAATGCGACAGCACGGTAGCTCACCATTCCAAAAACTGCGCTCCAGAAGTGTTTGCAACAATGGCGGGAGCGCTGGGAGAAGGGTGTGCATTACCAAGGAGACAACTTTGAAGGGGATTAGTGTTTCGCATTTCCAATTCAATAAATGTATTTTTACCAACCAAAGGTTCAATACTTTTTGAACACACCTCATATAATTGTCGGCTCAGACAAAGATAATGCAGAGGTACAGATAGCCTGAAATTGAAGCAAATGAAAATTGTTCGACCAGAAAATTTACTATAATAAGGAAATATAATTACTTGTAAGTATGCTTGGGCAACGGATGGTACTTGTATTGAACACCTTGTTTCATTTCCATTCTACGTGAGACAATGATTTCCAAACTGACTGCATTGAACACTTAATATTTTACAGCTGCAACCTTTTTTATTTGATATATATATATATATATATATATATATATATATATATATATTTTTTACTAAGTTGTAGCTTAAAATAGTATAAGCTGGACACTCGAGTTGCTGTATCATGAGAACGTTGCTTTTGTTTCTTGAGTTACTAATGAGTTGCATTTCACCTTTCTTGCACGCTTACAGAGATCAATATACTAGCCTTAAAAGGAGCCCACTTAAAACCATCAAAAGTGGTCCAGCCACTATTAGCGGATCACCATCCCGATCAGGTGTGGTTAGTTACGGCCTGACGCTTATAGGCAGCTGCGGTTGCGAGGTTTCTTCCAGTTCCAACGCCGTTTTTCAACAGCGAAATCACCAGAATTCCAGAAATCTAACAATACTTTACGAGAATGAAGGCAATTAAACATTATGAACTGTCCAAAGTTCTGCTTTCAGGTGTGGAATGCTATTAACATTCTGATCTTCGATTTTAGAAGTGTATCAACATATACGTTTACCTTTTTTTTAGAACGCTAATAAAAATTTCTTAGATCACCACAGAGAACTTAAAAGTAGAACTTCACAGAAGCATGATTTTGGCACTGTATGGATGGAAAATGTAACGCTCACCTTTCACATGATACGGCAGGATGATTTGAGACTCCAACTTTGTAGAAAGCTCTCTCGTTGTTAAGCCGTTAGCGTACGTGACTTTGGCATGGTAGACCCGGATTCGTTTCCCGACAAGAGTTCATGTGCTTTAGATAGACGTTAAGCCGTACGTCCACGTTTCATACAGCCCCGCTGTTGAACGAGACCTTAAACTCAGGATCAAATTAAATCAAATCCAAGTTTGTAAGTGCATCAATTGTGCTGTGTGTCCATCATTTTATGGACTATGTCAACAAGATGGAATACTTTCATTGAATACCAAAGTAATTTCTCATACAGTATAACGTAAACAAACCGAGAGAGAGAGAGAGAAAATGACTTTTGTTTCGTATTACGAACAAACAACAGCTCTTATAGATTCCGGCTTTTTTTCTACAGGTAAATTATAGACTTTCAGTCAAGCAGCTACAGCACCATCCCTACTCATCGTAGATCAAGGTTCTTACCACGTTTTTCTTTTTCTTATTTATTTTTATTTATTTACAATAGTACCTTTCAAATGGTATTTACCTTTCAAATGGTACCATTTACGTCTCCCTATCATGTCCCTGAGTTGGGATTTTTTTTTTTTTTAGAGGAATCGGAATTTTTCTCTGAAAATATTTTTTTTTTAATTTTGAGCCCCTCTGGACCCCCTATATTAACGCAGAGACCTGAAAATCAACTAAAAATACTAAAGGGAGTACTAAATATGTGTACAAAATTTCAAGCTTCTATCTTGAATAGTAAGGGCGGGAAAGATATGTATCAATAATCCCCACAATGTCCCAGATTACTGCAAAAGACCCTGATCTCAGGTTTAAAAAAAATCCTGAGACATCCCTATTTATCCTAGGAATCACGGTTCATTGTCATTCTCTTCAGAATAGAATCGCCTTTCAGACTGTACCATTTACATGTCTCCATCATATATCTGAGGCGGGAAAATCCCAAAGAAAGTTTTTTTTTTTTTTACCTTTTTGCTCCTCTGGGCCCCCCTGTGCTAAAGCAAAGATCTGGAAAAAAAGGGTGGACTCAATATATGTGCAAAATTTTAATCCTCCTGGCGCAAAGGTAAGCCAGCCAAAAAATAATGAAAATACGCCTAACAATTTTTTTTAAGTTATGACGTCATCACCTCCTATCCTCCTATGCCTCGACGCAGGAAGGCGTGAAACCATACACCATAACGTGTTCTACAATGCTTCTCGAATTGAAAAACAAAACGAAGCACTCCATACCGCCTGTAATGTTCCCTCATCGGAAATATTTTTATCTGCCAGCTGAAGTATTTAATTTAAAATCAAATACTTATTTAGAAACGTGGGACTATAAGCCTATATCACTTAATTATACATAAATTTAAGGAAGAATTTGGAAAAAAAAAAATAAATGTAATGTAGTAAGGTAAAACAATGCCAACTTTAAAGTGTTTCAAGCGTGATACAGTAAAACCGCCTTAAATGGACACCTGTATAATACGGACTTTTTTTATTTTTTATTTTTATTTTTTTATTTTTTATTTTATTTTTTATTTTTATTTTTATTTTTATTTTTTTTATTTTATTTTATTATTTTTTTATTTTTTATTTTTTTTGTCCTGGCAAAAATATATGTTCCCTTACGGAACAAAACCCTCCATTTTACAGATACTCTGAGATATGAACGCAGACAGTCCTTCACTCCCCTCCACCAAACGTTTCAATAACTTTTCCATAATGGACACGAATTATTCTCGGTTCTGCAATATATTACCGTAGACAGAAAAGTCTTTTCGCCACGAGTGTATCTCTCATAAGTCTAGACCTTGTGAACCATCAAACAGAACAGCTTCAAGATGAACTTAAAATTCTTTTTTTCTGCCCGCAATAAACTGCTTTCTAGTGGAAATCCTAGAAAACTTTCAATAAGCGATAACACTCATGCAGGGTCACTCATAATGGCCAAGAATTCTCTGCGAAAGATCTTCCCTTCCCTAACAAATTTAGTTCTTTTCCCTCTAGGCCTTGCATCTTTATCGACAATTTCATAGATAACAATACAAACATTGTTTTACAATAACATTTACGTATAGAAGAGAATGCACGCCCAAAAGCATGCATTTTTCGCTGTTGGTTCATAATGGATCTTTTAAGAATTTTCTGAGAATTTGAAATAAATGGAAAAACTCTTTTCCTTCCTATGTAGGAAAATATCCAAACATCTTTGGCAATAATATTATTTAATATAAATGAATTTCTTCTTCGTCCCTCCCAGTAATTCAAATGCGTACTAAATAGAGTATTTTTATATTGAATTTTACGTATTTACGCTCATCATAATGTATTTACTGTATATTACTGCATACAATTAAAGTTGTGAGAAATTTCTGTAACCTCTCTGTAACAGACACCTCTCAGTAACGGACAAAAATTCATGTCCCATTGGTGTCCGTTATTCAGGTTTCATTGTAATATAAAATACTAGCAGCGTTCACCCCGCTTCGCTGCGGTCACCCCGGAACGCAATAAACTTTGTTACTTAGATAATTTTTACTTTTTCGCTTTCAAATTGCAGTAAATGTTAACATTATAGCGCCTGTCATTTATGTTAACCCGCCGAGTGACACGGTCATGCGGGTTGCATATAAATACGTTTATTTTTATACCTATGATGAACTAACAAAGGATTTGTACGTTATGGACACTTGAATGGTCAATTATCTCAAGACACTGGTAATTAAAAATTAAAGTGATATGATAAAAACCATCTAGGGTCCAAATCCTAATAACCCCCCAAAAATAAAAGAAATTGGTTCAGCCGTATTAGCGTGATGAGGGAACAAAGGATTTGTACGTTCTCTTTTATAATATAGATTATGTGATATTATAATTTATACGATTCTAGACAGTGAATGTGGAAAAAATACATTAACTAACTAATTGATTGGAGCTTAACATCCCTTTTGAACACCGCCACCGAGACTACATTAGGGGGAGGGGGACTTACTTAGTAGGATATAAACAACTACTTGTGTTGTATCAGAAGCAACATCCCTCATCGCGAAACGAGCCCGGCCGGAACTATGTACATAGCATAAACATGCTTTACCGACTTAACTGCAAACCGGCATGGGCGAAATTCAACTGTGCTTTTTTGTCTGATTCAACTTTGTGCTTCAGTCGTTTTGTTTGATTCTCCCAACTGCTACATGGTGGCTTCAACAAATGTGTAATCAATATGTCTTCAGAGACAATAAACACCTTAAAAAAAAAAAAAAAAAAAAAGACGACCGCTATTAAATGTATATACATTTTAGGACAAGTACTTACGGTAAATTGAAATAATACGTTACAAAATGTCGAGGATGGGGTGTCTAAAATCCTCCATCACTCTAGCAATCAGATTTTTCCTGGTTCTTCCATATACTGTAGTTGTATACGAACTGTGAGAACATATACAGTATTTTTAAAGACATTAAATGTTAACAAAATTGACTTACAGCGCCCGAGTAAGGAAGGATCCTCAATTGTCTACGGATGAAACTTACCTGAAAGAGAAAGAAAAAGCCTGTTTTAGAAACTCAATAACAAGCAATCTGATTATCATTCTATGCCGCCCTACTTCTTTTTATACCTTTTTAAAGGAATTTCCCTATTTGGCAATTCGTATCACTATCACAATCTTGGATGAAAAAGTTTTTATATATATAACAGCTACAAGTTCTTGTAACATGACAATGTGGCTTTAGACCACGTTTCCACTTTAAATGAATCTTGTAGCTGTCATAAAAATAAAAATAAAATAAAAATCTTGAAACCCTATCATATTTCACCGTGTACACATAGTCTTGTAAGGGTCATAAAACATTTTTTCAATCTTGCAAAGAGTCGAACAGTGTCCAACTTTCTGGGACGTCTTGCTTGCTACCTGCTATCGCCCTCCGGCTGACATAAAGGAAAAAACAGTTTCCCCGCTTCCGAAACAACGGATTCTTTTGGACAGGGAGGGGAGTGCGCCAAAATACATATTTTTAATGAGGAGGTTAATTGTTTGTCCACTAAAGTGCGGTGCTGCAAGGGTGGTGATACATTTCTCGTTTACAAGAAGTTGTAAAATCTAAACAGTAGGTAGAAAGATCGGGTAGCATGATCTTTTTTATGACAGCTACAAGATTCATGTAAAATGGAAACATGGTAATATAGTAGTGTATGATTGAATTTCAGACTATGAATGCCCTTAAATATGCAAATTACCCGTATAGACCACTAAAATTAGTACAATACACATTGCGCTGCAGAGAACTTTGCATTTCAATCAATTTCACACAAATCCCGAGGGGGCACTTCGCGAATATCCCTTGTAAATCAAAATGTAAAGCCCTTATCACTGTAAATTTTCAACAAGAAAATAGACAAAAATAAAATGTTCTGTATTGTATTATTCCACAGATACCTTTCATTTCCAAGATCAATCAATTTGATATTCAAATTTATTTAATATGCATGAAAAATAATGTTTAACATTTAAAATTTAAAAAAAAATGAAAAGGAAATTGAAAGAATTCAAGATTTTATGTACATTAGCTCCACATTCCTTTTCATACTGTTTCATGTGTCAAAGTTTGGAAAGTGTTAATGCATAAAAAATCAACTACTCGCCGATAGGTAAAAATCGTGAACAAGATAGAGCTGCTCTTTAGTTCATTGCATCCCATCACAAACACTTGCCTAACAGCGGTGTTTGTTTGTGAATGAAAAAGAAAAAAAAATAACACGTCCGAGAATCAAAGAGTCAATAAGCACTCGCCAAGTTCTCTCTGGTCCATCATCCATAATAGAAGGCTTTTCCATCTGCCCCAAGGGCTATCCAATGGTTAAAAGTAAAGCCCTTCATCCGACGCCGACAGATAACAAAAATAAAGAGACGGGGCTTCGAATGATGCAACCCTATAAAAGCAACATGTTGTTCAATTTACATAGGTCAATGGGAATTTATCCAGCGCTCATTTACAAATACATGAAATCGTACACAATCGCTAGTAACGCATGCTGTTAATATGGAAAATTTGATATGAGCTTTCGTTGTAGCTATAAACGCTGAATTTACACATGTGGACGGAGCTCGAGTGGTCTCTTATGACTGACATACACATATACATATGGATATGTGTATATATATTTGCTACATGAAATGTTTGTTTTACAATTGTCCGCTACCATCCCGTTTCTCCGAAACAGTATTACATGGAGTTTGCTTTATCGGATTCCATGTTGTTGTACGCACTTGTTGGGCGAAATTCTCGTTTGACATATCAGCATATATGATAACCACTATTGATGAAGGCGTGTAATGCTGTCTGCTTATGAAAGGGCTTCAGAGAGGAGGGTGAAAGCTTATTAATACATTACTAATGTGGATGCTGCTTATTCTAGCTTAGGAACTACGTATAACTCAAAAATATAAGATCTGACCAAAGCGAAATATTATAATTACTAATCTGTGTAACAGCATCGTCAATATACAGGGTGTTTCAAAACGACGCCGACAACGTTTGGGAGGTAATTCCTGACATCAAGATAAGACAAAAAGTATAGACCAACCTGGGTGCAGAAATGTTTTCTTTCGGAGTTATAGGCTGCAGAAAATATGAAAAAATGAACTTTAAAGGTCCATAGCTTCAATACTATGGGACCTACCGTAGTCGGATCAAGACTTTACTTAATAACTAATATATTTTATATCCAAAAATACATGTTTCAGAATCCTAAGGTACTCAAAAATTTTTATAGAGGGAGTTTGGCTACGGGGATTTAATTTGAAATCTCAGCAATTACTTCTATAAAAATTATCGCGGAAGTACCGCTCGGTCCCAAAACTGTGGGTTAAAGCACCGTGGTTCTGATCCCAATGGAACTGCAGTTCCCGTCCTTCATAGCCAATGTTGCACAACAGAAACAAACAAAATTCGATGTTCCCTATTGCAATTAATAGTTATAGATATTACATTTTAAACGTCGGCAAGGAAAGAAGTGTGGGCGACAAAGTATAGATTGCTGCAGAATATTAAAATATGATCATGATTTTAACGAACTAACGTGGATCAGAACTGCTAATATATTGTATTGTTATAATTAAAGGTCCGTGCGGACACCCGAATCAGAAGTTTCCTGCAGGCATATTTGTTGATTGTTTTCTTTGAGGATAATAGATAGAATTGAACATGAAGGTGAAAAGAGAAGAGCGCTCGCGATCATTATTTGAAGCGCTATTAATTATTCATTTCTCATTTTCAATTCTGTTTAGTAGCCTTTTACGATAAATAGCCACTAGAACAGTTCTCTCTTCTTGGGTTCTTCTTTTTTGATTTCTCTTTTGAAAAGCCTATAATAAACATCAAGTGCTAATGTGCTTTTATGGGTCTTTGCTTCAGGTGGTCTATTTTTCTTTCTCAAGGACCTTTTATCTGTATTTTATGATTGAATTCAGAAGCCTACCAACTTGGCAGTCTTCCTTCTAGAAATAGCGATTTGACAGAACCTGAAGCAAGTATGTCGTTTCTACAGGGTGCGGCACGTAAAACCGGCCCGTCGTAATATTCTGGTATATTGTGTTTTTGGCAACACTTAAATAATCTACCTTCCTACCAAGAGATGGCGTGTCGAGGTCGGGTCGACTTACGTGACCTGCAGCAGTCACGTGCAGCCGCAGCCAGTGAAACTTGTCGAAACCGGTTGAGAAAAAGGCCTCGTTGTGTTAAGCCGGGTGAGTGTCAGTGTGTGATAATGCCGTATTCGATACCCGAGCGTGTTGCCATTGTTGAAGGGTTCATTCTCACTGGATCTTTTGTGAAAACAAAGAATTTGTTTCGGGAGAAATTTCCAGGACGTTCTGTGCCAGCAAAAAGCACCATTCAGGAATTGATTGAAAAATGGCGGCGTACAGGATCGGTTCAAAATGCTCCCAGGAACAGACGACCATCTGTCTGCACACCTGAATTCAAGATGCAGGTGGAGGAGATAATGACAAGAAGTCCTTGAAAGTCAACCAGGAGATTGAGTGAATACATTACATTTCATTTATGTGTTGTAGTTAATCATATTCAATACATTACATTTCATTTTATGTGTTCATTTTACGGGCCGGTTTTACGTGCCGCACCCTGTATTAGTTCGTAAGACGCACAAAACACACATTAAATGGCCAAATAGAAATGGCAATGAAATGAAATCTTTTAGTTTAACGTCCCACGATTATGCCCTTTCGGCTAAGGGAGACGATGATTAAGGCAAGTGAATGATGATGGAAGAATTGGTGGAATGATAATGTGCGAGGAAACGGGAGTATCCCGAGAAAACCCATAGACACGATCGTGTTCATCACAAACTTATTTGGACGGGAATCGAACCGGAGACAACACAGACCAGAGATAAGCGCTCTACCAGTGAGCCACTGTGCTCGTCTAATGGCCAATAAGTTACAAGCAGTACGACTGTGTGTGTCACAGTTTGCGAAAATCAAACAACAATACGTACAGAACGGTAGGATATGTTTCACACACACTACATAAATAAATAATAAATTGTAGGAGAATAAAAACTATTAGCTGCATGAGACTGAGTCCAACGAAATCCTTTTCAACGCCATAAAATTAGTTTCTCTTACTTTTCTCGTAAACTACGCATCAAAATTTACCCTCGTGAAGTCATTTTGTTCAACTCGATATTTTGTATCGATTGGTATATGCCTATCTTTGAACAATATCGAAAGCAAGTTTTAATCACAATTTCATTATCCATGTTGTAGGCCTAATAGTCTCACAATGGAAAGCTTCAGTATCACTTTCCTCTTAAGGTTGGTTTAAAGGGACAAGTTTAGCCGATAGATGTCACTACAGTCTTCCTATCTCTCCCATGTATTTTTTTTTTTTTTTTTACCTTTTATGAAAATTTTCAATTTCTTTTATAAATTTCTACCTAGAGACTTCAAATTTTTAGAGAAGGAACTTCATAACCTATTAAAGGGAACAATCCGTGCCGATTTTTTATTTAGAATTTTCTTCATTGTTGAAACAGCTTCATTGTTAAAGATCTGGATATCCATTTCAACAATCAAGCCATTTCAACAATGAAGAAAATTCTAAATTAAAAAATCGGCACGGATTGTTCCCTTTAATAGGTTATGAAGTTCCTTCTCTAAAAATTTGAAGTCTCTAGGTTGAAATTTATAAAAGAAATTGAAAATTTTCATAAAAGGTTAAAAAAAAATACATGGGAGAGATAGGAAGACTGTAGTGACATCTATCGGCAAAACTTGTCACTTTACACTAACCTTAATATAACGCATCATCAAAAAAAATACGGTAAATGAATTCTTTTTTAGCACCAACTGCTCACGCTACAACTATTTAATGTAATTTGTCCGATAGCCTGATCCGTTGGGACAGGCAGCGTCAATAGGAACACGTTCTGACTTAGCGTCCAGGGCCGCTAGAGTGAGGTTGTGTTTCCCGTATGAGTTGCGCATCATGGATTTTGAACAACACGTGAACATTAAGTTCTGTTTCAAGTTGCAAGAAAGTGCCAAAGGCACCCACGAAATGTTGAGATATTGGTGTATGGCGATAATGCTGTAACTCTGAAGACTGTTTACAAGTCTTATGAGAAATTTAAAAACCAGAGTCGGCAGAAAACGAGCAAACAGGCGAATAACTATTCGAGAGCTTTTCGAAGTACTAAACATCTCGTACGTGTCCGCCGAAAGCATTTTAACAGCGAACTGGAAAATAAGAAGAGTGAGTGCGAAATTCGTTCCCCCACACCTCGCTTTTGATAGTGCGAGATTTTGGCCAGAAAAATATTCCTCTTTCTCCATATCCAAGATAATCTCCGGATATAGCACCATGCAACTTCTGGCCCTTCCTGAAAATGAAAATCGTGCTTAAGGGAAAACGTTTTGACACCATTCCTTACATTGAGAGGGCCACGAAACAGCATCTGAACGCCCTTCCAAAAGAAGCCTTCAAGAAATGCTTCCAGTCATGAGTTCAACGTAGGGATAAGTGCATTACTAGCCAAGGACAGTACTTTGAAGGAGATTAAATTAAATTCTATGTAAGTTAATTATTTTTTTTTCAAATAAAATTATTTACTGTATTTTATCACACCTCATATATATATATTGATTATCGTACACTGTCAATTTTTTAGGTTTACAATAGTCGTTTTTAAGTTCTTTTGAAAAGCTATAAATGAAGATTCTACTCATATCGATATAGTTTTGTTCAGGTCGATAGAATCTATATGTCGATGTAAGACTTTTTTTTTTCGTCAAACGCTCTAATAATACTGCTCTAATAATAACCCCTAGCTCCATGATGTATAGTTTTCAGTTTGTTGGTCACTTTTCCCGCTTCACTGGGATTGTGTTGCCGCTTACTTACGTTAAATAAATGCTTAAAAACCGGCTTTCAAGCAGGGTACTACAACAACATGTAGGGTCTATAGAATACATCCGCAAAAGACATGAATATAATTCTTATATTTTCATAATGCAGACGTTGAAATGATGACCTTCATAGAAGAAGTAAATTGACTGTACCAAAAGAGAGTCTCTGAAAAATTGATTGCCATTAATCTAATTACTGTGGGGGGGTCTGAAGACTGTTTTCTCTTCATTTCTCAAAGTTTGTTTGCCCTTGATGGAGAAGAGCTCCCTTCTTGTAAGAACCATCTTGACAGATTCTTCTCGGGTGCCACAAAGGTTTTTCTGCCAACCCAACATGAAGACTTTCCTCCCAATAATGAACGCCGACAGGTTTTTCCTGTCTTTAATGGCCCAGCGCTTCATTCCCAGAGATTGCACGGACGAAGATAAAGCAAGTTTCTCTTTTTAGCCAAGATTTAGCTTCCGTGCTCTCCATTCAAACTATCACTACATTTGTTACAATTTTGACGTTCGCTTTTCATTTATGTGTACGGGACGTAAAATAGCAAGCTGTTCATTCGATAACTGGCTACAGATAACATGCACACGCTTTTGGTTGCCCTAAAACTTCGCTTCCACAGCCAAAGTTTTACAGCAACGAGATATATCAGTTCTGAAAGTTTGTCAATCGTATCTTGACAGCTGAGTGCGGTAATGATGTTTTCAAAAGAAGGGAACGCTCTCTGTGAAACCAAAACATCTATTTACTTATTGCACATGTTATTCATGACGAATTTAAAGTTTTACACAATTTTTCTACTTCAGTAAGCTATAATTAATTGCTACTCGCAATTCGTCAAGACGTATTAACCATTCACACAGGGAACAGTTTATTTATTTATTTATTTACCAATCACCAGATACAGCATGGTCTTAACAACAATAATAATTTAAAGGATTTGGGAAGGTATCGGCCAGGGCCTGTTTAGTAGGCACCATCCCAGCATTTGCATGGTAGGACTGAGGAAAACCCTGGAAAACCACAGTCAGGATGGTCGACAGCGGGAATCGAACCACAACCTCCCGAAAGCGAAGCCAATGCTCTACCACTTGAGCTGAGCTACTTCACTCAGTTTACAATAGTATTAGTAGTTAACGAAAAAAAAAATAAAGGTCCAAAAACGAGATACACCAATTCATATATTTTATTGAGCTTTAAAAACTGATACGTTCTACTCTCACGCCTAAGTTTTCGAATAAGTCAAGCGAGTTTTGTGAACCTAAAAAATAATCCTGTATGACGATTACGCCATCTATTCAGATGAAACTAACCTTGAAGTATACCCTTAAATCAAGCTTTTCATTATGTCACTAACTACACAAAACTATACCATAAAGTTAATGCTATTATTATTATTATTATTATTATTATTATTAGTAGTAGTAGTAGTAGTAGTAGTAGTAGTAGTAGTAGTAGTAGTGGTGGTAGTTGTAGTAGTTGTTGTTGTTGTTGTTGTTGTTGTTGTTGTTGTTGTAGTAAGTAAGTAAGTAAGTAAGTAAGTAAGTAAATATTCTGCCATTTGGCAGGTTCTAGTACTTAAAAAAAAATAGTTGAGGTTTGGACCTGGAAATGGTCCTTCCATGTTTCTCCATCTGCAGATCTCTTCTTTAAGGTTGGTGTAAAGGGTCAAGTATTGCCGCTAGATGTCACTACAGTCTTCGTATCTCTCTCATGTATTTTTTACCTTTCACGAAAATTTACAATTTCTCTTACAAATTTCAACCTAGAGACTTCAAATTTTTAGAGAAGGAACTTCATAATCTATGCAAGGGAACAAACCGTGCCGATTTTTTATTTAGTATTTTTCCCAATACGTTTCTTATGTTTTTCAAATCAACGATTAGTTGTGTTCTTCTTCTTCCTCGGTTTCTTTCCATCTTCCCTTCTATGGCAGTATGAAGAAGACAATTTCTTAGCGAGATGTGTCCAATCCAATTGGCCTTTCTACGAAGAATACCAGCTAAAAGCATCCTCTTCTCTTGTATCGTTTTAGTTCTCTCTGTCCATTTTATCTTCTCCATCTTCCTCCAACTCCATATTTCGAAGTCTCTAAATATTTCTTCTCTGGCTTCTGTAATGTCCAGGTCTCTGACCAGGAGTCTCATAATCCATATAGGGGAAGACGGGGCAAGATGATACAGTTGTTGTTTGTTATCACGTGGTGAAAGTATTATTCACTGCAAGTCGCAGCTTTTTATACCGACAGAAAGATTGGTATTTCTAGTAAAAACGAACAAAGTGATATTGATGTTCCATCAGTGGTTGCCGAGGAATATTTGTTTTTAATTACTAGGTTAAAAATATCATCTTGCCTCACATACCGGGGCAAGATGATATTAATACTGGGACAAGTCGATACAATATTAATGCTTTCCTTACATACAAATAATTTATAATTTTTGTAATCTAAAGGTAGAAATAAACTTATATCAAACATTTTAATCTATATTAGTGATAAACACAAATGTTACACTGAGAAATTCAACGATGCAGATTAAAAAAAAAAAAAAAAAAAAAAAAAAAAAACAGGTCAATATGGCATTTGTAGTTTGAATATAGAAACCTGAAAAGGATTAGTCTACTCACAGTCTATATTCAGATTATTCTTCTAATCTTATAACTTTAAAATAAAACTATTATTACATATTCTTCGTTCGCAAATTAAAATTTTAATGAAAAGCAATTTTAGTTAATTCTGAAGTAATATAGAATATAAATCATAACAATAAAAACAAAAATTAAATGGGAAGTGAAACTTGACGTGTGGCAAATTCCTATCACTAATCATTCACCACTTACAGATATCGATCATCACTACAGATAAAAGGATTAACACCTTTATAATTTATATAGTTCTCATGAAACCACTGTTTGCAGTCACAACACTCAATATAATCAATGGACAGCGGATCGACATTTTTCTGAACATATTGGGCAGTAATATTCACGTTTCGGTGTTGATGTGTTTTGTTACTTTTCCCCAAAATGAGTTTCCCTTCCTATTCTTTGACGCAAGTTCTTTATCATTTTTACTAGCCATTACATGAATCGCGTACAGAGTGACATGCCCTCAAGCAAGGGCGGCGATCCTGCGGGGTCAGGGGGCCGGGTCCCCCAAGCTCATAAGTTCCCTTTAGTGTAATTACGAATATACAATATTTGGCATAATTTGAATGCGATTTGACTTAATATCCTCATTATATATATATACCATCTGCGTCTGAGTGCCCCCCCCCCCCAAATTTACAGAGAAATCGGCGCCGTTGCCCTCAAGGAGTAAAGCATAGGCATCCGAACTATAGATACGCTCTTCTGAATAATTTACAAAATGTGACTTAACGTACTTCTTCCCTGTACCCTTCATATAAATAATGGGGCAAGATTATACATGTACCATTTTGCCCCATGTCTTTCTGTATCAACTTACCCCGAAGTACACTTGCAAATATTTTTCGTTATTTTCGAACACTGATTGTAGTTATGGCGCCCTGAGGCCTATATGTCTTTGTTCCTAACACTTACCGGTTCTCGTCGTAATGCTTAGACTTTTCGCATTCACAGATTACATTTATAAAATACTTAAGTACTCATCAACAGGAATTTATAGTCACATTACTATTTTTCTTTCACATTAGATAAACATCCTGTTTTTAAAGCAAATTCATCGGCATTTGTGCAGTACCTCTGCCTTGATATCTTCTTGTTCTTCAACTTCTGCGATTGCTTATTGCTTACAAATATAGCCACTAGAGGGAAAATACCATCTTGCCCCATTTTCGTATAGCACTTGACCAACTCCTTCCTTAGTCCAATATTGAGCCTGCTAATTGAGAGTGATCTTTTTCTTCTTGAATGCTTTTTTTTAGCTGTGGCAATTCTTAACCTGATCTCGTTGGTGCAGTAAGCGTCTTTCGCCAAAATACTTCCAAGATACTTGAACTTATTGACCTATTCAACAACACCCAGGACCTCAAGAACGAATTTTCGTGACGCTAGAATGTGTTTCATTGGTTGCCAATAATAAATTATAATTTTTATTTTCCAGGGACAATTGTATATTTATTTATTTACAAATAAAAACATATTGTTAACTAGCAGATTGTGTCACTCATACTTTTAATAACAACACACATTTCTAACAATGACACAGCACTCACTCATACTTTTAATAACAACACACATTTCTAACAATGACACAGCACTATCTTTGCAATAAATTCAGAATTATTGTTATGGACAGCATGCAAGAACTCAATGGCTGTTATATTTATTTTACTTCTGCATTGGTAAGGAAGGAAAAGTTGCATAGACTTCTTGTTATTTATATTACAACCATCGTCTGCGTACTTCAACACACACCTCTACCCCGCCTAAATGTCCATTGGCTGCATACGCGTCTTCAGCGTCACCACCTTGCACACCTTACATGTTACAAACGACAGATGTTCATATTATTTTGGTAACCATGTTAAGAATGTTATACCTCTTTGTACTGTACTTCCTTGATGAGATTGCTTTTGCACAAAAGATTGATTTCAAAGTTCCAACTACTGAAAAAAATATTGTTTGCTTTTCTCTTCTTTAATCTTTTTGTATTCAATGAGGCAGAAATAATTTTAATCTGAAGCTTATCCGTATAGATCTAGATTATCGTCACTTATAACTGATTTAATATAGTTTATACAGTGGCGGATCTAGAAAGTAAACACTGGGGAGACAGCCAGAACCCAGATTATAATAAGTATATCAAGAGTTTACTATAAACTTTCAAAAATATATAAATAATAGCTCAAATTATTTTTGTCACTCAAAGAGCTGGAGGTCAAGGTCCCCAGCCCCGGACTAGAACCGCCACTGAGTTTAGATTTGATCTGAGTTCAGCATCCCTTTCAGCAGCGATGATGAGAATAAGAGTAAGAGATTTTCTGGGTGCGCCAACGGCCGAGTCTTTTTGCGCCCATGCAACGACCCAATAAACAGAAAAACAAATTAAGACAAAACCAACAATAACAAAACTAAACGGCGTGACAAACATCTTGTCATTTGAAGGCGACCTCCAAGTTCCCTTTAAATGCTGCCAGCAAATAAGAGAGCAGAGGTATTGCCACATTTATAATGTACACATCCACGTCTATCCCCTGTCACCTGATCGCGCTGTAGTTTATCTGTTTAGCCATAGCCACAGGCCTTTACCACTTGGCAACGTCGCGCTAGAGCTTGCGTTTTATTCGTTTAGCTGAAATGCCAAGATGTTTGTCACAGGCTTTAAGTTAATTAAGATACAAGAAAAACAACCACACGACGCTATACGAGACGCTGAACTACACGTTAATGTGGAATTAGAACCACATGACCACAAGCCGGGAATCGAAGCCAAGTCTCCCACGTTAATAGTGCGTACGCTAACCTCTAAGTCACAAAAATCAAATAAAATCTTTCAGTTTAACGTCCGACGATTATGTCCTTTAAGGTACGGGAGACGGATGATTAAGGCAAGTGGATGATGGAATAATTGGTGGAATGATAACATGGGAGGAAACCAGGCTACAATGAGAAAACCCAGGGACTTCCTTGGCTGGGAATCGAACCAGAAACCCCATGCATCAGAAGTAAGCGCACGATCACTGAGCCAAGTCATGAGAAAGCTCAAAATATGTTTAAAATAGTAGAAAAGTTTCTAGCTGAGAATCGTGCTAAGCAAAATCTAATGACTGTTGTTGTTATTCTCGCTAAAGTGCATCAGTAAACAAACAATGTAAACAGAAGTGTGCTCTACTGAAACATGTGAAATTGGCAATTTTCAGGTCCCAGAGTCGCAACCTATCAATTCCTTTTATGACTCCTGAATTGCGATTTGTAAAACTGGTGCACCAGAGAGAAGTCGTTATCTAACAAGTAAGTGTTCATGTGCATATAAAGTTGACAAAAAAAAAACTCAGTTTCAGCCATTATGCAAGTCTCTAAAATATTTTTGTCTGCATTGATGTCCAAGAATAATCTTCTGAAACCCATAAACGGAGCGGCTGTGTTTACTCCCTTCATTGCTATCCAAGCAATCAAAGCGCCACTGAAACAAACGATCCCAGTTGAGTTATTTTTATTCGGGAATTCAATAAACGGAGAATCACGTACAACTTCTGATATTGATTCCAAGAACAGATAACGCGACAAAAGATAATAAATAGGAAAATATATTTTTGTTAACACTTCTGAGAAAAATAGAGCTTGCGTTAAACTAGTTTATAACTTCGATGCAAGTTGTTGGCATTCTCACTCTTTACACACACACGGAGAATATATATAACGACCGTGCTATATACTGAATATGGGCCTACTATATGACGCGTTCAGCGCATAAGGGAGTCAAGCCTACTTATGGTCATCTTAAAGATGAAATATGTCTAAAACATCTATTTGAAGCTCATCGAAGAGCTTCCATATATTGTACATAACTCTTATGACGTATAGTGTTAATTTCTCCATATGCTTACGCGTATTGTACAGTCAGCAGCAGAAGTATCACCCCCTTAAAGGAATGAATTATCTAACTCCAATGCTTGGCGACCAGAACATTGCAGTTGTGAAAACATCTGGACAGATGCAACGCAACTTTCATGAAACTTTTGAGGACTTAATTTTAAGTTTATCATCCCTTTCAGCAGCGAGGTTATATGAGTCGTGAACCTACTAATTAACGTGGAAACCAAACCACACGAGCTCCTGCTGGAAATCAAACCGGGGTCTCCCGCACCAAAGACGCGTATGCTAACCGCTTACCCACGGAGGAGCTCTACCCGAAACTTTTCTCGGCACTGGCAGCAGTTGTAGCACTGAGCCAGGTGTTTATGCAGGTAAAAATATAGAGCAGATGACTAACGAAACAGTTCTCCATTCTAAGATGAATCTCTATGGTTCGGGGAGTGATCTCAATATTGCTGTGTATTTAATTTATTGTTTCATTATATATGTTCAAAGAAATAAAAACACTGATCACAAATGAATCAGAGAATGCTTGAAAGGAGATGAAAATATCAATGCAACTCTATCCATCACGACTCTGGAACTCACTAAAGAAATAATAAACACTTCTGATCAGAGTATATACACTTGTTTATTAAAAACTAAATTCCAGTGTAACAGTTTCAACAACGTAACGTTAGTGTCTGATAAAGACAACGTTACGTTGTTGAAACTGTTACACTGGAATTTAGTTTTTAATAAACAAGTGTATATACTCTGGTCAGAAGTGTTTATTATTTCGAAAATATCAAATCTAGGAGAACTGCAGGAAATAAGTTTGTAAATGATTGCCTCCATTGACACATCTGCAATTCTCCTCAATCGAACACCTTTTTTTCTTGCTTGTCACACCAAGTATGCACTGAAATTGAAATTCAAGCATTTGACAAAAAAAAAAAAAAAAAAAAAAAAAAAAAAAAAAAAAAAAAAAAAAAAACTGGACGTTGCTGGAATCGAACCCGCCTCTCCTAAATGGCAGTTCATTATGCTAACCACTAGGCTACAGCGCCACTTTATCTTACACAGAGACTGTTAGCTGGTTAAATTGCTTCATGTAAGACTATACACAAGATAGTAATGACCGTATGAAGAGACGTTCTTTCGGTGTGTGACGCAATGAATTACTCAAGATTTCCTTCTTCTATTCAGAAACAAGTTATATAGGGCCTTATGCAGAATCGTTCTAACGCGTGATTAGTACCATACTAAAGAGTTCGACTAACATATATTTCCTGCAGTACTCAGGCTTTACGTATGACGCTACTCATAAGTCAAAACGATTCCATATAAGGCGGAATGTCTTAGAAATATGAAGCTCTATGTTTTTCTTTCGTGACGATTAGTTTAGTATAAAAGCTTTGCATAAGTTATTTGTGGCAGAATGGTAACGAACGAAACTATCAACAAGATCACTGAGGTTCGACTCCCGTCGTAGAAGTAGCTTTTTGTTCGATTTATTGTAAGTTTATTTTTGCTTTATCATTATCATTCTTCTTCTTCTTCTTCTTCTTATTATTATTATTATTATTATTATTATTATTATTATTATTATTAACTGCAAACTCAAAAGTTATAATACATATTTTACATGAAGTTTCTGATGGGATTTTAAGTATTCTGTTGAATAATCAACATGCTGAACTGTAAGGGCTTAGGCGAGGGAAATATTTTTTTAAGTTTGTTCGTTACTTTCACGCTAAACGAAGCCTGAACACTAAATTTTACCTTTCTGTATCTACAGGAACTAATCTAAAAGTTTTGATGATCATAAGAGAGTAACTGAATACAAAAGTGAGGAGATCAATGAATTTCGCGTATTAACATATAAAGTAACGAAACTATCGGAACATAATTTCATACTTTTTCTAAGCATGTTGAGTATCTCATCCTGAAAATGGAAATAGTACCTTTTCTTCTAAATGAAATGAACTGTGAGACTTCAAGCTTTGAAGTAACAAATCCAAGGCAGCGAGAACAGTGACAGGTGACAGCTACTGTTGCTTAAGAGACGAAACAAGAAATAAAGTTTTCTCGCCTCGTTTCTCGAATAATTCCGTCTCCTCTCCATTCTCAGAAATCTTTTCTTGTCTTATCTCGTTCTATAAATTTATATATAAAATTAATCCTCATTCTCCTCATTCCCCCCTTAATATACTCTAGAAGTTACTAGAATATTCCACGGCACGAGAGGTATAACATCATTTAAACCATGTTGTTTATGAGAGTATCTTATGTAATGACTTGTGTATCTTTAAACATTGATAAATGCTCCTGACTGTGTTCGTACAATCACTTCACAATTTTTACACTATGAACCATGTAACACTAAAGAGTACTTGAGGTCGAAGACTTGGATGAACCAACGAGACTTCAGAAATTTCTTGTCTCGATTCTCGTCTCGAAAAGGTACTAGAACTGATGAATCTCGTCTCGTAAGCAACATCAGTGACAACCCGGAGCCAGTGGATTCTCCGTTAATACCATAAACAAACACTAGCGTATCTCGAAGATAATGGCAAAAAGCTCGTTCACTAAATACGCATATTTAAAAAAAATGTTCAACTTATTGTCTGTAAGCTTGTATTCCAGGGAAATATGTTTTGCAATCTGGAGGCCCACGGGATGTAATAAATAACAAAAGTATTTCTATTTTAATATGTTGTTTATATACAGTAACGTCAAATAATTCCTGTACTATTCCTGTAAACAGCTTTCTAATAGACATTGCTGACTACGCTATTGTTTGTTTGCCTGACGGTAATTTGGTCGATGAGTAACAAAACTGCAAGAATATCGCTGCAAGTATAGACCCGTTTCTACCACATTGTAGGCACCTTGTCATCGATTGCCGGTAGTTCGATCGACCGGGAAGTTCATTCGATGCCACCAGGTTGCCGAGCGATCTGGACATCCCTAGACAATGAAATTTCCCCCTACCCTTCAAAAAAGAATGGCGTGTGTGGCAGCAAGCAACGATGTCGAGCGAGCACTAAGCGTCTGTTAATATGCCCAACAGTCTAAAATAAGATATCGTACGCAGTAGCAAGGGGACAAGGTGGCTCACTGGTATAGCGTTTATCTCTGGTGCTTGGGCTCCCTGATTCGATCCCCGGCCAAGTTAGTTTATGGTTAAAAATATCGTGTCCGTGGGTTTTCTCCGGGTAATGCCTTTCCGCTTACATTCTCATTCCACAATTTTTTTCCATTACCATTGACTTCCTTTAATCATTATATCGCTTAACCTAAAGAGTATAATCGTGGAACATTAAACTCAAAGATTTCATTTATTTTTTTCCAGGCAGTAGCAGACGTCTTATGCACTCAAGAAGTGGAAACAGACATTAAGATTGCCTACTTGATTGCTGTGGAAAAAAAAAAAAAAAACTTTCGAATGCCATTTCATTGTCTATTGACCAAATTGCCGGTCACTACGCGACTAACTCGCTGCGTGTTTCGCCAACTTTACAAAGGCCGCAATCACATGTAGATTTCAGCATTAATATAGTATATGAATACTCATATTTCGATTGGTTGACTAAACAAAATGTTAAATATTGCTTGTAATTAACCAAGATTAGAGCTTTTAATTAACCAAGATTTTAACCTATAGTGTACATCACATTGGGCCGAAAGTTCGGCCGCAACAACTAGTTATATACAGAAGCTATTATTATAATTAGATCTATCAATAATAATAATATACCTCTTTAACCTTTACTGGCACAATATTCCTTGATAGGGCGACTTTCTCACGTAAAGGACAAGCATTGGAATCAATTTAGTACTTTGTGTAGGCTATACGGAACAGACGGAAATGTGTACGAAAAGATAATTCCAAAGTCCATAATGAATTACAGTAATTAAAGTCTTAAATAAGAGGAAATTTTATTTAAATGGAATATATATATATATATATATATATATATATATATATATATATATATATATATATATATACAAAAATAATATTTATGGAAGTAAAATTTAGGTAACAAAATAGCTTCATCTCCATCATACAGTAAATGAAATGAAATGAAATCTTTAAGTTTTACGTCCCATAGTTATGCCGGATAGGGTAAAGGAGACAGTGATGATGAAATTAATAATGAATGAAATGGTGGAATGAAGAAAGCGGGGAGAAACGGAATAACTCCGAGAAAAAACACGCACACGGTGTTTGTCCACCACAATGTTCACTTGGCGCTAGCTGGAATCGAATCAAAGACCCCATGCACCAGAGGTGGACGCTCTACCACTCAGTCACTGGGACCCCTTCGTCTCCATTAGACTGACTCCGATCATTTAATAAGTCTTATATACAATTATATTTATTTTTCTTCAGGAGTATGCCTGGTAGACTGTTTTGCGAAAGCGGGAATACAAGAACGCGAATTCTTCAGAGCTCACGATTTTATCTATGCACTGTATTGGAAAGTATTCTAACACGATTTCTCTCTATATATATATAAACAATACTAGAAATACCACTATGGAAACTAGATATGAGGAATGAGGAGTCCTCTTAAGCAAAGCAGCTCAAATTGATGTGCTGAATATGTTATCAATGATTTTCTTTTCATTCACAATTTTACTTTCTGAAATGTGTTCATGCGTTGTGTCAATATCCTTTTTTGAAATTCAATTATTTCAACAAGAAAGACGCTTTCCAGTAATTACATTATTTTCAACGTAAAGCTCCCGGCCAGAGCTATTGGAAACTTTTCAATGATCGAATTAAGGGAGCGTCAGTGATTTAGGAAGTGTTATAAATTGAAAAGTTTATGGAGCAGAAAATAAAGTTTAACACCATTAATTACGCGAAAAATGAAAGTTACGTTTAGAGAAAAGAATAAAAAACTTACTAGATGTAAACAACGCGAAACAATTTTTGTTGCTAATTCAATAGTTGGCAATAAAACAATGACGTATCAATAAAGTAGTGTTGTCCACGAGAAGAGGCGAGGAAACCTTATTTCTCATCTCGTCTCGTTCTGTAAATATATGTACATAACTTATGCCTTGTATTTTTTTTAATTTCATCGACTTGTTAGAAACCTTCCGCGGCAAGAGAGATCAACGAAAAATTTGATATAAAAACATTTATGTTATGTTTATTGTGTATTGTGTAATAAGATTCGTATGTTTAAACGTTGATAAATGCTCTTCCTTGTGTTTGCATGATCACTTTAT
Organism: Thermobia domestica; assembly: GCF_964235325.1. Lineage (NCBI taxonomy): Eukaryota > Metazoa > Arthropoda > Insecta > Zygentoma > Lepismatidae > Thermobia > Thermobia domestica. The sequence goes on from NC_137468.1 coordinate 199,575,005, forward strand.
CAATTCATTGCTTTTGCACTATGATTCATCTAACGATAAAAAAAACATTGTTTGAGATTTAAGACTTGAGTCACGAGACTCATGAAAATTCTAGTCTTGTCTCGAATTTAAAGAGACTCCCGTTTCCTTTCACACACTCATTCCACCAATGTTTCCACCATTATTCATTTGCCTTAGTCATCTGTCTTCCTTAGCCTAATGGGCATAATCGTGGGACGTTAAACTGAAAGATTTTTCATTTTTTCGAATTTACAAAGGATTTAGGATTTAGATTTCTGGGCTTTCGGCATCTAAGCCCATTTAGCCCGTCACGTTTTGAGGGATGACGTCCCTCGGCGAGAACACTATCCGGGGAAAGGAAAGGAACAAAGGATTGGGGAAGGAAGGAAGCGACCTGGGACCTATAAGTTAGGTACCACCCCGGCATTTGCCTGGTGTGAATTAGGAAAACCCAGGAAAACCTCATTCAGGGTAGCTGGCCTGAAAAAGCGTATTACACTTTTTCGACAGAGTGAGCCCATCGGGAATCGAACCCGGGACCGCTCGCACCGAAAGCGAAAGCGTTAGCGACTACGCTATGCGGGGCCACACGAATTTAAAAAGATGTTTCTACTCCCACTTCTGAGTCGAGAATTTTTTTGTCCCTTGGGCAACACTGAATCTAAGTAGTTATGAAAATATTCCTGTTTCTAAGACAAAGAAGAGAATAAACGGAAAATGTGGAATTCAATGGTGTAAAAATGGCAGTGATTGTATTATTGGCTGACTGTGTATAGTATTTACTTGGCAACTGGGCAACCCTGCTTCGATTTCCGATGGAGGTAGGAAATTCTTTTGATATTGCCCTCCTTTAAATGCAGCTTGAATGTTCATCCAACTTCTTTTAAATAAATACTTGTCGCAACCGGAGGAAATAAAGGACGCTGCAACGCCCCCACGAGTCAAGAAGTACCTTTTTAAATTTGAGATGATGTGGAAAATATGAATATTTTCGTCTCCATTTCGGATGAAATTTCCCGACGTATCTCGTGGACAAGTCTTAGCTCTCAAGCACTGTTTTAGTGTTCAATGATTCATTGTATGAAAAGTATAGAAGTTGGTAAAGCGAATGTAGAAAGATAATGAAGAGCATTTATCAACATTTAAAGATAAACAAATTATAATACAAGATACCCGAAATAAATACGCCTTAAAAGTTGTTATATGGCGACCTTTGTCGACCTCTTGCGACGCGGGAGACCTCTCCTTCTGGTAACTTCTAATTGAAACTGAGAGGAAAAGATCAGGATATAAATTTTGAAAATAAATTTACAAAAGGGGCCGAACACTTTGGACACTAGACGAGAAAAATTCCTCGTGAATCGATAGGAAACAGAAATCTTCGCGAGTCGAGACCAGTTTTCTCGTCTTGTCTTCTAAGGAACAGTGTCTCCACTGGGAGCAGGAAAGTCCTACCCTCATTCTAATGTGACTCTTGAGTTTTACTCAGTTTCTTTACACTGTGTGCCCGTGGCATTCTAAAGACCCGCGTAGCGTAGTCGCTAACGCTCTCGCCTTCGGTGCGAGCGGTCCCGGGTTCAATTCCCGGTGGGGCACTCGGTCGAAAAGTGTCAAACGCTTTTTCAGGCTAGCCATCCAGAATGAGGTTTTCCTAGGTTTTCCTCATTCACACCAGGCAAATGTCGATGTGGTACCTAATTTATAGGTCCCAGGCCGCTTCCTTCGTTCCCTTTCCCCGGATAGTGTGTTCGCCGAGGGACGTCATCCCTCAACATACATCTAAATCCTACATCCTGTAACCTAAAGAAGTAAAGAAGGCTTCAGAGTACTGATGAGTACACCATCTTCATGAGCGCCCAAGTCAAGCAACTGCGCCTTTATGGCCATGAGACTTCCTAAAATATAGTTGACCTTCATTTACCAGACTATAGGTACGAAACTCCGTACAGTTAACAAGCCGAAGAAAATATTCGTTTCAGTAATTCTGTCTGTACGCTCATTAACCTTTATTTCTTTTCATAGTAAACGAACTTACTGTCATGACAAAAATAAGGACGTCATTTAACTATTCAGTCGATGGGTCTAAACGAGGTGAACAAACTTAGAAAATTTAGGTTAAATTATCATGCGCAGTTTTTGGAAAAATCCACAAAAATTCGTTCTTATGCCGCTACAAATAATGTCGCACGCTCCCAATAATAATTAAATTCCAAATCTTTATTCTGCTGGCATAAATTGTTCCTTTCTTATTTACAGTGTGTGCAAAAATGGTGACGTCCATATACTGCGCACAGTGATGCAACAGTCCTAACAGTAACACAAACACACTTCTGTAAATGACGCGTATATTATTTGTAAATGATTACTTCAGCAGATTAAATTTTAAAAAAACGTTATAATTTTAACAAATGTTGGATTTTCTTGCATATTTCGACACGACGCCAATTTACAAGACGACAAAAGTATTAGTCACGTTGTTTTCGCAGAAGAAACTCTGAAGCAGCGTTTTATTGAGTACAAAGCATAAAAGTAATGAAACTTTAACGTCGTGACTGTCATAGCACCGTATAGAAGGCTTTGTTTGGTTGTGTCCTTGTTCTTATTCGCCATTGATGCTAGACACTTGTAAATCTGTTATTTGCTTATTTGCATGACATGAGCATATTTTTCATTTTTATTTCGAAGCATGTTGTGTTTAACACGTCTCTTGTGCGTGTGACGTGGAAATGTAATCATAATAAAAGTAAAACAGCCACCAGCTTCGTTTGCATCTCGGTTGCCAGCTGTGTTGTAATATCAGGGACGTAAAACATCTTCCGAATGACAAGCGACTTTTTCTCCGGGTTCTGCGAAAAGGAGACTAGTTGTAGTTGGCCTTAGAGTTTGTCGCAGGAGAATACAGTTGTTAATAAACTGCAATGTAATACCAGATGAGCTCTATTTTTATTTAATAAACGGCGCAAAGCAATGAAATTTTCTGTTTGCTGAAAGTGCTAATCACTATTTAATTAATTAATTTATTTATTTATTTATTGTACAGTTATACAGGGTGGCACATATGTCACGCGTGGGTTTTAATGCCTCACATTTTGTTTGGTAAGCTATTAATGGAAGTTTTTCTTTTTCAGAATTATAAAGGAATCCTGGGAGATTCATCATGGAGAGATTGAGTCCTGAACAACGCACGAAACTGATTGAACTGTATTTTGAAAATCAAAGGTCAATCATACTCACCCAGAGAGCATACCGTCGGCACTTCAATGTGCGCCTGACTTAACTGCTCCAGATTTTTTCCTTTGGGGATATCTCAAAGAACGTATATATGTCAACAAACCAACAACCATCGAGCAACTCAAAAACAACAAAAGGACAGAGATCCGTGCGTTACAGCCAGCAACTCTTCGTAAAGTTATGGACAATGTACTGAAAAGAGCCAACATTTGTGAGGCTGCAAATGGCGGACATTTGAAGGACATAATTTTTCACACATAGTGTTTTCAAATCTCCCAAATATGTACTTCTTTCCTGTGACAACAATAATTACTTGCATTTACAAACACAAACGTTATACACTGTTTCAACCCATGCGTGACATATGTGCCACCCTGTATTTTTATCGTTCTACAAAATAAGGAAGCGAACAGGTAAATGCCATTCAACAATATGCTTTCGATTCCATATTAAGTGGAAGATAGCTAACTGGTTCATATCAGCTTTGATATTTTAAATAACTTAAACTAGAAAATAATAATCACTGAACAAAACAACGTTTTATTTTGAAATAATAACTGTGTAAGAGTTTCGCCAACTAACTAAACATATTGGACCTTATGCCGAGTCGTTTTGACGTATGATTAGCGTCATACTAAAGGCCCGAGTAATGCAGGAAATATATATTAACTCTTTAGTATGGCACTAATCATGCGACAGAACGACTCTGCATAAGGTCCATTGGATTCATCAGACATTATATCTCTGATTAAGCCAACATGAAGCCAGTGTCTGATGTTCAGTTCGTTGGCGAAACTATTACACAGTTATTAACTTAAAACAAACGTTGTTTTGTTCAATGATTTGTCTTTCTAGTTTCAGTGCAAGATAGACAAAACATTTAGAAACCGTGTTGAGAAAATACAATGTGAGTTCGTTTCATATTCTCAAACTTCCAAACTATGGAAACTTAATACTGAAATGTAAGTATAGACTGTCCCACACATAAATACAATGTATGTAATTCTATGTAATTCTATGAGTAATTGTGGCCACGAAATACGCAAAAGTGTCACGACGTTAAGTATCTCTTGTGGCATGCAGGTAAGCCAGAGGTTACATTTTAATACTCTTTCCACCGGTATCTGGTATTACCATGCTGTGCTACTTTTATATGGACCACCCTGTAGAGCTATCAAAACCTGTTCTTTGGATGTTCAATCCATACAAAAAAGCTCTCTGTTCTCAGTTTTTTCTTGGTAATCAACGTTGGATGTCATTACTTCCAATTACAAAAGAATAATAACAGGTGAGGTCTTTTTTTTTAGGGGGGGGGGGGAGAATGATGGATCAGATTAAAAAAAACATTCTTTCTGCTCTCTCTCTCTCTCTCTCTCTCTCTCTCTCTCTCATACACACTCTCTCTCTTACCGTTTTCGTTCTATGACAATGAACACTGAAACTATAAATTAAATTCCTACCATTTCCGGTTGTAGCAAACAGAGGACGGAGAACAAACTTATTCTTTACATACTGAATTCATATTTAAAAAAAAAAAGAAAAGAAAAGAAAGAAAAACTCTTGTCGACAACTACGACCGCTTCTGCTGTCCGGTGATCCACCTTGAAACAATAAATGGTTGATTTTCACCACTTCCGGTTTGAACTGGCGTTTAAGGGCACGGCCAGATTAAGACCCTTAGAGGCAGTAAGCACTTAAAAAGATTTTGGTGCCTCCACATATATGTAATTCAAACTATAAACATTCATAAAGCAATTCTTATTATTACCCACTACTGTGCAAAACTTAAGACCGAAATAGAGTAACAAAATACTGCGTAGTCCATGGAAATGAATTAAAGCCGAGCAGTTTGTTGCCAGAGACCTCCTACGAGTATTCACGAACCAAGAACTTTCAAGGCGTAACGTCAGCATTACCATACAGCCGAAATGGTCTGTTCCCAAGCACGAAGTAGATGAATGAAAAAAATTAGACATGTGCGTAACTAAAAGAGCTGTTAAGATATATTGTGGCGCTGTTATTCACAACAACATGACCAACAAACAACATCTGTGGATGACTTCATACGGGGAAGAATCATCGGAAAACTGGAAGAAGGACAATGTCATGAGTGTCGTCCATGAGTTTAGTATTGCCTACAGCTTTCTTCAACATGCATAGGGAGCATTCTGAATCACAGTCAATTCTGTGCGGAGGAGAGGTGGTGGTTGAACACGGTCAACTACGGTATCAAATGATCGCTACGTAAGAGACTGACATCAAACGGCGGATGAAATTGCAACAACATTTAACAGGACTGCAACAACATTTAAGCGCCCAATCTCACACTTTGCAGTGTCACGTCGACTGCATGAGGATGGTCTGTTTGTTCGACCGCCATTACGTTGTGTTCCGTTGACAACTAGTGCTGCCAAGAACATCATGACTGGACTCGCGCTCTCTTTTCAGGTGAGACTCGTACAGTCACCTAGTGATTTTGAACGTACACTCTTCTGCCGAGAGGAGGGAACAGGCAATGTGCCCAGGAATATTGTCGAAAATGATCAGTTTTGGTGGTGCAGGTGTTCTTGTTTGGCGAGGGATAATGTTTAATGGACACACCAACCTCCAAATTTTTGAACGTGGCACACTCACCGGTCAATCGAGCAGCACAGGTGGTAGAGCTCTTGGAACGAGAAGACATTAGGGACTGCCCATTCCCTCGATTTAAATCCCATCGAACACGTTTCGGTGCTGTCTGAAGACGTCTTGCAGCAAGTCCAGATACACCAAGGATCATCCTCCAGTTTCAACTGCGCTGTTGGAGTAATGGAACACATCACTTCATTACCAACCTTGTGAGCAGTGTGAGAACACGTTACAAAGCATACATAGTTGTCTATGATGGTCGGACCATTTTACTCCTTCTGTAATGTCAGCGGGCATTATGAGTCGCAGTGCTTTCAGTATAAGTGAGTCCCTCTATGTGACTGTACCACTTTTGTTTTTCTAATCACGTGTCTTTTCCTGTTGTTTCCTGTATCATACTGTAATACTACCTCCCAAGAACTGTTCACGTTTCACCGAGCTACGCCACTTGGGAGTGATACAGGGAGCGAAATTTAGTTTCGTCTTTAAGCTTTGAACACCATTGTAAACTTTTTTGTTAATTTAACGTTGGAAAGCTTCAGCGGATTCTGGTTTAGATGCATCATCTGCAGTACTGAGCACATAACCCACGGAAATTCGGGTCCTTATTTTGTTTAATGATTAAGCGAGGAAATTGGAACCTATTCTTGAGATGCTAAAACTAAACCAAAAAAGAATTCCTGGCTATGTCTTATCATTTCATATATTTATTTTTAATTAATTTCGAAGTATAAAAAATAGGCTAACTTGTGTTGACAACCATCCTTTCGTTAATGTAAGGTTACAACAGCATTCAAGTATTCATTATTTGGCAATTCCGTATACTACAAAAGGGCGAAAATGGACCTTTGCCTGTTACTATGAGTCTACTTGAATACATCAGAGGAATGTTAGAATTACTCAGAAGTTGTGCTTTTAAAGACAAGAGTAGTAAACAGCACTAACATAAATCATAATTAATTTACTAGATGCACTAATTTATCCTCTCAAAATTTGGAAACTCGTAATGGAAACTATGCCTTGAGTGAACCTCCTTCCATTGTTAGCATCTGTCCCCAGGTCCGGGGCTTCAGGGACGCTAATGAATGCTCACGTTGAAATGGAAGTGAAAGACTGGAATCCTTGATAGAGGTGAAGAAAGAGAGGGTTGCTCGTTTGCTCATTTCAACAATCAATTCCACACGCACAAACACAAGAAAGTGTAGCTGAATGTGCCTTCAGGGGCAGAGCACACAATCTCTCTCGCACAGAGACAAAATGGAAGGAACACACAAACAAACCAGCCTTCGACAACCCCACAACAAAGCTTCATGGGAAGTTTAAACTAATTTCCAACTACATTTGAAGATGGGAATAAACGCTTCAGGAAACACCTTGATTTCGCCAAATAACTTGATTCACAAAGTTGCAACATTTATGAGCTGCCTCGCTCTAAACAACAGCTTTCACCTTTCCATCTAAAAAAGGTTAAGACATTAGAACGCAAAATAAATCATGATTTTTAAAGAGAATAATTATTTGGGAATATTATTATCCTTATTTATAGTTTTTGCAATGATTACATTATGCTAATGTCTTTAGCTGATGTATGCACCAGAGCAGCTGAAATCAAAAGACAGACAGAATTCTCGTGATGTTCCCACTTTGAACCATATCCATCGCAGATACAGTGTTCACCTATCGAAGTGCAAATTCGTACCCGATAGCGCTACTTTTTTTTTTTTAATTAAACATTCCAATGATAGCACCACAGAATCTCTGAATATTCAAGAGAATTATATTTCTGAAGGGAGATCACTATTTTCTTCTTTGCTGATAAACAGTTAAGAAACAGAGAAAAAAACAGTTTGAGTTTCATCAGTGGCAGATCTAGCCCGGAGCTCCCCAGTTTTTTGCGCCCCCAAAATAGTTTATTATTTATATATTTTTAAAAGTTTACTATAAACTCATGATATACCTATCATAATCTCGGTTCTGGCTGCACCCCCCCTCTCCATTTTTACGTTCTAGATCCACCACTGAGTTTCACAACAAGTGAGGGATAGGGTAAAGTTTGTCGTGATGCTGACTACGTGGTGCACAGAGCTGTATCTCGACGCTGCTTGTGAAGTGTCCCTGACCTGTCCTGAATAAGAGGAAGGAGGCGTGACTTTTCTCCTTTAAGAAGGCTGAAAACATGGACATTATAAAAACTAAGTCGCAGGAGGTGTTCTAGTAAATATTGTACCCGTAGAACGAATTGACGATACTTGCTATTAGTGTTAACCATCAGACGAGATTTGGGGTGGCCTCGTGTCCAAAAATACATAAATGGTTATTTTAGAAGAAATCTCTTTCGTCTCGTACGTCATCATGAAAAATACATGAGAAATCTGTCTCGTCTCGTATGGTGAGTAACATATTTCGTATGGTTAATGCTGATTCTGTCCCTTCATACTAGCTCCTTTCTTTCCAGGTTTCCATACGAGCTTCTGAACCGTAGTGAAAAAAGAACTAGCACTCTATCCCTGTTATTCCCAACTAGCCACGGCATGACGTAGGAGTATGCTTTGACAACCAGAGAGAAACACAACGAGGAAAGGAGGAGAATCCATTATTCACGCCTAGTGTGTCTGTAAAACAATTAACCAGTCATCGAATGCTACCACCTCTATCGTTCATCAATATGAGGTTATCTGTAAGCTCCTTTTTCTCTCCGCGTGCTTTACTGAGGACGGGAGGCGCAAACTGTGACGTCACAGAGCATTCAGTTGGAAATAACTGGATTAACGGCGCCGTCTAAATATCGGAAATAAATAACGCGGCCATGCCTTCGCTAAAACTATCAAACCAGAGAAACATGTAGGACATGTTGGTAAGCAAATTTACAAGAGCAATAAACAAATTTAGAAGAGGAAGAAGGAATTCTACTGTGATTTGCCAATAAGAGAAAGAAGCATATTTACAAGTAAGAGGAGCCCTCCCTGTTGGTGTAGGGGCTAGTGCATGTCCCTTCGATTCATGTAGTCTGGATTCGATTCCCAGGAGAGAGCACAAAATAATTTGCGAATCATTCAATTTCATTAAACATCTGTCTCCTTTGTCTATAGGACATTAAACTAAAAATATATCATTTCATTTTTACAAATAACAGGAGGAGACAAATTTACGCGTAAGGGGAAAAAAGGCAAATACATAAGAAATACATTGAAAAGAGAAAATAAGGAAAGTTTAAAACTGAAACATAAATGAAACACGGAATCACTAACCAATATTAATTACCTCTTCAATTTCTTGACAATGCAAATTCCTTTAATATTATTTCTAGAAACCATGTTATCAAATGTTGAAGGAAACAACACCAATATTAAATGCATCCCTCAACGTAACTAACAATGAAATCATCCTGTTTCTATATAAATTCTCCATTTTCACTGCACTAATGAATATTTTTCTTGAGTTCTGTATGGTGTTGATAAATAAGTGTACTGGTAATCAACGATTATTTGACGATTTCCAAATTTTTATAATATTACCAACGAGATAAGAATAGTTTATTGACCCATAAACCTTATGACTGCACAAGAAAATTCAAAATATAACAAAATATACTTTAACACAAACAACGAGGAAACAGATGTTTCGTATTCAAAGTCTGTCTCCTTTCGGAAGTCAATATCTTTGATATCATTTCATAAAACGAGAATATTTCATTTCCAATATATATACAAAATAGCCAAAAGCGGAACTTTCATACCAAATAATATTATTTCCGATATTGAGGAGGGGAGAATAAACTTGAGAAAAATGCTCATATATGATTGTTTTTACGACATCGTATATTAAGGTTTATATTTTTAAAACGCGACCGAAGGAGAAACCATTGCATGCTGTGGAACGTAGGCTATATATAGGTTTATCCATCTCAATAGAAGACGCTATCTGCTCTATCGTATCAAAGCCGTAACGCGAGATGCAGACGCCCGGATTTGTAAACAGCTGGAAGGGAGAAAAAGGAAAAGGTCGAGTTATTCGTGAAAATTGTAGTTGCATACTTCCAAACTATGCTAAGCGTTAAGTATAAGGAGATGTAAAGAACAACTCGTCAGACCGTCTGTTTGTCGAGAGGTATCAAAGAAAGAACATTAAGAGATACCAAAACATGCTTATACAGGGTTTGTCCGGAAAGTAATAGGACTGAGTCGATTAAAAAAAAAAATATTGAGTCAATCGTTACAATTCTTTAAAAACTTTCAAAATAGGTTCCTTCTGCGTCGATGCAGCGCTGCCAGCGCGATTTCCAAGCATTGAAGCCGTCACGGAAGTCATTCTCCGGAATAGCCTTGAGAGCCGCGATGCAAGCTGCTTGGATCCCCTCTGTCGTCTCAAAATGCTTGCCTTTCATCGGGCGTTTCAGGCGAGGAAACAAAAAGAAGTCCGGGGGGCCACATCTGGGCTGTAGGGCGGCTGCGGAAGCGTTGGGATGCCGGCCTTGGTCAGGTAGCTGTTCACAAGAAAGGCGGTGTGAGCCGGGGCATTGTCGTGGTGCAGCTTCCAGTCGGCTCCGATGTCTGGTCGGACCCGATTGACTCTTCGTTTGAGTCTCTTGAGCACTTCCACGTAAAACTTGGCGTTGACGGTTTGTCCAGGAGGAACAAATTCATGGTGGACGATGCCTTTAAAAGTTTAAAAGTTTACTATAAACTCATGATATACCTATCATAATCTCGGTTCTGGCTGCACCCCCCCTCTCCATTTTTACGTTCTAGATCCACCACTGAGTTTCACAACAAGTGAGGGATAGGGTAAAGTTTGTCGTGATGCTGACTACGTGGTGCACAGAGCTGTATCTCGACGCTGCTTGTGAAGTGTCCCTGACCTGTCCTGAATAAGAGGAAGGAGGCGTGACTTTTCTCCTTTAAGAAGGCTGAAAACATGGACATTATAAAAACTAAGTCGCAGGAGGTGTTCTAGTAAATATTGTACCCGTAGAACGAATTGACGATACTTGCTATTAGTGTTAACCATCAGACGAGATTTGGGGTGGCCTCGTGTCCAAAAATACATAAATGGTTATTTTAGAAGAAATCTCTTTCGTCTCGTACGTCATCATGAAAAATACATGAGAAATCTGTCTCGTCTCGTATGGTGAGTAACATATTTCGTATGGTTAATGCTGATTCTGTCCCTTCATACTAGCTCCTTTCTTTCCAGGTTTCCATACGAGCTTCTGAACCGTAGTGAAAAAAGAACTAGCACTCTATCCCTGTTATTCCCAACTAGCCACGGCATGACGTAGGAGTATGCTTTGACAACCAGAGAGAAACACAACGAGGAAAGGAGGAGAATCCATTATTCACGCCTAGTGTGTCTGTAAAACAATTAACCAGTCATCGAATGCTACCACCTCTATCGTTCATCAATATGAGGTTATCTGTAAGCTCCTTTTTCTCTCCGCGTGCTTTACTGAGGACGGGAGGCGCAAACTGTGACGTCACAGAGCATTCAGTTGGAAATAACTGGATTAACGGCGCCGTCTAAATATCGGAAATAAATAACGCGGCCATGCCTTCGCTAAAACTATCAAACCAGAGAAACATGTAGGACATGTTGGTAAGCAAATTTACAAGAGCAATAAACAAATTTAGAAGAGGAAGAAGGAATTCTACTGTGATTTGCCAATAAGAGAAAGAAGCATATTTACAAGTAAGAGGAGCCCTCCCTGTTGGTGTAGGGGCTAGTGCATGTCCCTTCGATTCATGTAGTCTGGATTCGATTCCCAGGAGAGAGCACAAAATAATTTGCGAATCATTCAATTTCATTAAACATCTGTCTCCTTTGTCTATAGGACATTAAACTAAAAATATATCATTTCATTTTTACAAATAACAGGAGGAGACAAATTTACGCGTAAGGGGAAAAAAGGCAAATACATAAGAAATACATTGAAAAGAGAAAATAAGGAAAGTTTAAAACTGAAACATAAATGAAACACGGAATCACTAACCAATATTAATTACCTCTTCAATTTCTTGACAATGCAAATTCCTTTAATATTATTTTCTAGAAACCATGTTATCAAATGTTGAAGGAAACAACACCAATATTAAATGCATCCCTCAACGTAACTAAAAATGAAATCATCCTGTTTCTATATAAATTCTCCATTTTCACTGCACTAATGAATATTTTTCTTGAGTTCTGTATGGTGTTGATAAATAAGTGTACTGGTAATCAACGATTATTTGACGATTTCCAAATTTTTATAATATTACCAACGAGATAAGAATAGTTTATTGACCCATAAACCTTATGACTGCACAAGAAAATTCAAAATATAACAAAATATACTTTAACACAAACAACGAGGAAACAGATGTTTCGTATTCAAAGTCTGTCTCCTTTCGGAAGTCAATATCTTTGATATCATTTCATAAAACGAGAATATTTCATTTCCAATATATATACAAAATAGCCAAAAGCGGAACTTTCATACCAAATAATATTATTTCCGATATTGAGGAGGGGAGAATAAACTTGAGAAAAATGCTCATATATGATTGTTTTTACGACATCGTATATTAAGGTTTATATTTTTAAAACGCGACCGAAGGAGAAACCATTGCATGCTGTGGAACGTAGGCTATATATAGGTTTATCCATCTCAATAGAAGACGCTATCTGCTCTATCGTATCAAAGCCGTAACGCGAGATGCAGACGCCCGGATTTGTAAACAGCTGGAAGGGAGAAAAAGGAAAAGGTCGAGTTATTCGTGAAAATTGTAGTTGCATACTTCCAAACTATGCTAAGCGTTAAGTATAAGGAGATGTAAAGAACAACTCGTCAGACCGTCTGTTTGTCGAGAGGTATCAAAGAAAGAACATTAAGAGATACCAAAACATGCTTATACAGGGTTTGTCCGGAAAGTAATAGGACTGAGTCGATTAAAAAAAAAAAATATTGAGTCAATCGTTACAATTCTTTAAAAACTTTCAAAATAGGTTCCTTCTGCGTCGATGCAGCGCTGCCAGCGCGATTTCCAAGCATTGAAGCCGTCACGGAAGTCATTCTCCGGAATAGCCTTGAGAGCCGCGATGCAAGCTGCTTGGATCCCCTCTGTCGTCTCAAAATGCTTGCCTTTCATCGGGCGTTTCAGGCGAGGAAACAAAAAGAAGTCCGGGGGGCCACATCTGGGCTGTAGGGCGGCTGCGGAAGCGTTGGGATGCCGGCCTTGGTCAGGTAGCTGTTCACAAGAAAGGCGGTGTGAGCCGGGGCATTGTCGTGGTGCAGCTTCCAGTCGGCTCCGATGTCTGGTCGGACCCGATTGACTCTTCGTTTGAGTCTCTTGAGCACTTCCACGTAAAACTTGGCGTTGACGGTTTGTCCAGGAGGAACAAATTCATGGTGGACGATGCCTTTGATGTCAAAAAAGACAATGAGCATCGTTTCCACTTTGGATTTGCTCATTCTTCCCTTTTTTTGGGCGAGGAGACGCCGGCGTGTGCCACTCGGAAGATTGCCTCTTTGTCTCGGGATCATACTCAAAGATCCATGATTCGTCACCTGTGATTACGTTATTCAAAACTTGGGGGTCACTTTCATACATGTTCAAATTTTCTTGGCACAATTCCACTTGCCGCAATTTCTGGTCATCAGTGAGCACTTTTGGGACAATCTTCGCGCACACCTTGCGCATGTTCAAATGCTCCGTCACAATTGCATAAACCACAGTTTTTGGTAAATTTAACATCTGGGCAATTAAACGAATGCTTAGTCGACGGTCTGAGTTCAAAACTTCGCGCACACGAGTCACATTGTCGGCGTTTGCCGAAGTCGAAGGTCTTCCAGCACGGTCTTCATCGGCGACCTCTTCCCGGCCCTCCGAAAAGGCCTTGTGCCACCGAAACACACCACTTCTTGCTAAAGCATCATCTGGGTAAGCCTGCTTGATCATATCAAACGGCTCTGTCGCAGATTTACCGAGTTTAACACAGAATTTAATCGCGTACCTCTGCTCTAACGAACGCTGCATTTTCGGCTTGCACCACTCACAGAAACACGTCGCTCGAAAAAGCCTGTCCTGACTCTCCGTGTGCTCGGAGACAACTGACCAGCTGCTCGTTCGTTAGCTAGGAACGCCCTCTACCGGATCCAGTCGGTGCGCGCACGCTCCGAAGTACAGTCATGGCGGAATAAAATCAGTCCTATTACTTCCCGGACAAACCCTATATATATATATATATATATATGGATGGACTAAATATGGAAACACCTTACATATAACAGGTAATAATTTCAAACGCGATTTACGTCCGAGTGGTAGGTGTCGCTGACGTCACTGACACATCCTGTGTAGTATAAAACCTGGCCAATTGAATAGATGGGCCAGTTACAGTTCAGGGACTGGTCCGTGCAGGTTATCGTGAATCATGTCTGAGCTGACCGAGTTTAAAAGACGACAAATTCTGGGTGCGCATATTGTGGAAGCTTTAGTTACGAAAGTAGCTGATATGTTTGGTGTACCAAGAGAGACAGTCTCGAAGATCATGACTGCCTACGAGTATTCCAAAGGAAAAAAAAAACGCATCAGCGACATACCAGCGTGGACGCAAGTGTGTCTGTTGCGTGGCAGAGACACACATGGGGTAGGATTGTGACCGAGCAAAAGATCACCACGATGACAAGTCACAGCTAAACCGAATACAGTGCTTACAAACAATGTTAGCGTTAAAACAGGCAGAAGAGAACTCCACTAGCAGGGTATTTAAGACAGGTCTGCAATTCCCAAACCACTCGTGACTGTTGACCATGCTGCTATACGGAAACAGTGGTGCAATGCCCATAAAAACTGTACAATGGAGAAGTGGAATACTGTTATCTAGTCGGATGAATCTTTTTTTTACATTGTTTCCAACTGCTGGCCGAGTTTACGTGTGGAGATCGCCAGCACAAGCGTACGATACAGACAGGCTGTTACCAATAGTGAAGCATGGCGGTAGTTCAGTACGGCAACCTTATCCTGTATTCTGCCGTACTTATCACCACCCTGCATGGACATGTCACTGCCAACGACTACATAACCATTTTGAGTGACCAGCTGCAAACTTTGTTTCTGGATGGTAAGCCGTGTTTCAAGAAGACAGAGCTCACATCGTCCAAGACTGGTTTGATGAGCACGAAGATGAAGTGTCACATCTGCCATGGCCTCCACGATTACCAGACCTTTTGTTGTCAGTTTTGGATACCAAGGTGCGACCCCGCTACCAACCACAGTCGTCTCGACAACAACTTGCAGCTGCTTTGGCGGAAGAATCGTACAATATCACTTTAACAACCATACGAGATTTGTATTTCTCCATTTCAGGTTGGCTGCAGGCTGTTCTGCGTGCCAAATGTGGTTCTATTCGCTATTAATAAAGGTAATGTGCATTTTTTCAGGTGTTTCCATATTTTTGGCCATTCTCTTTATGTTTATATGTAAAAGATGGAGTCTTGTGCGCTTGATCTCTGGTCACATCTTTTCTTGGCGCTGCACTGAATACACAAGCATCTATGTGGGAGCCTTTCACGAGTTTGTAAAGAAGTTGGGTGGTGAATTCCGTAATGTTAACTTTCAGCAACATGGCACCACTTAGCACAGTTCCAATGCCAGCATGCAAGAAATTGTGACATTTAAAGATAATGTTAGCAAAGGCATTTGATCACCTGGACCACCGGACCTTATCGCGCATGTTAAAAGGAAAGATTTATTGGGATGTGTCACAGGTTATCAAGGAACTTCAGGACACCACTCGGTGGGAAATTAACAGTTACTCTTGATGTGCTAATACCTTCTATACCATGGATGGTAAGCATTGATGTTAGCAGTAAACATTTCCATAACTTGCTGTCATATCATCATGATTTCGCGAGTGACACACACACACACCTGTAATTAACACACAACTTTTCAGAAACTACTCTATAAATTGCCCATAAAATTAATACTTCTAGAACGAGAAGAGTCCTATCAGCTTTTACACATCATGATACGTAGAAATATTGTTTAAAATTTTAAAGTGGAATGTAGGAGGGTGAATATGTAAAATTGGATTTAACATACGCTATTTGTAGATAACCCTGAATTCAAGGCTCTTAGCATTTTTAACGTAACAGCTGCTTAGAAAACAATCCATGGGGAGGAAATTTTTGTATAGGAACCTAAGGGCATGTGGGGCACAAGAAAGCATATCTCTGTCACTGGCATTAGTTTGTATTCAAATATCCAGTACTTAATTCCACAGAAGATCTAAAAATAATTTAAGGCAAAGTGAATAGCCAATACTTATAAACAATTTTTAAATACCTATGTACGAAAGTAAGCCCTTAGTTTTTGCTTGCTGACAGTGTAGAAAATGTCAACTGTTAAAAATTGCACAATTAATAACCAAAAGTGAAAATAATTTATAAAAGCTTCCCACAAATGAAAGAGTTCTTTTGAAAAAAAAAATGACAAATTCGTTTGAAAGAGTGGAGAGAGTGTAGTGTTGAAAAGTAAATAAATGAATTGGAAATGATTTGTTATGGGAAAATGGCTGGTTAGGGCAATGGCTAGACAGGAGTGTCCAACATCGCCAGCGAAATCGATTAATCATCACACGGAAGCTGCAATCCATCAACTTCACAGGTACAAGAGCTGAAGTATGGACGGAGATGGAGGTCGGGCAGAGGCCCGTACTTTCTATCTTCTCTTTGCACCTCTGAGCCTCCCCTCCTTCCAACCCACCAATTCATCACAACGAAAAATGGATCTGAGAATCAATTGTCACTGGATGCGCACGCGCGCCACTTCCTCACATGGATATGAAATACTTGAATGTCTTCAACACATTCACATCTGACCTTTATAAACTCACTCCTTGGAGATAACACGAATCCTAATTGGCATAAATAGATTTCCTGATCCTACAGAAAAGGAAGGCTTTGGCTGGAGTTTAACGTTGCATGCTATAAGCAAATGCACGGTTGGCCAGATGACTTTTAGCCAACACATTTGCTTTTATGGTCATTACTTTAGCTTTCTGAAAAGAAGCTCGCCGCCATTAATTCAGAGCTCCTCAAGTTCCTTACGCAGGATAAAAACAAAGGCACTCGGCTGTATATGTACACAGTGGCGTACACAAGGTGATGTTACGGAAAAATATACATTTACTATATTATTAAGATATACAGTGTGTACAAAAAATCATGGTTGTCCTAAAACGAAATGAAATTCAGAGCTTGAAGCCCCTTGATGAAATTCTGCGTAAACCACTGCATGAGCATTCTTATTGGTATAGCTGTATAAACTTTTCGCCACTATAGCCACTGGAAATATACGAATCAGCAAACTTGACAACGTAATTCCAAGAGTGAAAACCAATGATATCGTTCAGGTGGTTTCCCCGAGCCGGTTGTTACTAAAAAAATATTTCTTCACTTCTAAATCCAGTACTTACAACAAACATCTCTATTACTATTTTTTGATAATCTAGTAAATATTTCTTCTTTTCGCTGCTAAACAGACAACTAAGACATATTGCAGTTGAGTACATCTTAGTTTTCTACAGCACCGCATCAATGGAAACTTAATTCTGTACGCAGTTCCTTTTGTAACATATGTTTAGTTTGCAGTAAGAAACGCAAACTTTGCGTTGCGCTAATACAAATCAATACCAAATAGGGTCCCTGACGTTTTTGTATTATGTTATATTATCAATTACCTTAAAATACATTAAGAGGCCTAATTACTGCGAAGTTAAAATACCGCTAATTTTACAGTAATTATCTAATATCTGGAAATAGATAAAAGATAATCGAAATGTTGAACAAGATCGCGCTAGACAATATTATTTTACATGAAGTACCATTATTACAAGTCACCTAATAGTTTTCCGTTTGCAGCAATTTAGAAACTCGAAAATAAATGCCGATTTTCTAAATGGTTGGAAAGTAAAAGCAGATAAGTGAGTCGTGATAACGGTATCTCATGTAAAATAATATTGTCTAGGGCGCTCTTGTTCCATATTTCAATTATCTTTTATTTATTTGAAGATATCTCATAATTACTGTAAAATTAGCGGTATTTTAATTTCGTAGTGATGGGTCCTCTTTAAGTATGTTGGCAACAAACCAATGTACTCCCATGCGCAAAAAATATTGCGCGTATACTGTAACTCACGATTTTTCGCAATTATTCCATTTTCCTTATGTTTATGGGTAAAATTCAGTTATTAGTATGTGGAGATAATAGAAAGCAATCCATCTAAGGAGATATTTCCAAAAAATATAATAAAATAATAAAAATATAAGCAAAAAACAAAATTATGTTCGGTTTTGTGTATACTGGCAATAATGTTTTCGAGGGATTTTTTGCAGTAGCCCAGCACGATTGCAGAGGGAATAACTTTAGTTGAATCAATTAACTGGAAAGTGGACTAATATATTGCATTTATTGGCTTAAATCTAGGGTGTAAATTGTCTACCAAATATAAATTAGCTTCTGTAACCAAGATGTTATACGGAAGTATAGAAACAAAGAGAAAAACTGTTGTCTTAAGTTTGGAAGTGACATGCTCTATAGCCATGAGCATTTATTTGTTAAGAAAAAGACAGGCAACAAAAGGTAGTCTGTGTGGTCAAGTGGGTAGAGTGGCGGACTAGTAATTCTAATATTGTTTTGACACCAGATCGAATCCCATGCGATCCCATCCAATTTTTTCTTTAAAAAACATTGTAGAAAGTCTATAATTTTTATGTTAATAAGAACCGACACAATATAATAATGAAATAACTTTTTGTTTTTTCTGATGACGTATTTATTTAGAATTAGTGTATTATTACTAATAGCGATTGTTTTCAGTTTATGGTATGATATGCTTAATCATTCCCTCTCCGTCAGCAGAAGTAACTTCAACTCACTGCGAGTGTCTGTGAGTCAGGAACAGTAAAAAAAAAAAAAAAAAAAAAAAAAAAAAAAAAAAAAAAAAAAAAAAAACATGCGCGACCTGCTGCCTTACACACAGCGTGGCGAACACAGTCACAGCGATAGCTCGTTGTCATGAAAAAGAAAAAGCTGATGTTAAATTACTGTTCTAGTGTTTCAGTGTGTGTGTTTCTTTTTAGAGTATTGACTCTCTCTCTCTCTCCTTTTGTTTCATATCCACAAGTGCAACAAATGCAATCATAAGTCTGTGTAAGGAAATAAAGGATGCTTTCTTTAAACAAAACTAAATTAACAGCTCTATTTGTGAGGAACACGAATGCTTCCAAAAGATGCCATGGATATTAATTATAATCATACCGAATTATACAGTAGCGTAAAAAACTGATAATAAAATGATGTAACATGCATAAGCTTTTTTTTCTAGCGTGACAACACATTAAACATAAATTAAATTTTTGGGATTACAAATTATCACCTTACGTGTCGGTATAGGCCTATTCGTTTTCACAGTCGAGCGACGAAAGAAGAAAGTGTGGTGATAGTTATAAAAACCGAATACCAGATTTCAATGAATTCAAGCTACAATGCTCCTACATATCGAAAAAATTATTTTTCGATGTCTGTCCATCTATTCGTCTCTCGGTTCGTCACGCTTTTACATGCACTCAAATAGAGGCCATACTGTTCAACGTATCTGGACCGAATTCTAGACATAACGTTTTAATAACATACTATCTTTCGAATTTTATATCCTTCGACACCTAAAAGTAAGGGTAATTTACTGAAGGATTAAAATTTAAAATAATTCAATTTTCTCAAGAAAAAAAGCTGTGACGATTTTATTTACTTTTTATAAATATATATTTTATTAACAAATATCCACCGTATATGAATATTTTTTCTGAGAAAATATATATGGTGTAATTTACTGTATGGTATGCGTTCTTTTTCCACAATTTTCTCAACCACATTTCATAAATAAACGTATTATTAATAACCTAACAATATGACAACTCGTTCGAAGGAGTAGTTTACTCTTAGGGTGAGCTTTTCCCCGATGGTTTTCCCATTAATGCCTCAGGCAATTTTGTTCATATTTCGTAAAGAAATGTTTCATTAATAAACTAAGATACAGCATAAATCGTTTATTCCGTTAACATACAGAAGAAGTGGTTTTCTCAAGGGTTGAATTTTTTTTTTTTTTTTTTTTTTGACAATTTTCTCAGTAATAACTGAGACAAATTTCTTCTAATTTCAGTAAAAATATTGTCTGTAACACTCTTACAATATGCATAACTCGCTTGTTCCGAAAAGAAAAATCCAAAAGAGAGAGTTTACTTTGACAGTGAAATTTTTCCCGACGATTTGCTTAAAAATTATTCGATATACTGTCAAAATTACAGATAGAAGAGTTTACCTTTGGGGGTAAGCTTTTCCCGATGACCTTCCTAAAAACAACTCAGGAGATGTTTGTTGTTCATATTTTATAAATACATGTTACATAAATAACCTAGCTATATGGTATAATTCCCTCATCCGGAAAATCTAGAAGTGGTATAATACTTTTGACAGTAAGTTTTACTCTGCGATTTTCTCAAGAACGACTCAGGCGATTGTGTTCGTATTTCATAAATAAATGTTTTATGAAAACACTAACAATATAGCATAGCTTGTTTGTCCTGAAAAGATCCACAAAGGATAATTTATTCTTGGGGTGACTTTTTTCATGATTTTCTCAGAAATTACTCAGACGCTTTTGCTTATAGTTCACATACAATTATATCCTTAATAATTCTAATATATGGATCAAGTTATTTCTAACCAAAATATGACCAATGGGTACTTTACTTTTGAGCCTGAAGTTTCTTCTAGCAAAGTTTTCCAAAATATTATTTTATTCGCAATTTCCCAAATAAATGTTTCAATAATAGTTGCAGCCTAACACGAGTCAGTGTAAGAAATTCAAGCGAGAAAGTACAGTGCGTTTGCTCCGTACCCTTTCTTAAATGTATTTTTAATGTTACACCTAATCACAATTTTCCGAACAAAATCGAAACCTCTTTTTAAATGTGCCTTGTTGTGGTCAAATGGTTCAAGTGCATTGGTTCTGGATTTGATTTCCAGTGAGAGCTAGTGTATTTTCGTCCAAGAGATGTTACACGTCGGTGCAAAGAAAAAAAGTGTTTAAATAAGCCTAACCAAGCTAATCAACAAAGAAATAATACAATGTTACGAAATTATCGTAGAAACATTGTTAATATTAGGTAGGTGCGACTGAAATGTCCAAACGATGATTGTCAATTCCAAAGGTAAAAAAGTGAAAAATACAATGCCAGGTTAATCAGTGGCCTCTAGGTATAGCTATCCTACTAACATAAGAAGTGATTGAGACGCCAAAAAATGTAATCGCTGGGAGACATGTTAGGAGAATACAGAGGTGAGAGAGAGTTTAATACTGCGAATCATGGATAGTCTTCACTTTCGTTTGAGGGCGAATATTGAAGTCCGTAGGCCTACATAGGTTTGCATTGAAATGAACATTCTTTGTTTTCGGCCGGCGGGAGCTCAGGTGGTTCAGATTCCACTTTAATCAGTAGATCCACGTCTCATATAGCCTCGCTGCTGAAAGGGACGATAAACTCAAAATCACATCACACATCTTTGTTTTCGCCTTTGTTTTAGCCCATAAATGTCTCTGTTCATGAGCTCCTTAGTGGATATGCGGTTAGCGTATGCGCCTTTGGCGTGGAAGACACGGCTTCGAATCCCGGCGAGAGCTCACGTGGTTTAGAGTCCACGTTAATCAGTAGGCCGAAGTCTCATATAGCTTCGTTGCTGAACGAGACGATAAACTGAAACTCAATGTCTTTGTTCATAAATTTCTTTGTGTATGGTTTTGCATATACGTGGCATGGATATTAAATTTTGATTTCTACGCCATATGTATCTAATTACATACACACCTATAAAACGAACACAACAAACTTGGAATATCTACATTGTTTGCGTATGGAAAATCATCACGTTCTGCTGCACAAGAGAGCCGTGTGTATGGAATTCCATACACGTGGCAATCAACCTATTAAGAAATGTATAATAATAATAATAATAATAATAATAATAATAATAATAATAATAATAATAATAATAATAATAATAATAATAATATAATAATAATAATAATATTAATAAACAGAAAACGATACGATCATTTACATAATTTATAAACATAAGTTAACATTTAATAAGCATATAACTGCAATGGAATTAAGTTGTTTCTCTCTCTCCCTTAACGCAACAGCCCTTATTGTGCTAAGGCGTAGAAGAGAACTTGTAGCACTCACGATTTGGGGCGGTGTGCGGTCAGAACATCGGATCCCTTTGTTGTTAGTCCTAGCTTTCTAGACGGATGCAGTTATTCCCGATAGAATATACAAGCAAATAGACTTTTGCATTATCCCTCAATGTGATACTTGTGGTTGCTTAACCGTATACAGACAGCTGTCCATGGAAGAATCGTTGATAATAATAATAATAATAATAATAATAATAATAATAATAATAATAATAATAATAATAAATAACAGAAACTCGACAAATATTCTTGCAAATAATAGGAAACAGTTTGCGTCACACTGTTCACTTTGCTAGACACACCAGTGTGCCGCGTTATACCAATTCTGCCACACTGGAATATAGGGTATGGCTTTTTAATTTTTTCCAACTATTCCAACTGCTTCAATTGAAATGGATCTATAACAATAAGAGAGTGAATTTAGTCTTCTTACCCTTCGATTTAGAAATAAGGTTCGCGAGAATTTCATAAAAGAATAATATACTCAGAATTGTATATAGTAGTTTGTTTTATTCGAAATTACATACTTCCTACAACTGTTTTTTGATTGAAATGATTTGAAATGAAACCTTTAAGTTTTACGTCCCACGTTATGCCGGCTAGGCTAAAGGAGACAGTGATGATAAGAAATGAATGAAATGGTCGAATGAAGAAAGTGGGATAAAACGGGAGAAGCAGAGAAAACTCACGCACACAGTGTCCAGCACAAGGTTCACTTGGCGCGAGCATAGATCGAACCAAGGACTCCATGCACAAGAGGAGAACGCTCTACCACTGAAACACCGTGGCCTCTGAAATTGCTTAAAGGAGAAAGGGACTACTTTATGAAAACTTGATGACAAACACATTTGTTAAAAAATACATGCTTTTTGTGAAATATTGCTTATAGACATGGGCGGATTAAGGCTTTTGGGGACCTAGAGCCGACTATTTTAAGGGGGCCCTATGTTAAGAATAGTTCCAGTGCATAAATTTTCTTTGCTGGCTTCCACAGCCTCATACGTTTATGGAACTACCGAGAACTATGCTGTAATATTTGAATGTGCTCCAAGTTTACAATAATTAGTTTAGTTAAATCCATTATTAACAATTAAATAATTGCATTCATTATTAACAGTTAAATGCTGCTGATGGAAAGACTTAAATCTAGCGATACCGCGAGCGTAACGAGCGGAAAAAAATTAGCATCGGTCTGGAGCCTATAATATAAGTTGATTACTATATTTTACTGTTAAACAGAGGGATTTTAAAGTGCCCCCTGAGCTTGGGGTCCCAAAGCCTGGGCTCCATTGGCTCCGCCCTTAATCCGCTAATGCCTATAGATTATAAATTAAAGGGGACGGGCAGGGTCCGTTCTAAAAATTCCGGCCCGTGCAGACCGCTAGCCCCTGTGTATGTGCTATCTTTGGAAATACAGTAGAGTTTCGTTTATCCGACATAAAACAGACAGGCAGAATGCCGGATAATATGGGTGTGTTAAGGAAAGACCTATTAAATGTCAAACTATGATATAATTTTACATATTACTCATCTAATAATCATGTTTTGCAAGAAACAAATATAATGCATTGACTCAGGGACGTATCCAGCGTGAGGTCCTGGAAGCTGTCCCTTTCCAAACCTCAAACACTTTTTAATAAACCTACTTTTTTCCTTTTGAGGTTCTTTTATATCAGATTACTTTGAGTCAGTGTTCAAACTGTGGGCAATGCGTTGTTGTTATAATTCTAACAAGTAACACTTCCCCAGTGTAACACTCCGATTTTGATAAAATTTGGTAGGTAGATACTACACATAAAGTAAACAAATAAGTGCTTTTTTATTTTTTGCGGAAAAACGGTTTTAGGGGGCAAAAGCCCTCACCCAAAATTTTGATAGTTGACGCCCGAAAGGCAAAAACAAGTGGACCAAAGTGAACGAAATTGTGCACAGATATTGCAGACGTAAAATTAGGGAATACGTATTTTGTATTTTCCTGGAAAAAACGGTTAGGTGGGGCACAGACACCTCCAAACCTTTGATCATGAAATATCAAAAGTGCTAGTAACATGTAAGATGTGTGTAAAGGACATGAGGAATTACAACGACACTTTGTGTATGAACAATACGCAAAAAATAAACGAATACGGTTTTTGTTTATTTTCTGCGGAAAAACGGTTCTAGGGGAAAAAGCCCCCACCCAAAATTTTGAAAGTTGACACCTGAAAGGTAAGAAAAAGTGAACCGAAGTGAATGAAATTGTGCATAGATATTTTAGACGAAAAATGAGGGAATACGGATTTCGTATTTTCCTGGAAAAAACGGTTAGGTGGGGCACAGACTCCTCCAAACCTTTGATCATGAAATAACAAAAGTGCTAATAACAGTATGTCAGAAGTGCCCAAATTTACATGAAGAATTGGAACAAAACTTTGTGTTAGGACAATAAGCAAAAAATAAACAAATACGGCTTTTTTTATTTCCTGTGAAAAAAACGGTCTTAGGGGGCAAAAGCCCCCATCCAAAATTTTGAAATTTCAGGCCCGAAAGGGAAGAAGAAATCGACCGAACTGAATGAAATTGTTCACAAATGTTGTAGAGGTAAGATGAGAGAATACGTGTTTCGTATTTTCCTGAAAAGAAAAATACTGTTGAGTGGACCGTGGTGTTGAGTGTCGGAAGGAGTGGACCGAAGCCAATGAAATTGTCTATAGATATTGGATATGATAAATAAAGCCTCTCCTGTTTCACAAGTGTCTCCATCAGATTTATTCAAATTTGGCAGATCAACAACAACCACAAACAGTATAGCGTATTTTATAGTATTTCACGAGGCAACTTTAACCCTTACAATGATTTTCCGCATAAACAAAAACACGTGCCGATTAATTTCCTGTTTGCTGTTGATGTGCCAAAATTGATAGGGACATCTTAAAAACACAAAAGTCCTTATTTTACATACAGTCTATACAATATCTACACACAATTTCATTTGCTTCGGTCCACTCCTTCCTGCACTTTTACGGTAATATTTTTTTTTTTCGGAGTGGCTCTAGGCTCCAACACTGTTTTTCCGTACAAATTAAAACACATTTCATTTATTGTTTTGCAAATTGTCCCTATACGAAGTTTCGTTGCAATTCTCCATACTCTTTAGGAACTTCTGACGTATACTTATTTGCACTTTTGATATTTCGTAATAACCAGCTAAGAAGATCCGTGCCCCACTCAACCGTTTTTTTTTTTTTTTTTTTTTTTCAGGAAAATACGAAACACAATTACCTCAATTTACGTCTAGAATATGTGTGCACGATTTCATCCAATTCGGTGCACTTCTTGTTGCCTTTTTGGCCTCAAATTTCAAAATTTTGGGTGGGGAATTCTTCCCCCTAAAACCATTTTTTCGCAGAAAAAAACCGTATTCGTTTGTTTTTTGTGTATTGTCCCTACACAATGTGTCGTTCCAATTCTTCATGTCCTTTAAGCACTTCTGACATACTGTTATTAGCACTTTTGATATTTCACGATCAAAGTTTTGGAGGGGTCTGTGTCCGACCCAAACGTTTTTCTTTTCTTTTTTCCAGGAAAATACAAAACCCGTATTCCCTCATTTTACGTCTACAATATTTGGGCACAATTTCTTTCAGTTAGCTTCACTTCTTCTTGCCTTTCGGGCATCAACATACAAAATTTTGGATGGGGGATTTTGCCCCCAAAAGCCATTTTTTCGCCAGAAAGTAAAAAAAAACAGGTATTCGTTTAGTTTTTGCGTATCGTATATACACAAAGTGTCGTTGGAATTCTTCGTCCTTTACACACATCTGACATATTGTTACTAGCACTTTTGATATTTCGTGATCAAAGGTTTGGAGAAGTCTGTGCCCCACCTAACCGTTTTTTCCAGGAAAATACAAAACACGTATTCCTTCATTTTACGTCTGCCATATCTGTGCACAATTTCCTTCACTTTGGTCCACTTGTTTTTGCCTTTCGGGCGTCAATTTTCAAAATTTGGGGTGGGGGCTTTTGCCCCCTAAAATCGTTTTTCCGCAGAAAAAAAGAAACATGTATTCGTTTATTTTATGTGTAGTATCTACCTACCAAATTTTATCAAAATCGGAGTGTTACTTGTAAGAATATACCGTAATGCCATTGAAACCAGGTGGAATTAAAGCACACTTTTAAATGGGATTATAATTTCGTTTTCGTTTTGTTTATAACATTACTGTATTAGAACGATACACTCATAGCCATTTGCTATTTTTTTAAGTGATATACGTAGCAGACAGTTTTCCTTACATGTCTCTAGAAAATATTTTTTGATTTCGTTTGTGTTACAATGCAGTTTGACCGGTTCATAAATGAAAAGTAAGAAATGTTTAAGAGAAATACAGAACTGTTGCATTGTTATTATTATTATTATTATTATTATTATTATTATTATTATTGATATTTTTGAAACATTAGAATTACATGCTTACGAGAATTCGTGTTGGGCCCCCTCCGAAAAGAAAAGCTGGATACGTGCCTGCACTGAATGATAGACGTATGAGTCATGGTATAGACGGGCGTGCTAGGCGATCGAGTCCGGAGCATCGAAAACAGACCACAACTTGCAGTTCTTCTTGCCCATTGATGCTGCTTTTTACCTGCTATGATATGTCGGATAATAATGTGGAATAAACGAAGGTCGAGACCATGGCGTATTGGTGTTTCATGCACCTAAACCTGTAAAATATTGGTGCCGAAAACATCTTTCACTCACTAGCTAAATTTGTGGGTATGATCGCACATCTTCCCTTATAAAGTATAGTCTTATAAAGAATATATATAGCATGCTAAAAACCTAAAGACCAAATTCAATAATTTTCTATAGTTTTCTTTTTTAACAACGGGAAACTTGTTTAATTCATCACGATTAATCACGTTTGATACTAAGATGTCTGTTTCTGTCTATATATATTTTTCATACTTTATTGGAGACAATTTTTTTTTCAAGAAAAGAGGATGATAAAAGAAGCTATACAACAGCATACACTAATTCTAAATAAATACGTCATCAGAAAAAACAAAAAGTTATTTCATTATTATATTGTGTCGGTTCTTATTAACATAAAAATTATAGACTTTCTACAATGTTTTTTAAAGAAAAAATTGGATGGGATCGCATGGGATTCGATCTGGTGTCAAAACAATATTAGAATTACTAGTCCGCCACTCTACCCACTTGACCACACAGACTACCTTTTGTTGCCTGTCTTTTTCTTAACAAATAAATGCTCATGGCTATAGAGCATGTCACTTCCAAACTTAAGACAACAGTTTTTCTCTTTGTTTCTATGCTTCCGTATAACATCTTGGTTACAGAAGCTAATTTATATTTGGTAGACAATTTACACCCTAGATTTAAGCCAATAAATGCAATATATTAGTCCACTTTCCAGTTAATTGATTCAACTAAAGTTATTCCCTCTGCAATCGTGCTGGGCTACTGCAAAAAATCCCTCGAAAACATTATTGCCAGTATACACAAAACCGAACATAATTTTGTTTTTTGCTTATATTTTTATTATTTTATTATATTTTTTGGAAATATCTCCTTAGATGGATTGCTTTCTATTATCTCCACATACTAATAACTGAATTTTACCCATAAACATAAGGAAAATGGAATAATTGCGAAAAATCGTGAGTTACAGTATACGCGCAATATTTTTTGCGCATGGGAGTACATAGTTTTTGTGGATCTTCTCAAAATACGCACGGAGATTTACGCTCACCAGCATAGTTTTGTTCAGCAGAATGCTATGTATGGATTGGTATCTTTGGACTTCTTTTTCTTTTGTTATAAACATAATATTGAAGATATTTTTAAAGGTAATAATTTAAGTTAAGGTTACGTTCGTCTACAACATTTCTGAGGATGTGAATTATGCATTCAATGCTCCTCCGCTGCATCTAACACAATATTGCTTCTCTCTGTCGTGGAACGTTTTTGTCTGAAACCACTTTACGTGCTTTGCACCTAACTACTTTTTTCTCTGTCTCCCGACCCTGTCATAACTCAAAATATTTTTTGTAATTCATATACGCCAGTGCTGGAACGTTTAATTTATTCGCTGGCATACTTCTCCAAGTTAATTCATTATATTGTTGAACACCCATCTTATTTTTTGCGCTGAACTTTGACGGTGCTTTAGTGTTAACATTTGCAGTTTCCTCATTCCTTTAGTCATCCCTCCAACTTCAAAACATCACATCACTTTTGTCACTCAAGTCAGGCATAAATTTCAATCATATCGGTTTTTTGATATCTCGACTTCAATCTTACATTCACTTTAGCCTTTTACCTTTTATTTATTTTGGTGCGAAAATACGAAACAAAAATTGAATTCGAAGTTTTAACAGATTTACCCATTTCATGGCCCTATATGCCGAAAAATGATTAGTTTAATGGAAGGCAAAAGTCGAAAATTGTGATTTTCTCAAGAGCGTTTTTCATATTTCATAATTCAATATCTCATAAACAAGTATTAGTGATTTCTCTGGGAATAATTTTAAATATTTACACTCATATGCTGTCAATGATGAACTGGACATGGAAATAACACACAGAATGTAAGAGCGATGGCGAAATTAAAAGAAAGTATGCCGTGTTCCGTGTGACCGTAGAATCACAGTAAATAATAAAGAAATAATTTACGGGAGATTGGTTAGGCTAGAAATGATTTATGGAGCACACACATGACCAGCAAAGAAAGCACAGGATGTTTCCGAAATGAGAATGCTACGCTGAATGTGTGGGATAACAAGAAGAGACAAAGTGAGAAATGAAAGAGAAAGCAGAACAACTAAGGTTTTAGAAATGTCTAAGAAGATCCAAGAGAAGAATAGTGCAGTGATATGATCATTTACTAAGAAGAACAAACGACTATGTGATCAAAAGAGGTACTGCAATTGAAGTGTATGGGAAGAGAGGTAGAGGGAGATCAAGAAGGAAATAAGTTAAGAATGAGTCCAAGAAGAAGGTCTAACAGGGAAAGAAATCTAGGACAGCGATTTATGGAAAAGACTTATCAGAAACGTGCACACCAAATGAGACAGAGAGAAAGAAGAAGTGAAAACAACAATTCTTCACTTGTCCAAGCAACGCCATCCACCTCTAGTGCAATTACTATATCCAACCACTGCTATAGCAAGTAACTACCACAACACATCTAGACATCCTCATGGACCGAAAATTAACTTTCCATCGACACTTGCACGAAACATCTTCCAGAGGAACTCAAGACTTCGAGCACTCAGATGGTTCTCCCAACATCTCAACTCAAATTAGAAACCAAGATTTACCTCTTGATAGGGTTAATCTACGCCAGCCCAATTTGCAAAAATGCAGCCAAAATTATGTACGGAAATTGCGAATCGACCAAAACCACGCTGCCAGAGCTATCACCGGACATTTCTGCAATACAAGAATCGACCGACTACAGGAAGATATCAACGTAACGTACTTGGAAGACATCGTAAATAGCATGAAGCACAAATTCTGGCAGATATTCTAGCAATCCTACCACCAGATTGTTCGAACCATTGGAACCCTACCAGCTATTCGTTATATCTATGACTCTCCTCATCCACAGTAATGGAATTTCAGCCATCTAGCATCGAAAATTAACATCTTCAAGCTTCTCCGCAGAAACACTCTTCCTCGTCATCCCGTCAGCAAGAGACAACTACAGTGCTGGAAATTAAAGGTTAAATACAGGGGGGGGAGTCATATCGAACCAGCGACAGTCGCTGATTCTCTAATTACCACATGACAAACGCTTCACACGCCCATAATCCTCATTAGAGGCAAGAATTTCCCAAAGCTTATGGCTGACACATGGTACTCATGAAACAGTAATACCGTAATAATAAGATCAAAACAAGACTTCTGAAAAATTTAAATCAAACATGTTCGACAAAACAGTACAATGAAAAAGAAAAAGAACTTTATGAAAAATAATGGAGAGGTCATGAAAAAGCTAAAGGAATAAATAAGAAGATATGTTATATAACAAAACATTGAACTATAAGAATAGTAGGCTAATGATGAAAATAAAACACGTACATCTAAAGCAGAAAAAGACTTAAAGAACTTGCCGTGTTTACTCGCGTAATAGTCGCTCTCGCATAAAAGTCGCACCTTAACTTTGAAGATGAAACATTCGCCAAAAAATTTTTTCGCATAACAGTCGCAGTCTAGGGGATTTTCGTCTTTGTAAACGAATTTTCTTCAAAATTACTTACCTTGCTCAAGTCCGAGCGAAAGATTTTTTTCTTGTTTACTGACACGTAACATCGCGACCCATCTGTCAACAGAGATTAGGCAACCTACTTCCACCTTCCATTCTGCGCACCTCCTCCAAGTATGACTCATCTAAGTATGACACCTGTTTACAACCTTCCCGTCTGTTTAATCTTTCTATAAGTTTAATTTTTAAAATATTTTACTATATGTAGGCTATGATTTATTTTTTATGTTGTATGTATCAAGTTTTAAAATTGTTTTGATCGTAGTCATAATTGAATGGCAGCTTTCCTCGCGTAATAGTTGCAGTTTGATTTTCGCATTAAAAAATTGGTACAAAAGTGTGACTATTACGCGAGTAAACACGGTAGCTATTTCAATCTCACGAATAAAAATGAGAATACAGCCACTAAACGTTCGTGAGAATGCAACGTTTTTACACCAAAACCGTACTAATGTTATTAGGTAGACCTAAGCGTTTTCTGAGATCTGACTTCTCCAGACATTCTAGAATGTGCCGAGTACTCAGCGACAGAATACAGTATTTACAAGACGAATGGTTGATATCACACGAGGATGTCTGATATGCATTTCAGGTAAACCTCGTTAATAGTGGGTCCTGTCCTTCATAACCATGCTATTACATAAGCATGTAAAACTCAAAAACGAAGGCGTCATTCATTAATTTAGATATGTTACGCTATGGTTTTGAAACTAAAATGAAATGTACAACGACAAATGTAAATACATAATAAAGCCACAATGACGGAAATGAAATTGAGAGCTTTTTTTTTTTTTTTTTTCATTTGCTATCTGTCACGCATTGGAAATTAAATATGTGCAGTGAGTATTCATCAGTCTACAATACAAAAAAAAAAAAAAAAAAGTATATATGTCTACTTCCAACCAAAACCGAATCAATAACTGCGTATTTTAGTGAGAGGGGGAAGTAACAGAAAGATAACACGTAAACAACGACACAGAGAAATTAATTAGTCGATGTAAATATTCAGGGCTGCTTCCCGATCATTTTTACCACCCGGATGATGAAAGAGAATTTAATCCATTGCCAACTGTTACGAGGAACTCACGCAGAAAATGCCAATAGCTAATTAATTGAAAGATTTCGAACATGAACGAGGCCCTTACGTCGTGCGGAAAACACTCTCGTTAAAATATTCATGATTTTTTTTTTTCTTGGTGTATTAAAACACACACGTAGCGAGTTTCGTTTTACGGTAGAGTCCTAACCTATACGAACTCAGTATTAAAACTGGTAATAGTAGTTCTACAACTTGCAGTTGTAATACAGGGATAATGTCGGAGAGGTACCCTATTCTTAGGACACTGAAACCATACCACAAAGTCTTTTCTGGGTATATCTTAGCTTTTGTTCTATAAAAATTAACACCGAAACTGAAAGTGATACTACAATTCTACACTTCTGGTTTCCGTATAGGAATAAAACGGCCAGGGGGAGCTGAGCCCCCTGCAAACTTCAGTTCTTTGTTGGTATGTATACGGTGCACACCAGCGCATATAAAAATTAGTGTAAATAATGTTCCTTATCTATTTATGGGTCTTGTATATTTTCCACCTGGATCTAACATCTCTGCATATCAAATTATATAGACTATTTGTGTAGCTTTTTTGCAACTGGAAATATTATTCTTCTTATAGACGATTGGAATCAATCGCACATAAGCAGAGTTATTTTGATTCTCTGAGTTCTACAGACACTTGCTGGCAATTATATAACTTTATGAATCTGTACCATTTACGAACGCTAAATAATATTAAAATGAATTAGTTCTAGTTCCTGCAAATATCAATGATATTGGATTGGCAAAAACGTCAATTATTGCTGTAAGCCCCTTCGTGGCTAAGCGGTTAGTGTACGCGCCTTTGGCGTGGGAAACCTGGGTTCGATTCCCGATGGGAACTCATGTGGTTCGGATTCCACGTTAATCAGTAGGTCCCTGCTGTAGCCTCGCTGCTAAAAGGGACGTTAAAGTCAAAATCAACTCAATTCAATTATTGCTGTCTGAAAATGTTCATTCATCACCCTGCTTAATCCGCAATAAAAAGAGCCCAAATTAACCTGATACCTTCCATAAAACTAATTACGAACAGAGAGAAATTATGTCCATCAATTTGAAACGGCGTCTACCAGTTCTACGGTTGACGAAGCTGTTGATCTTTCTATAAAATACTGAATATATTTTGACAAGTGTGTCCTACATAAGAACAATAATCAGAAATATCCTATTTGGTTTACGCTTGAAACAATCAAATTAATCGAGAGCAAAGAGCATCATCGAAGAAAATGGAGACAGGGGATTAGGGACATTGCATAGCATTTTAACATATTTAGAGCTGCTGTAAGCAAAAGACAAAATTTCAATAGCTTATGAAAGATGAATAAAGGATTGCGAATGCAGTACCCTTGAAAATTCGAAATTCTTTTGGACTTACTTTGAAAAAGAGAATTCTGATAACAGTACTCTAAAGATATGAAGAATGTCAAATACCGAAATAGATATTGCTAATACATTTATGCAACACTTTCAGGTATCATATAACCAATCTGAATATCATATTGAGGTATTAACACATCATCTTAACTAATCTGCTTAGAAAGTTTATGTACTCGTGATAAATTATAAGAAGTCGTAGAGGCTCTCTAAACGCTTAGGCCTTAAATCTCGGAAAAAATCCTACCATATATATCATTAAAGGTTACTTCCAACAATTACAATATCCATTATAGACAGTATTAATAAGCCATTAGCCAGTTCTCAGCTTCCAAGTATATGAAAAGTTGTTAATATTTGTTCAATTCCTAAGGCTAACGGTAAAACTTACAGACCAGTAGCTACAACCTCTGCACTCAGCAAGATATTTGAAATTATTATTAAGAAAAATGTATTCAAACATACATTTTCTTATATCTATCTATATATATATATATATATATATATATATATATATATATATATATATATATATATATATATATATATATATATATATATATATATATATATATATATATTAATATATATAAACTCAATATGATTTTCTACCTAGAAAATCGACAATTACTATAAGTGCGTCCAGTAAGAGAACGTCTCTGACAGCTCGCAGTGAGATTGAAACTACTCGCGTGTCAAGGCTTTTTTCGGTGCAACTGTAGTGGCAATTTAAGTAATTGTATAAGACAGAGTGATCGTGGTTGGTAACTCTGGTATCAAAGTAGGGGCTGCAATGTCCCACCGCATGTGGTAAGAAACGTCAGAGACCATCTCTTGTTGGCCGTGCTATATAATCTTACCAAGTTATCTCACTGAATAGTAACAGAAATTGTTGATAAAAATAAGGTTGACACAATTTATAGACTCAATAAAAGGGTTTGATATCATACATTATTATGTTCTTCTTACCAATTTGTAACGTTTAATTTTTCGCATATTCTACGTAAATCTTTATCATTATATCTCCGTGAACGCTACAGAAATGATCATGTATGCTACAGAAATGTCCTGACTTCTAAAATTGTAGTTCATTCAAGTGTTCTGCAGGGTTCAAACCTAGGACCACTGCTGTCTTTTTGTTGTATATTAGTGGTTAACTTGTGTAATATTTTTTTTAAAAATGTTATATGCAGATGATTTACAATTTTACATTGCAGCAGGTTCAGTTATAGACTGTATCGCAAAATGACATTAATAAGTTTCCAAATTGCTACAAAATACCGTTAAATAGTAAGAAGTATCGAGTAATGCCTTACAAGAAAAAAAATTTTGGAATTTGAATGTCACATAAATGTAACTGGTGTGTGTCAACATGATTAAAATCTCTTGTCATATACTCATCTGAATCAAATGGTAAATTAGCAATTTCTCGCTATTTCTGACAGTTTTTGTTCTACGAAGATTAATGTTGAAAGCGCAAGTTGATAGATTTCTACAATTTCCGGTATTAGTGAAGAGATTAGGACAGAGACAGAATTGCACAAAATTTCTTCTTGCTATCTGTTACAGATTGTGCTTTAATGCTTGTAGAGGGACACAGGAACACAATCATTCTATGATATGTAACACTAGCAGAATACCCGTTCTTCGCACGGGGAAAATACGTTTCATTTTGAACATAAATGGTTGAATTTGGATTTAAACTGCGTCTTTGTTCGTCTCACGACCCCTAAATTAATTAATTTGACGTTAATAGGTCATTTTCGATCATTTTTAAATATCTCTCCCTCCCATCCCCTCAGTTAACTGACAAAATGAAATGATAAAAACCATCCCCGGCTCAAACCTCATTTATGTTGAAAGTTTGATCAAGATCGGTTGGGAGGTTCAAGACTTATTAAGTAACAAACAAGGGCACCCATGTTGTGGTTTCCAAGGGGGGGGAGCAAGTATAAGTGACATTTCAAATATAGTTTCAAATTTTGCAGTAACTAATGTAAAAATTCTATTGGGTTTTCGATATTCCCAAGTATAATTTCCCCTTAGGGGGAGGCAAGCGCCCCACCTTGTCCCCGCTGATGGGCACCCTTGGTCACAAACATAGTCACTTTCATTTATACAGTCTATATATAAAAGATAATTTGGATGTAAATATCTCTAACTTATTTAGAATACACACATGATCGAGGGACACTACATATACACATGGAAATAAGACATACACATATAGGGTCTACACTCCCACTGCTGATATAGTTAGTAAACTGTTGAATATTCCAATATTCTGTGTGAAAGATATCCCTGAAAACAGCGTTTAACAACCAATTGGGATATCATTGCTATGCATGAGAAATTAACTTTTGGTTACTTGGCACTGGGTCGCGTCCAACCAACCCAATGCGTTATGAAATATTCATGAGGGATTGTCAAGGAAATGTTGTCAAAAGTTTTATGAAGTTTTCTTTCTTTCTTTTTTCTTTTTTTTAATGAAAACCAAATAAGCTAAGCTAAAAGAAGAAGGTAATAGATGTGAAGTCATTTGATAGCTCTGTCCTAGTAAAGAATTTTTATTATTATTATTATTATTATTATTATTGATTCAAATTCTGCACGATATAAAATTACTGAATAAATGGGTTAACTGCTGTATCGCCGGACCAATTTTTAAAAAAATACCAGATGAATTAGAGAATTTATTTTGGTTTGTGAGAAAGAGTGAGTGAAAGCCAGGTGAGGAGAATAGTTCAAGTTAACAAAATACTTGTTGTTGTTAGTTGTTTTTGATGTTGTAAGCGGCACTATATGTGAAGGCGGAAAAGACTATTTGGCGGAGGGTTATACTAATTATGATTTATTGAAAAAGCAGTGTGGAAATGTTGCGTAAATGACAAGATTGTGACATACCTTGTTTGAGTTTTATACAATTATACAAAAAATAAGGAGTGTCAATTGTTGAAATTGTGTGAAAGGTATGGTCTACTAGACAGGCGAACAGATTGTCGTAAGTATGAAAACGAATTACAGAAAAGAAACGAAATAGAGGAAAGATGAATATTTAACCAAACCTAATTCATGTTGTATATTTTGGTGCTTTTTTGGATGGCATTTCGCATCTCTCCCAAAGCCGTGCAACACATAAGCCATGCATTTTATGACAAACTGTTTTTCCTACTATTCTCGTTTATGCGTATACCCATCGCCGCTGAAGCGCTTACTTCCTCTGACGCACCCCTTCGTTAACCCTAGGGCTCGCCTGCTGCGCTTCTGCTCTGACTCGGTTAGATAGCATTGGTGCATTTTAGTGGCACCTAGCACAAATTGATTCGTTTTATGCACTAGTTTTTTTTTTTAATTTTTTTTAAAGACATACGTCCACACTGTGTTTCGAACAATAATCACTACCAAGTGAGCCAGGGACACAACTTAGTATTTTGGAGGAGAAACTAAAAAATATTCCTCGTCTTTTTTTTCTTTCTTTCTTTCTTTCTTCGATTTTCGTGTGGTCCGGCGATACAGCAGTAATGCCGAATAAACAAATTAACTACTCTAAGTTAGTGATGGCCAAACGATAACTCACGGTTCGAATCTGGTCTATGAATAATTTTTGTCCAAATCAAAATTTAAAATAATAATAATAATAATAATAATTTGTCTCTTTTAGCTCTATTCGTAACAGGGTGATCGTACGTTGTAATCATACAGATATGGAGACTTCACTTTTAACTGTGAAAAATTTTCTTTAACCTTTTGATTATGAAGACCACTCTGCAATGTAAGGCAATTGGTATCAGACCAATTAAAAAAAAAAAAACGCATAGTTCATAGTTCAGTGTTCGTATTTCATTGTTGAATTGGCTTAGGCACACGAAATCAGAAGCAGGATATACAGAACAAAACAAAGATTTCAAAAAATGCATAATTTACGCGATGTTTATGAATGAACGCGACAGCAAGAGTAAAGAAAGTGACTACTCGCACTCATTCTGGTTATCATCAAGGGTGACCTTTATTTTGACCAGCTTTAGAAGTGTGGCTGGTCGGGAAGTGCTTACATGGGACTGCAAAGAAAACCACTAAACCACCCGATCCTCATCCATCTGTCTGTGTGATCCCTTACGGTGTAAACTGATCCGTCCCTAACGAGTGGAAGTCTACCATCATATGCAGTGATGGCACCCGAGTGTTACAATTCACCTCTCCCTTGGAGAATACAGCCCCAAGTTACCGAGTCCCATAGTATGACTACAGCTTGGCAGAGCCCAACCCAAATCAGGAATCCCAGGATGACCCGAGCCGAAGGGTCTCGATTCTGGTCCTGCTTACCTACTTGTTGTTGAACCAGCACCACGAGGTACTACAGAGACGCCCAACCAACTATCTTCCAGACCCAAGACGCTCTAGTTTTGACCGGGATCGCTTCCCGGCAGGGAAACTGCTGAAAAATTTTAAAAGCTTTTTCAGGCCAATCATCCTGAATGAAATTTTCTTGGGTTATCCTCATTTATACCAGGCAAATGCCAGGAAGGTACATAATATAATAATCCCAGGACGCTTCCTTTCTATCCAATTCCCCGAGAGTGTCATCCCTCATAGCGTAAAGGGCTAACATGGCGATAGATGCCGAAATCCTAATCCAATCACTTATCAGGAGCGTCATTTCATACTTCGCTTGAGGGAGGCAAGAGCACCACCGACATAAGACTTTCAGTTCTTGTACTAGTATATTAATAGACAATCAATTAAAGTATATGTATTACTCAAACTCTTGGGGGGGGGGGCAATTGCCCCCTCCTGACCCCCTAAATGACGCCCCTGTCACTTATGTTAGAACAATGGATTCCTATAGTTTGGAACTGTGCCAAAATTTTATAGTGTCAAATGAAACTCATTTGTTTTATATTTTTAGTTATCCACTAAACAAACAAACTGGTAGATGGTAAAAGAATCCCGGATTACAAGTTTCAATTTCGTCCGATAGATGTCGATCACTGGAGGATGTATGCTGTTATCTTACGGCGAAATATGTAACTTCCACTATCTTTGCTTCAAGAGTAGGAATTAGGATATGGATACCTACTGTTAAAGTCACCGTTCCCTGTGGAAATGTTAACGGATTGATTTCGTTAGCAAACTCAGTCGTAGTAGTCGCTCTGGCTATTCATTATAAAAACATAATTCACAAATTCAGTTTCATTTGAGAGTTCTCGTGTGGACTAACGGACGGAAGAAAGTCGTTACTCGTTAAGATGTCAACAGATTGACTCCATTAATGAACTTGGATGAGATAATCGCTCTATCTACCTATTATAAAAAATATCGCTTCCATTCAAGAGCTATTGTGTGAAGTAAGGAAGGTGTTAACATTACAATAAGTCCAACTTGCATGATCATAATAACAATGGTAGGAAGTATATGAAAGAATCTTACACTTATTACAAAGAATGAATGAACATGTTGTAAAAAAAATGAAATGAAATCTCTAAGTTTTACGCCCCACGGTTGTGCCGGTTAGGTTAAAGGAGACGGTGATGATGAGAGAGGAGTGAAATGGTGGAATGAAGAAAGTGGGAGGAAACGGGAGAACCCCGAGGAAACCCACGAGCACAGTGTTTGTCCACCACAAAGTCCGCGAGCTGGGATCGAACATGGGACCCCAAGCACCGGAGGTGAACGCTCTACCACTGAGCCACCGCGCCCCCGAGCATGTTATAATATCCTACACGTACTCTACATATGTAAACACCAACACGTCCTTCTTATTTATAAACAAAACCACGTACTCTTATACTACAACTACTAGAAGAAGCAGACGACAGGAATCCTCATCATCATTAGGTCATGTGACACGAACACTAGTGCCACCGTTGCCTAGAAGAGACTATAAAACACCATCGACATTATTTTCGGCTGGTCAATTTCTCTCTTTTAGCTTGCCTGGAGCTCTGAAATCTCCTGCTCACTGAGCTTTCCTGGAGTTCTGTTGGAATCCTTCCCTTGACTATCTGGGTCTAGGGACATCTATTTACCCAAACTACATAGAAAACTTTGTATTGGTCGTAGAACTACAGTTATAATGACTTTGTGCCATATTGTATTATATAACAGGAATTTCGCAATAAAAAGTGTCGAAGAAAATCTAATCCCATGTGCTTACTTGCTCTAAATACTACGTTATCAAGGTAAATTTACAGTAAAAAAAGGCACAGCTTTCCGATCTAAGCAGCGTTGCCAGACTCACAGCTCGGAATTATTCCAAAACCTGATCGAAATTATGCTAGATTCGGTCAAATTATGCTAGATCCTCATAATTACTAATTCAGGAGTTTTTTTTTTTTTTAAACGAAGTTGAGATACGATCGTTAACGTTACTTAAAATACGCAGAACGCAAGAATGCGCGAATAGAACTCAATACTTCACGCACCAAAGCTTTAACTCAACTAAACTAGTGCAGTCGTTGCCGGACCCAATGGCGCATATATCGTATAAATGAATGCAAATTGTTTTTTACATATTTTGAAAGAAAATTGCCTCGCAACTTAAGCGGAGTTGAGAATTGACTGCTGGGGGGGGCAGATTTTTGGTCGGTCTCGGACCTTTCATTTCAGGAATAAAGATGGTTATGAAGTCAGAAATAAAGATGGTGAAGTTGTGAAAAAGTTGGGGGGGAATGGCCCCCATAGCTCCGCCCATGCCTCGCAGTTAAAGGATTTGAAAACCCTGGGTGGACCCACAAAAAAAAAAGCCGTTTCTAACTTACTTGGGAAAATAAGACTGCCTGTATGGTTTACAGACTGTATGAATCAATGGGAGAGGATACATTTCTGCCGTTCTTTTTCTTCCCACGACCAACTTCTTTCTCATCTCCAGGTTTTACGGCTTTTTGGTAAACTTGCTGAAATTATGTTAGATTTGGGCAGGATGCTAAAAGGAAGATGCTAGATGCTAAAGACATCCAAATTATGCTAGATCTGGCAACGCTGGATCTAAGACACTATTTCTACAAATTTAAAAAAAAAAAAGTCATGTTCATAATCTCATCACAAGTGCACCGTTTGAAATGAATTTTACAACATAGTTAGTACCCAGCTTGAACCGGGATTTTCATCATCTTACTTTCACTAAAATTTGTACCCTAAGAGTGTGGGAGGGGATTTAAAATGTATGCCAACAAGCCTGGTTATAAAGGAAAAATGGATATCATCAAAATAATGCGATCTTAGCCAATAATTAGTTTTTGAACGGTCCCTAAATCGACGAAATAAACACACCATACTGAGTTAAATGATGTAGTTTGGGTTTGCCTACACTGTATGTGGTTCTCTAGATATAAGGTTTACAAGAAAATTTTTGATTGAAATTTATTGCATTTTTCACCCAAAAATAAAGTATTTCACGAGTTAGAAAGGTGAAACTTGGTATATAAACTCATTATTAAACATAAATTGACATATCGTCGCATGAGAACCAGCGGAACCTAACTCCATTTTCGTAGGTTTACAGGCGAGAGGAAAAAATATTTTCTTACAAAGATTTGTTTTTAATAAGATGGTAATTGAGCTACATTACAACAGATGGCTCTACGTTCCATTTACACCAAGTAGGGCTTTCAAAATTATGTCCAAACAAGAATACGAAAAATGTACTTTTGGAGTTACGTTTCTCTGGTTCTCATGCGATGATATGCCCTAGCCTTTTAGAAAATTGTGCTTCTAAGGGGGAAACTGTTTCTATAATTTAATTTCCCAATTTGTGTTTACAAAATGGCCAAAGTGATAAAACGGTTGAAGCGTTTAAAACAGTTTTTGAACATTCACAAACCTATTCTTCCCGTGAAGAAAGGCCATTTCAGCTACAGCTATATTTAACATTATGCTATTAAATATACTTATTCTGAATATAACGCAATTAAATTTGTCATAAAAATATAGAAAAAGCCATTCTCACATTTACTGATTATCTAAATGAACTGTGCATTGGAATTAATTATTCCATCAACTTCATACGAGTGGAAACTCCACTGGCAACATTGCTGTGAATTCATTAATTTAAACGTAGCGTACACGCTCAGTATGATGCAATTTTCAACTCTATTAATCTTCAGCTAAATATCTGTTACTACTTCATTCGTACGTAACAAGTGATGGAAATAGTTTTACGTGATAGTTTCTCAGAACACCAATCAACTCGTAGAAAAGAAACGAATGACTGCACTTCTACGTAAAGAAATTAAATACAGAAAATAAAACATTTTAAGTTCTTTGTTTATTATGAGAATTAATCAGGCTTTAACTTACAATTAGAGCCAGTGTAGTTGTACGAAAGTCATAAAGAACCAACGATTTTACGAAATTAAATAAATAAATAAATAAAATAAAAAATAACAAATCTTAGAAACAATTTCATATTAAACCACTATTTGATATTCTCATTAGGATTAGGATTTAGATTTCTGGGCTGTCGCCATCCATGGCGGTGTTAGCCCGTGACGTATAAGGGGTGACGTTCTCCGGCGATTACACTATCCGAGGAAAGGGAAGGAAGGAAGTGGAATGGGGAATATACGTTAGATACCATCCCTCCATTTGCCTGGTGTGAATATAAAAACCAAGGAAAACCTCAGTCTGTATTACTGGACTGAAAAAGCATTTACACTTTTTCGACCGAGTGTCCTCACCAGAGATCGAACCCTGGATCGCTCGCAGTACGCTACGCAGGGTTACTTGATATCATGTTTGATAAAGGAACCCCTACAGTATCGAAGTGAAGTGCTCCGCACTTTGTATATATATTTACATTTATTTAATTTCGTAAAATGTGTGAACATTGACCATAATTTGTATAATTTTAAAACAAACTTTCCAAATAAAATTATAAATTTTCGTTAGCACATTTTCCACGTGCTATACACTGATATACACACTCTCTGATGAAGATATAACTACATTATCCAAGCATTATGCTGTATATTTCTTATGTTGTTAAACGGATCAATCTTGCTTACAGTTTATAAGATTTTAAAATAAAAATTTCCTAACTAAATATAGCCCGCGAAGGTTTATGACCGGGTCTATGGGTTACTACATTGACTTTTCTCTTTTTTTTCTATTTACTGGAGATTTCTAAGCAGCTGCAGTTTATTCCTTATTATTGAAATAGCTTGTTAGGTTTCTTATGCTGGACCAACATAAATTGTTCTCTTATGCAAAAACCTAGAAAATGCACTGAAGCACTTTATCTTTCACATCTTTTAAATATTTGACTAATTATATATGTGGGGTGGACATGCTGTAGGCCACCTTATAAACGAACAATACTTCTAGATTACAATAAATCCCTTGCAGAGAAATGGTGTAATGTTTTCGGAGAAATTACAGGGTTATTATTCATTTGCCGAGATCAAGCTCAACAAGTGGGAAGCGAGCCCCATCCATGATAGCAACTCCAAGCTTGTCTGAGTGAGTCTCATTGAAAACAGTGAGCCTGAGCTCGAGGGAGCCCCGCCTGTAGAATTGCCATGTCTGGTATGTGCATACTGTTATTCCGTAACACAAAAACGGGAAAAGAGAAACCATTGGAAACGGA
The DNA here is from genome assembly GCF_964235325.1 of Thermobia domestica. Classification (NCBI taxonomy): domain Eukaryota; kingdom Metazoa; phylum Arthropoda; class Insecta; order Zygentoma; family Lepismatidae; genus Thermobia; species Thermobia domestica. The sequence goes on from NC_137468.1 coordinate 199,617,492, forward strand.
ACTGGGAGTAAACTTTTCAGCTACGCATCACCCACTTCGGAAAATGAAATGAAATATTTAGTTTAACATCCCATGAATATGCACCAAGGCTAAGAGAGACGGTGATTATGAGTAAATGTATGAAATAGTGGAATGAAGAAAGTGGGAGGAAACGGGAAAACCCCAAGAAAACTCATGCACACGATGTTTGCCCACCACAAAGTTTACTTGGCGCAAGCTGGGATCAAACTAGGGATCTTACGCATCAGAGGTGAACGCCCTACCACCGAGCCACTGCAGGCCCACATCACCCAGTTAGATATGCGTCACCTAGCCAGCCGCAGCCCTTCCTGGGCTGTTGAACTAAGCCAGTGATGGCCAAATGGCGCTCCCGAGTATCTTCCATCCAACCCTCGAATACAAAATGTAGAGTTTATTCATTTAAAAAAATCGACGCTTAAAAACAAGAATATAATTGGCCATCATAATATACCTGGGTTGATTTGTCTGGTTACCAAACCTAGTTTTCAAGCTATGGGCGTTAGTGGTTGTGCAGTGGCCAATCTGTAGAAAAGATGTAAATTACAAAGAGTTACTTTTAAATGTTCGTAGCTCAGTCCCTACTCGGCCTAGACACATGAAACAACAGAATAGAACAAAGATTCACAAATTGTATGACTTAGCAACAGTCATCAAACCATCACATCAGGAGTGGAGGAAGATGATTGATTCGAAACTTAGTGCCTGTTTGAAAATTGAGGTTATGTGAGACATGAACCTACAACTACAATATGTTAACGTGTAAACCACACGAGCTTCCACCGGGAATCCATCCCGAGTCTCCGACACCAAAGGCACGTATATTCACCAGGGAGCTCAGGGGAGAGGAAAAGAAAATGAGAAGTAGTTCTTATTTTGTCGTGGCCCGCAGTACCCACCACTGGGCCAGATACTTAAATATAATAAAAGTATAATTGAACTTCCTTCGTCAGTCATTTCGCAAAAATAAACTGTTACCGTACTCTCTATAAAAGACTGTTGTAACAAGAATCACAATGAGATTGCTAAGTAATAACTATCATTGTGTAAGACAGCTCTTTGCGTAACGGCATATTTGCTACTACTTTAGTCATTGATGCTTAGAAACTATGTCAACTCAACTTGCACAGAATAAAAAATAGACAATCAGAAAAAAAGAGGAACAAATGAACAATGAAGATAAAGAAAAAAGCATTCGCTACGCTCTATTCGGTTACTGAAATCCACATCACCCTTCCACGTCATTTCCAAACAGAAGTTGAAAAGCTGCGCATGACACAACCATAAAAACCCTTAATATCCATCTTCTAACATCCTCTTTAATGGCGGCCATAATTTGAGACAGCAATCAAGCACTCTGAAATGACAGCTACATCACACTGTTCCTCGGAGCCTTTCACCATTGTCATTAAGTCTACACTGCCATGCACCAGAGATATTAACAGCATTCCAAACTGTTTACTTAATATATAGAAACGACATTCGCATTAAGCTTTTATCATCTTTGCGCCACTGTTGCAAGTAACAGTGGGCAAGAAAGAAGCCTTTTGAAGAAAAAAAAAAGTTTTAAAAGTCTCCAAACAGAAAAAAAAAATGCCGACATAAAGTACGAGAGTCACCATCAACAGTCAAGGAACAAAGACCAGAAATACAATGCTCTATGGAAGTTTTAAGATATCAGCAAAACGAATCTAGTTTCTATCTGCTCATTTACACAAAAATACATTGATCCGTTTATTTAGGTCAGTGGCGTAGGGAAGGGGGGGGGCAGAGGGGCCGCCCCCCCCAAAGAGGTCCGACAATGTACTTTGGTACTTTGATGTTTGTAATTTTTTTATATATTTTTATGTTTATATATTTTTTTGTTTGTAATTTTTCTATGTGTACCTATAACAGCACTTGGGCCCCCCCAAACACACATCCTGGCTACGCTACTGATTTAGGTACTTGCTTCGTAACTAATTACACATAGAAAGAATATACTGGCGCTCAGAGCCGTAGCTAGAGATTTCGGCGCCCGGGGCGAAGCAGAATTCGGCGCCCCTACACTCATCTTACCAATCTTTCCATATATATAAGAAAATCAGCTTTTGTTGTTATGCTACGCTGAATTTTTATAAATCTTCTTGGAAAGACCATTGCAACAACTAAAAACGATCATTATGTATCCTTTTTCAAATAAGAGCTGTTTTCAAGAGTCTTGTTTTGGGCTTTTTGTTAAGATTGACAAAACTACGTTTGGGTGTATACAAATTCACTAGGAGAACAGTTCAGGAAAATTACTACTATGTACAACGTTTAATACTATCGATAAGAAATTAAATTTCAATACATTAAAAACTGTGTGCTTCTAAATTGTTCGAAATGGGTGATAGTATTAATTTCCAGTAATAATTGTAAACATTTTAATTTTATTCTGTATGTGACCACATCAATAACATTTTAATTTCGATCTTTTTACGGTAAAAAATATTTTGTGAAATGTAATGGAAATTCAGAATGAGCCTTCTTTGTGAATTTTTAAATATTGATCGATGGAGGTGAAGAATATGTTCAATGTTTGTACTTAAAATCCAAAATATACTTTGGCTACTACATATGTCTGAAATTATAGTAATTACTTAATTTCTTAATGAATGAAAGTTCCGAATTTAAGCTACTTATTATTAATTAACATATTAAAATACACTAACACGTACCGGTACTTATATTAAGAGTGTGCCTACTTATGTTTTGTATGTATGTAGATAGATAAAAACATCACACAACTAGACACGTATGCACAAAATAATATGCTGACAATACAAAAAGTTGATGAAAAAATGACCCCAATAAATTCCTTTAAACTGGAAGAATTTCATGTTAATGGAATTTAAAAATAAATTATTGCTAGTGATTAGTATCTAAAAAAGTTGAACTTCTTTGGGCTAAGTTCTGATCCCTTAAGCCCCTATTCTACAACTGCTTGAAGTTCGAAAATGTTATTGTTCCCCTCGTTTACCTTTATTTTTAATATTATCGCACAAACAACAGCTTGAATGTGTCTCTTCACTCTTCTCACTTTCATACCTTCATTCTCACCGTCGCACAGTGGGGCCGAACCAGGCAATTCTTAGCAAAAACTCGAAGAATGAAGTAAAAGATTGACTTGATATAATTTGTTATAATGAAGCCTTGATAGTGTACACGTAAGATAGTGTGCAGGAAAATAAGTGATAGCAACTTACAATGAACTCATGGGACTTGTAAATTTGGTTATCCGCTGAAGCCGGAGAGAAGATAGGAACGACAGAAGATAGGAAATTGATTTTGAATGCGACTATTCCTACATTGCGTGTAGATATTCAGTGGCTGGTAAACATGGTGACACGACCGACATGTATGTATCGTTTTGTATATTTAGAATATTGATGTGATGTGTAGTCAATAATCATATTAGCAATGATGCTAATATCATTATCATATCCTTATGATAATCCCCTACTTAATATCATATTTGGAAAATGCTGTGGTACTGAAAGCATATAAACTATGGTCAAACGATAGAATGGCATTTTACTAGAAAATATGACATAACATGTCTGTGATTTTTTAATATGTCGTAACAGAAACATTGTTCTTACTGTATGGAAAGAGAAAACCTGCACATATTTGCACGTTTGGAAAATATAGCACATGAAAATGTTTGAGGAAAACCGCATTCTGGATGCAATGCTGCTTTTGAATTGAGCTGGGATGAATGTGAGAACAAGTGTTAGGTTATTAGACATGCACGCAGTGACAAAGTTGAATATAGGTCGATTCTGAGAATTTTGCCCCCAGACCCATCTTGTTTCCAACATCTAGTCATACTTCTCTGTCATTCACCAACAGAACTAAACTCTAGTCAAACATATTTGATTAATGGTGGCGACATTTTGAAACGCCAATGCTAAACAATCTATGGACCATAAGATAGAACCATATTAAAATGGTGTTGATCAATTCAGTATTGTGTTTTTTGTGATGCGTGCACAGAAGTGACATTGGAATCAACTGTAATGAGCCTCCGCTCGCTCCAGCTCAGAGTGTTCCAATCAAGCTCTGAAATGAGCTCACGTAATGCACGATGCAATATATGAAACAACCTGAACAGGTTACTGATGCTTGTAAATCATAATATGTTTAATATATCTGATAATATATTCATATCGAGAACTTGTGATGAGATAATTTTTATGTATTGAAACGTCCTTGCATCTGCATTGTCATAACGAATCCTCCACAACTTTGAAATAATTTTGAGAAGCAAGAACTTTTCTTCAATTGTATTACTCTTCAGTTGTAAAATTAATAAGTACACTTCTTCTTTTCATACATAAGAATATAAGCCAATCATAAATTGCCAAATCAAAGAATATTGCCCACGCGTTTCTTTATGCCAATCATATAATCTGTTATATAATTTAGGCGCGAATATAAGGAATATTTCCTTTTATGATGTAAAACTCTATATTTTTTATTAAATAATGTCGAAATAACATTATTATAGTCACTGCATACGCCGAACTAATTGATTTCAATTTTCCGCTTCATATTGCGAATTCTTATTTTTGCCAAGAATTCAGTGCTTTGGCCCCACTGTGCGTCGTGATTAATCCGATTGGGTAGAAAAACGTTTTGAAGTCAGCAAATTCACCACTGTCAAAACGCCGAACACGACTTTGCTCGTTTCTGATTTTGAAAATGCTCATGCGTACACTATAAGTCATTACTCGGCACCTTGTATACCACATGTCATTAAGAAATCATATATAATAAATCTTCAAGTAATGAGTAAAAACTTGTTGTGACTTATTTAAACTCTTGCATTGCGAGCGAAGCGAGCAAGAAAATTTTTAAGAAATCTATGTATTTCATTGATAACCTACAGCAATATTTATCTAATAGGGCGCCAATACTTTCTGGGGGCGACTCGTCTTTTACTAATGTTCAACACTACTTTTTCTTTTTCCTTGCTCGTGCGGCGCCCCCTTGCTGTCAGCGCCCGGGGCGGGCGCCCCGCTGGCCCCCCCTTAGCTACGGCTCTGCTGGCGCTTACCTTGAATTAAATTCTATCAATATTTAAGGTCGATTGTTGTAACCAGAAATTTACGATATTAAAAACAGTCTATTTCTTCAAATGTAAGTTGTCAAAAACTACAGTATAGATAAGAAACGATTGTGGGAAGAATTCTGTCGGTCATGATTTTAGGAAATCCCTAGACATAAAGAAATTCTTTCGAATGATCAGCGTCTGCAGCCACTCTTCCCCCCCCCCCCCCCCCGGCCCCGTTATTGAAAATTCTTACATAATCTTAAACTGAATTGAAAACATTTCCTGAATAATGGATGTCCATATTTGAAAAATATTATCCGCATTGGAACATCCCGTGTACCACAAAGCATTGAGAGCCTAGTTCAAAACACGAAGAATCAAATCCCCCACTAAAATAATAAATAAGTAGTTTTCAGCCTTTCTTTAATAAATACATATTTCAGTTACCGTTATAACAGTTTTTCTGTTTCTCTGATGTAAATGTACGTTGAATGAATGTCACTGTTAAATATCACCATTCAGTTGTTATGAAACTGTTATCCATTGACTCATATGGCCCTCGACGCTAGTACCTCCTTTGTGATTGGCCCACTCTCTGTTCCAACTTGCATATACCTGGTCTATACCAAAGTGCTTAAGCTACCCGGTGCACCCCTTCGTTGTAAATATACACTATCTAGAAACGAGAAGCTAGCAGTGAAAAAAGCAACACTTTCCGACACTTTCTGCCATCATACTTCTTCTGGGGCTTAAAAGAAAGCAGAGCTTTGCAAAAAAAATAATTTAAGTTGATTTTCTGAAGGTTCAAGGAAAAGGATTCACCAAGGAAAACAATATAACACTTGTCAAGTAGAGAATAAAACAGAAACCAAGAGGAGAGAATATTTTTATCCCGTATATCACTTGCGACCCTCTTTCAAATACTCCCCCCCCCCGCTCTATGTACCAGTGTTGTCAGGGGTAAAGAAGATTGTTGCATATCACTTTTAAGAGCTTCAGTGTGATTGGTGCACCCCACTCACAAAATCCTGGATCCGACCCTGGCTACAAACTTTAAACTTGAATAGACATGGGATTTTTGAGGTGATATATCATTAAGAAAGGATATTTGGATATTGTAAATGGAAAGGCCGGGAGGGAAATGGACTAGCAATTATACTAAGGCCCCATATCTCAAAATCCCTTAAAATTACAAACATAATTAGACTTTCCATTTAAAATAATTACACGCGTGTTTCAGGTCTTCAGATATCTGACTTTGAAAGGGTGGCTCAGAGACATGTCCATACGTGTTGCGACACTTCACGGGAAAACAGAAGAATGCCAGTATCAAGACGCAAAGGCATTTACTTAAGAATTAACACCTAACGCTTATCCTCAAACGAACGTATCAAATTTATTCCATGTACAGCCCACAGATGACGAGAAGAACCCTAAAACAGGGGTAGCGGGAAAAGGTCAACGAAACAGTCACGTCCATTTTCAGTTTTTGAGATGTGGTCTATACTTAGATGTCGTCTGCTACTCCGGGTAGTTATCTGTGTGCTATTCCGTGGTGTCATTTGAAACCCCCGTGCGAAAAGTGGGTGAGCCCATACCTACGTCACACTACTTCTGCTAGGGTTCTTCTCGTCATCTGTGAGCAGTACTTTCTCCTGATACTTCTTCCAAACAGCCAATCGAGATTTTGTTGTTGGCGGGGGAATATCACGAACCACAACTTCAATGGCCAATAACTCATGAACCAAAACTCTGCAGATTAAAATATTTCACATTCGTTTTAAGGAAGTCGCCGTTTACATCCGGGATAACTGATAAGTTTAATCAATGTGGGATGGGTACGAGGCGATTTCTCTTGCAAAAATTAAATGAAGGACCAGACTTATGCTGTTAGGGAGATTAGTTAATAAATGCTCCGATTTGGTAAGACATTGCAAATATTTGAGTTACATATTTGTTGTAGTACACAGGACGGTATTTCGGTGCCTCCTCCTCCTCACAAAGATTTTCCCCATTATCCCACGTGTTATCATTTGTTTAAGCATGAAATAAATCATACGTCTCTCTCTCTCTCTCTCTCTCTCTATGCTATTCATGATTAATCAATAAGCTAATCACTTTTTTATTACTGCCACATTTGGAATGAAGTTTTAATAAAACAAACATACTAGCACAACAGGAAAGTAATGGTTTGTTGCAAAATCATATAAAATAACGGAATAAGACAACGTTTTACTGAACAAAAAAATCACCAGACGCGGTGCCCTAAAATTTGCAATCCATACGACTGCCTCATTTGCTTATACCTAGATATAGACGAACCGACCCTCAATAAGAATGACTTTAATAATAATCAGAATTGGAAAATGAATCATAATAAGAAAACGTGACAAGATAATAGTACAATAAGTATAAATTATTCGTAAAAATAAATTACTCTTAAATATGGAAGAAAATAACCATACTAAATTAAAATAAGGAACAGGAAGATGACGGAAGATAATGAAGAGAAAAGAAAAGAAATGATCCTAACACAAGTATAGACAAAATACCCAGAAGCGAAACAAACGAATATGTTAATGTATCATAATGAAATGTCATCTTTGAGGGAGGGAATAATTAAACTAAATAATGGAAATCTTTAAGTTTTACGTCCCACTATTATGTCGGCTAGGCTAAAGGAGACAATGATGATGAGAAATGAATGAAGAAAGTGAGAGGAAACGGAAGAACTCCGGGAAAACCCGTGCACACGGTGTCTGTTCACTACAAAGTTCACATGGCAAGAGCTGGGATCGAACCATGAACCCCATGCACCAGAGGTGAATGCTCTACCACTGAGCCACCGCAGCCCCAATCGGTGAAAACAGAAGTAAAAACAAGATATTTATGGGAGAAAATAATAAGTAACAGTGATACGTGTACACCATGGGAAGGAGTTTGATTTGTTTGACTTGTTATTTTCTCAATATTGAAACCAGATCTGGTAAATTTCTAAACTTCCGGTTTTAACATAGATTAGAACGTAGTTGGAATATACTCTTGGGACACTTAATCGATTGCAGAAAACCAGTCCTCACTATCTATTATCGTTTGTAAAGCCTGTGACAAACATCTTGACATTTCAGCTGAACGAATAAAACGCAAGCTCTGGCGCGACGTTGCCAAGTGGTAAAGGGGAGTGGGTATGGCTAAGGAGACAAACTACAGCGCGATCAGGTGACAGGGGATAGACGTGGATGTGTACAAAATAAACGTGGCAATACCGCTGGCCTCTCATTTGCTAGCAGCATTTAAAGGGAATTTGGAGCGCCGCCTTCAAATGCCAAGATGTTTGTCACGCTGTTTAGTGTATATTGACCAACATTAAAACTGAACATGGTTGATTTCTGCCCCTTCAAGTTTTAATATTGGGATAGAAGGGAAGATGGTACATATTCTTGAAACTCTAAATCGATTTAAAAAAAAATAAAAACTGTTTCTCGCTATCTCCTGCTCTACGTAGATCAATATTGAAACTGGGAATTATAGTGAAGTTATATCACTTCTGGTTTTAGTAGTGTTAAGAATGAAGATTAAATATATTCTTCAAACGCTTAATCGGTTGCAAGAAACTGCTTGTTGCTGTATATCAATATTAACGTTGTTTTTTTTTTTTCCCTCCATAATCATCAACGTTATACAATCCTGAGACGAATATTCGAACTGAAGAGAAACGGAAATGGGGAATGACAGAAACTTCATAACAAGAAGATGCATAATTTATACCGTTTACCAAACATTGTTAGGGTCATCAAATCTAGGAGGCTCAGCACTGGCGCAAATTCCGGGAGAATGAGTTGGACATGTCTCCCTCAATCTTGGAACTAAGAGGGATTGACCCCCAAAAAATCGGATCTGAAACTCTATCAAATCATGACTCAGGAACTCACTAAAGGAATAATAAACACTTCTGACCAGAGTATATACACTTATTTATTTAAAAAATAAATTACAGTGTAACGGTTTCGACAACAACTTAACGTTGTCTTCATCAGACACTAACTAAAAAATAACGAAAATTAATTTTTTCAGTTTAACAGCCCACAATTATGTCATTTAGACTAAGGGGAACGATGATTAAGACAAGTGAATGGTGATGAAAGAATTGGTGGAATGAGAAAGTGGAAGGAAGCAGAAGTATCCCTAGAAAACCCCCGGGCACCATGTTCTCTATCACAAACTTACTTCGCCGGGAATCGATCCAAGGACCCCACGTACCAGAGATAAGTGCTCTCCCACTGAGGTCCCTCTAGCAAGAAAATAAGGATCGTAGATTCTAGAAGAAACGATCCAATGCAATATGAGAAAGAAGATTTGTATCGTTGAAAAGGAACACATTTGAGACTGAGAACAGGCATCGAAGGAGGAAAAATTATGCTGAGTCATGACACAACATTTAACTATACGTACAACTTGGAAGAAGGTAAGGTTTGTTCCAAGGAATTTCATCAATATTTTATTAAGTAGCTTAAGGCACAGAAAACATACAATACTAAATTAAAGACATTATAAAATTTATCCCTTCCCTACGGCCTCCGAGTATTTGAACTGAAACGTGAAATAATAAATATGAATAGTAGAACGAAAGTGCAAACAAGCGAGGACGCTGGTTAATTTTCATCCTACTTACGTTTGCACAATTGCGACAGATATATATACTGCAACCCTTTCCCTTCAACATCATAGTGTATGTACTTAGAACACAGACATTATGAATAAAATACATGTGTCAGACACGAAACAAGATTTTCTCTCATCTTCTAACATGTTTGCATTGTACTCGTCCCATAGAGAAACCCATCTTCATATTCTCTAATGTTACGGCTGCACGGAATTCCGTGAAGTGAAAAAACAGCGGCTAAATGGGGGAATACATCAAAGTAATGCCACCTGGCGACATCAGCACAGCAAGAGTAGTAAAATGAAAGGATACACAAAATGATACAAAGGCAATTCTGTATATGGCGGACTTTTGGGAGGGGGAAAAAATGTTACAAATTTCATTCATATTTTCCACTTCTGACATTTCGTGATTCATATGGTAACTAATTTGATGTATACTGTATAGTCTTATTAATAAACAAGTAAATTTCGTTTCACATTCTGAAATTACGATAGACTTCCAAACTACGTGAATTTAATACTGAAACCAGAAGTTTTACATCTGTAACTTCCATTTGCAATGGAGAAACAATATCAGAGACTGAACTTTTTTTTTTTCAATGGAATTTTTATAGACAACTAACGTATTTATTTCAAGCCAAAAGTTAAAATATCAAATGGACATACGCTATGAGAATCTGATCTTTTAAAGATAAGAGGATGGACGCCTTTGGACTGACAAACTATTCTATACATAAGAATAGGAAGTGTTCGACAATACCTACGTCCTCTCCGTCCACTGTCATCGGATAGGAACGATTTTTTAATATGAATTTAGCGTCCGAAGAATAGGTTATCTCCGTCCTTACCCTTCTATTTTAGTCAGAAGTAGCATAAATCTACCATTTCCCGTTTCAATTTTAGACGCAATAGAACAATAATAGGAGAACAAATGTGAAAAACTTTACTTATATGGATTCAGGATCTTGAGGATAGAGATCCTTATTTGCTCTTACCCATCAAGTAAAACCGAAAAAGCTGACATTCATAATTTTCGGTTTCAATATTGATTGTCAAGGCAAAAGCGGAAATAAATGGATAAACTTTATTTATTTATTTATTTATTTTTTACATTCTTTACATTATTGAAACAGGAACTACAAGTGTACTACCACTTCCCGTTTCAATATTAATCCCTGCAGAGTAAAACTATAAACAGCAAGACTGTGTCTCTGATATGATTTTAGTGTCCGAAGAGCAAGTTGCGTCTCCGTTTTAATCACTCTGTTAATGCCGAAAGTTATAACATCTGTAGCTTCCAATTTCAATATTGGAAAATGAAATGAAATCTTTCCACGATTATGTCCTTTAGGCTAAGGGAGACTATGATTAAGGCAAGTGAATCATAACGAAATAACTGGTAGAATGAAACGGAAGTGGAAGGAAACGGAAGTACCCCGACAAAACCCACGGACACAATATTGTCAACCACAAACTTACTTATCTGGAGATTGAACCAGGTACCACACACACCAAAGATAAGCGCATTACCACTGACAAGGGAGGGTCTCACAAGTTGTCGCTAAAATCTGATTGCCACATAGCACATCTGATAGAGCATCATGAGAAATGACAATGAGCAAAATTTAAGGTACGGGGCTTCAAAATTTGAATATCCAAAAAAAAAAAAAAAATTATATATCATAGAATTAGGTACGTTTAAAGTAAATATATTGTAAACCTTTAAAGCAATCAAAACAAAAGTTGCATAATATAATGACAACAAAATGTCCTATCAAAAACCACAAACACTGTTGCCATAGGTCAAGCAGTGTTGCCAACTCAGCATACACATTTTGTTTCAAATAGCACCATATACAGTAAGTGTGCACAGATTTAAAATACTCTATTATCACTAAACAACAGTGAAGTATAGTGGTACAATGCTGCACACTGTTAGAGCTACGTGTGCTGAAAATGTACAATGGAGAAGTCTGATATGTCCATGTCTCCGACCCATGCAGCCCAATACTCCATACGAAGCATTTTATGAGTATTTTTGTCAACTCGTTATTGAAGGTCCCACAAAATATTTTTTTCCTCCTAAAGGCTTCTTTGATCGTTCCTATCTTTTCTTTTATTTCATTTTCACATTTGTATCATTAGGGGAGACCGGGGACAATTGTAACGCGGGTAAATCGTAACACTAGCCATTACTTTTAGAATTGAGTTTCTAAATATCGTTTGTACATGTCATTGGGGTCACTCATGCAAAGTGTATCTGGGAATAAAAAGGAGCGTCGGTAGTAAAGTGTAGAAGAATGGACAAGGAGAAATGAGATTTTGACAGAGGTAAGTAAATTTTTAACTGACTTCTTTTTATTTTCTCTTGATATACATACATTTACTGTAAACAAATGCCCTATGCATGTGTAATCTATGTTCTTTCCTTGACAATGTGGATATTGTGTTTGATGTTTTGACTCAATGTAATTATGAGAAATCGTTGTATTTATCACTGACCGTTGAACGGGTACAAATGTAACATGGCGATCAGGGACGATTGTAACACGTTACAATCATCCCAGACAACGTTGTACTGAACCATCCTAAAAATAAACTAGATAAGACCGAAGATAATACAGTTGATGTAATTAATAAAATAATGTACGTATTAAGTATGCTTTTAGTACAAGTATGTAGGGGGGAGCTCAACCCCAAAACAATCTTTGCTGGTCTTAGTGTATAATATATCATTATGGTTACTATAGGGAAACAAAAAGACTTTCAACCCAAATTTCATTATGGGGCCTCCCCTAACTTCTTTATACACCCTCACAAACGTTTGTGGTTGGCTGCGGATCACTGCTTTTTGATGTTGTATCGTAATAGACTAATGTTTCAATATGCTCCTTCCTTTGTGATGTCTTTAAATAGCCTATAAGTTTTTAAAGACTCATTTGTCAATAGGGTCCCTTTCTGATTCATCAGAAATAATCGACAATATAACTTTTCACTTGTTTTACTTAATCTCTCTCGCACATTAGCACATTCTCTGTTCTCGCCGTTGTGTGAGAGATGTGTATACGGGTTACAAATGCAGTGTGGGTGTCTATTAGTACAATATTATTTGGACTTGAATCAGTGGCATAATAATAGGGTAGGCATTGCCTAGGGCACAGTGTGCTTGGGTATATTAGGGGGCTATGGGGCCGCCACTATGAATTTTGTCTAGGAACGCCAAACGCCATTGTTACGTCACGAACTTGAATTTTTATGTTACGTCATATTTTAATCTTAGCTTTCTTGTCCATGTTTAAGTTAGACTGAAGAAAAGTTATTTTCAGCTAATTCATGCATCATGTTGACGCGTGGAAATTGTATATTTTTAAATAGGTCTACTTTTTAATTTGAGGATGTAGTCTATACTCTTAGTATGTTGCCCCCATCCATTGTTAAACCTATCAGCATTATTTAACAATATATATTATTTGGCCATGCCATATATAATACATATTGCACCTTTCATTAAAAACATCATGTTACAATTAGGGATGGGCAAAACCGGTTTTTATAAAAACCGAAAACCGGTTTCTATAAAAACCGAAACCCGGTTTCTATAAAAACCGAAACCCGAAAAACCGACATTTCGGTTTTCTCCAAAACTGGTTCGGTTTTTCACTGAAACCGGTTTCGGTTTCCTCCAAAACCGGTTCGGTTTTCACCGAAACTGGTTTCGGTGAAAACTTTCCGAAAACACATAAAACTATTTCTGTGGAAATGGATTCGGTTTCCGGAGAACAACGAAACACCATTCTGGTCAGAAATAGAACAAATTAAAAAAAACTGGAATTGGTTTTGAAGAAAACCGAAAGCGGACCAGGTCAAAAACCGAACCGGTTTTGGAGAAAATCGATAATCGGTTTCGGTGAAAAACCGGTTTTTTGAAAATTTTCAAAAACCGGTTTCGGTTTTTCTAAAACCCGAAAACCAAAAAACCGGTTTTTGTGCCCACCACTAATTACAATTTACTCAGGCACGGGGCATATTTGTAAGAAGATAGATGCTGTAATAAAATGCTTCGTAACTTTCTATATTAGAAGTTGTCATGTATGGAAAAAAAATTGAATGGACAAACAAAGCTTCACTTAAGATATTGTATAATTTTCAGACTCATTGACGCATAAACATGTGAGAAAAAAAAAATAAAATGTAAAATTTGTTACAATTGTCCCTGGTTTCCCCTACTAATAACAATAAACTCAGAGAGTAAGTTAAATTGAAGTACTATACTTATGCATAGCATATTCGGAAGTATTAATTGCTTTCTTTCCATGTCGCAATTCACTACATATTCTAAGTTAAATAGCTCCCGAAGCGCCTCACGACGCCTGATATAAACACAAACAATTGGTCCCTTTTTCTGAGATTTAGATCCGGCCCTGCTTCTTAAATTCTCTATATGAGATCGCACAAAATACACAAGGAAATACAATGTTATTTTTAAATAGGCCACATTACGACATTTAAACCAAAGAAAGCAGTAAATCGACTTTTATCTCTTGACGGTTCACAAAAAATAATTAATTAGAAGCAGCAGATAGAATAAGTAGTTAGCACTTCTTACTAATAATAGACTTCACACTGAATTGCTTAATCACAATAATATATTATATATACATATATAAAATGAAGTACATGGATGAATTTTGTGTTTCGTAATTAAGTGACTTCATCGAATGCTTTTAAGAAAAGGTCTTCAAGTGAAAGTTGCATTTTGACTTTGTAATCTTGCGGACTTAAAGGCAATGTAATTGAAGCAAAAAAGTTCTTCCATCAGCCACCTGCAACGTCATTGCTATCAATACAAACCATCTTGCTGTTCTGTCTGTCGCACAGGTTGGTAAACGATTTTATCTAGCAACCTTCGCCAAGTATCTCGGTTTTAGATCAACAACGCTCTTAACGTAATCATCAAGGAAACTTTTTTTTTTTTTTTTTTATGACGAAAGGCAGAGAATATCAAAAAGAGTTACATCAAGATTCGTCTAATACAATCTGCCAATGGAAGATCAAGAGAAAATATGTAATGGAATAATGAATTCAAGGTATGATCGAAAAGTACGGTGAATGTAGTTGCACAGTGCCATCTATCGATGTTATATCCATTTCAACTAGTAAGCCCGGTATCCTAAACCTTTGGTACAGTCAGTGTAGAGTTTGAACGAGTTGCAGGGTTGCCAACCATACGATAATTTATCGTGATATACGATAATTTAAGCCTTAGTACGATATACGATAATACCCTTGCGATAATAGGTCAATATACGATAATTTTAGAACGTCAACTTTTTAGCAGTTTTTGAATGTGCAAATAAATTGTAGGTGTGCATTAAAGAATTATAAAACACACATTTTAACAGTCATTCTCGCCAAAATAAATCAATAACGATTTGAGAATTGGTAACCCTGCATTCCTGCATCCATCACATTTACGTGGAGGTGGCAATATTGTTTGCTCATGATAGATGGTTCTATTATTCGCTTACGTGAATGTTAGGGCCTTTGTTTGGATGTGAAAAACAAAGAAGTTAGAATCGTTTTGTGGCAAGTGAAATTACGTATCGCGTAATTACTTTGCGTAATTAAGTGTGATAAGGATAGTGACACCGATGTGGAGTTCGAAACTGAAGATTACTATATAAGTTGCTATTATTAGTAGTATGATACTTGTTTTTATAATTATCACGCCTATAACGAATATACGATAATTTTCTGTAATATACGATAATTTTAAGGACGAAAATCGATAATTTTATTCTCCGAGGTTGGCAACGCTGACGAGTTGTGACATGTTAGTTGGCTTCCAGAGGCAGAAGAGTGAGGACGTGTTAAGAGCGTATGTCGCGCGTCAATATTAAGTTTCGTTCTAAGCTGCAAAAGAAAGAAAAAAAAGTACCAAAGAACATCATGAAATGTCAAAATCAGTATATGGTGATGAAGGGGCGTCATTGAAGACTGTTTACAAGTGTATGAGCAATTGAAAAGCTGCATGGAGTCGGGTGAAAACGAGCAACGATCGAGACGTCCTTCGACGTCAAAAACAGATGAAAACGTGCAAAGAGTGGCACAAATGATTTGTTCAAACAGACGAATGACTATTGGAGAGCTTTGTGAAGAACTAAAAATCTCGTATGGCTCTGTGAAAAGTATTTTGACCGCCGATTAAATGGATAAATGGCTTTCTTCTTCACCACGAAAATGCGCCGTGCCACATCTTGCTTTTGATCCGCGAGTTTTTGGCCGAAAAAAATATTCCTGTTTGTCCATACCCAAAATAATCTCCGGATATAGCACGTCTGGTTTTTCTCAAAAATTGAGACCGTACTTAAAGCAAAAAGGTTTTGTCACCATTCCTAACATTGAGAGGGCCACGACAGAGCAGTTGAACGCCCTTCGAAAAGAAGCCTTCCAGAAATGCTTCCAGTCATGAATTCAACGTTGGGATAAGTGCACTGCTAACCAAGCACAATACTTCCATCAAATTCCATGTAAGCTTATTACTTTGTTTCTACTAAAATTATTTACTGTATTTTTTGATCACACCTCGCATATTGGTAACGCTCATAAATAACAAATATATATATATATATATATATATATATATATATATATATATATATATATATATATATATATATCTTGAATTTATTAAAGTAAGGATACTATGGATACCAAAACGTGGAAATCATACAATCAAGTAACGGAAATTCTAAAACTCTATAATATTATTCGCGCAGAAAATGTATAAAAAAAAAAAAATCAATTGATGGATCTTATTATGGTAAAAGAAAATTATACTCGTGAATGTAGAAGGTTTGCCAAGTTTTCGAGATTTTTTAAAATGCATTTTCATTTCCATCAGTAGATGGGCGGGCCACAGAAGGTAACGCCTTCTCTTGGGCCAGTGATACCAATTTAAGTGTGGTTTTCGAGAAACTGGAGGAAAAATTAAATTTCTTTGTAAACCTAAAAACTGATACGAGAATTGAGATTAAACTGATACTATAATATCCTACACGTGCTTTTTATTCGTAAATAATATCACGCGTTTTCTTACTCAAGCAAGCAGACAATTAAGCATTATTGTTATTAAGATAAACATTAGCGTCATCATTGTCTAAAGAAAGGTATAAAACACCATTTAAGTTCAACGTCAGTTCCGACTCATTCTTTTAGTTTGCCTGAAGTTCTGAGAGTTTTAACACAACCTAAGCCTCACAGCTTATCTTGAGTTCTAAGGTTTCCTGTCCACTTAGCTTGCCTTGAGCTCTGTAGAAACTGAACTCCTCTCCTAGCTTGCTTACAGCTCTCTGCAACCACCTCGTAGCTTGCCTGAAGCTTTGTGGTTTCCCTGCTCGCTTAGCTTGTCTAGAGCTCTACAGGACACCAAAACGTTTTTCTTTGCCTGCAGTACTAAAAAATCTTGCCTGGAACTCTGTGGAAAATGTTTCCCCCTTGGCTGCCTGGGCTTACAACACCTATTTTAGCCAAACTGCTTTAAAAAATGTTGTATTGTTCTTCAAACTACACTTACAGTAACTTTGTGTTGTATTGTATATAGCAGGAATTTTATAATAAAAAGGTTGTAAGAAAAAAAAAAGCAAATCCCGTGTGTTAAAGCGCTTTACCTACCACCTTATCAATTAAACTCTTCATTATAATACTACGAACATGATACAGTTAAAGAGATATATAGTCATTAAATTTTAATTTCTGTTGAACTACCGGTACTGTATTATTCAAGGATAAAACATTTATACCAGTCGATAAATCACATCTAGCTAAACAAAATATGATTATGCTAAATTATCATGCGTAGCTTTTGAGAAAAACGAAAAAACGAACTTTTGTAACGCTAAAAATATACAGCACTCAGCAGCTTTTTTACTTCTTAGCATAATTTTTAGAGGCTGCAGGAAACTAGTACAGCGGTGGACACTTCTAAATGATACAGCCATATGGAGATTTACGGTTAAGGTGTACCATTTAGAAGTGTCCCCCGCTGTACAACAAACTTCCGTGGAAAGCTGCGTATTGCATTCCTTGTTAATATCTTGCTCGTAGGTTTCGATTGCTTCCATCAAATACTTCTGAACTGAACCACGAACCAAAGAATAATGCGAAGATATTGCATCACTACATACTGCACCACTAGATACTACATTCCTCTAATTTGCCATCGAATTAACACAATCTCAAGAAAACCCACACTTTAATAAAGTGTTGTCCATTGTGTAAACAGACAATTACTTCAGTTTAACGTACAACTCAGACCTAATATGGTCTGCAAACTAAGTTAGGAAGCACTTTTCTGGAATGAAGTTAATCATTAAACGAGAATTTTAAAGACCATGGGCCGTATGCAGAGTCGTTCTGACTCGTGATTTGTAGTGTACTAAAGTGTTCGACTAACATATATTTCCTGCAGTAGTCAAGGCCTTTAGTATGACGGTAATCATACGTCAAAACGACTCTGCATAAGGCGGCCTATTTTTTTACTAGTTATTCTCCCAAGCTCTCTTTGTGAACCTTATGCTTAATACATAATTATTTTTAATTTGCTCTAAATATAAAGATGTGTACACAAAAATGAAAAGTAATATTAAAGTAATACTTACCATTCGTCTCGTGGGTCGGGTAACTGCCTGTGGACGGATATCATATCGCTGACATATTGATTGAAAGCATTCTTCTGCCAACCATCATCTACCAACTTCTTCACTTCCGCCGTTAAGTTTTTGGGCAACACCACTGGCTTCCCCATTTCACCAGGCCCATCAGGGTCCTTTGGTGGTAGCAAAAATCCACCACCATCTTCGGGTCCATTATTATCACCACCGCGTCGCTGGACGGCCACCGACGAGCGACCACCATTGCCCTGAGCAGGGGCGACCGCTGCAGGAGCAACGACAGGTTCTTGCGGTGCGGGAGGTTGCTGTACTAACGCAGCGGCTTCTCGCTTCAATGCAGCGTGGTCCACGTCAGGCACTACCGCGTTCTCTTCACGTTGAACGTGTTTTTGGTCGGCGTACATCATCACCGTCACCGTCAACCACACCAACGGCACTAGAAGCACCAGCTTCACCACAAGAGACCTCCGACGCAGAAGGAACGAAGCCATTTCTTGGCGGTGACGGTGTGGCACAGATCACACACACACTCTGGGAATTCCCTGCTTCGTGACGGACTAGAAACCAATTATGACGTAAGAGGGGATAGAGGCAGGCAGCATGCGTCAGCTGACCATGACTTCAACAATCCTGAAACAACCAGAAAAGAAGTACATGAGAAAACTGGTGACAAAATACTTAATACAAGATAAAAAATTACCATCAATAACCTCAATAGAAATCATTAGTGTTAAATGTTCAACCTTTTATATTCTAATGGCACAAGTATCATCAACATTTGGTGTGTGCTTATTGCAGCCAAAATATCGAAGAACTTTATGGTACTTTCAAGCACTATAACGTAATTGATATTTTCAGCAGTAACCAACAGATAGCAAATACAAGTTTACTGACATAATGCATGAAAAATATTCAACTATTATTAATTTTATAATTAAGATTATACGGGTATATAACTGCTAGCGATGCAGTATTATGCGACGTTGTCCCCTTGACGCAAACTACGAAGCAGTATGCTGCTATTTCGTCTGAATGGCTTATTTCTAAGAGTTGCTCCGTATAGACCATTTATCCAACATCCGACGATTACACTTTTAGGCTAGAGTAGTGGTTCTAATCCTTTTTTGATTGACGACACAGTTTACAACCACGACACCGCGACATACTTGTTTGATATACTAAAATTATATAAATTTTACGCAGTGGAATACGCACAGCTTCATCAAACGGGTGCCAAGCATTCAATCTCATTTCCGAGGGCCGCGGTCACTCAGTAGTAGAGCGTTCACCTCTGGTGCTTGGGGTCCCGGGTTCAAACTCTGCTCCCACCAAGTGAACTTTGTGCTGGAAAAACACCCTGTGCGGAGGTTTTCTCGAGGTTCTCCCGTTTTCTCCCACTTTCTTCATTCATCTCTCATCATCATCGTCTCCTTTAGCCTAACCGGCATAATCGTGGGATGTAAAAATCAAAAATTTCATTTCATTTCAATCTCATTTTCTTTCAGGACATGCGTGATTCCTGAAAGAAGGCACCACAGGCAGTCCACAGGCAGTACAGTATATCTCAATATAGTAAATGTTTCTTTTCCCATAATACCTTTCTGAAAGGGGTTAAAATCCCGAAACCCTCCATGTAGTGTACGCCACTGATAATGGTGTAAAACTGAAGTTTCTAAAAGCAGTCACTCTATACAGTATTGAGCATTGTTACTGCCGTTGGAGGCGCTGACTGTTACAGTTTGTCTAAATTCATTCTGACTAATTGGCTCATTAAATACCTAAATATCACGACACACTTTAAGGGACTGAGCGACACAGTAGTGTGTCGCGACACAATGATTGAGAACCACTGGGCTAGAGACGGATGACTAATGAAAGTGAATGATTATGAACGGAATGAAAAACAGGATAACCTCGAAAAAACACAAACATGATGATGTTCCTCCCAAATTCACTTGGTCCGGGATTGAACTAGGGACCTAGTAACCCAACGTGAGCGCTCTAGCACTGAGCCTCCGTGTCGTCCTAGCGGCACTGACTTCAGTAATACACAAATCGTGGTGATATTTGTCTAGTTTTGGAAGAAAAAAAAAAAAAACACGAAATATTGTAGAAACTGCAAGAACTTACAAATAGAGACTGTCTTCGCCATAGCAGCTGCTAGGATTTAAGTTTCATTATATTCAGTTTAATATTCTTTGTAACAAGAAGAAAAAGAAGGAAAGCAGAGAGAAAAGACATTTTCCACGACGAAAACTTAGAATCACTTTAAATCTACATTAATAAATATCTTTGTATAGTTTTTACACTAAATATCTGAAAAAAAAGTGTCATGCATTATCTGAAACCACACCAAAGTGAAGTAATCAGAGATTATAATCATAAATACCCTGTCGGTTACCGATTACTTTCAGCCCTCATTTGTGACATGCGTAAAATTTGCCGTAATTACAACGAATGAGTGACAAGTTATGAAGTGAAACGCTGATTATCTCCCCCCTAAGAAAGCTTACTATATCTGACTGTCAGATCAAGTTCAGAGATTAGTCTTCAGAGGATTATCGTATCTATACGTTTCATAGTATCACGTCGGTTGATTTGTGAAAGGGGATTTTAGTGTCTCTCCCCCTCCCCTCCGGGAGAAGAAGCTGATGAGAGATCAGAAGAACCTTTCCAATACAAAGGAAAGAAAAGAAGATCTTGAATATCAAATTAATCCTTTGAAATGTCAGGTTAAGAGCTTCTGTAATTCGTTCAGAGCTGAATGCCTGATTGCCTCATTTCGTCTTGAGTAGCAAACGCCTTCGACAGAACAGATCAAACGACGGAATGGAAACACAAACAGATTGTTCAATTTCATCTGTGACTGCAACCGGAAATGAGGCAAGAAGCAACTCCAAGAAGGGTGGAAGTTCACCACTCGTAGACGAAGTAAAAGTGTTGGTTTTCTCAGAGGAAGATTGGGTTTTCGGGAGGCTATCTCCAAAACGGTAGGATGGGGAAGGAAAGGGTTGCTCCATCTATACGAGATAGAAGATGGATTTTCAGGGGGAGAGAATGAAGAACCTCAGACAATCCCCAAGAACCAAGAAACCAACCTCCAGATGACGAGAATAATCTTTCCCTTGAGACTCTTCGAAAACAAACTCTCAGCGATAAAATTCAGCTTAGTACCCACGATCAGCGAATCACACTTTAAAAACTTATTTTTTACGCTGGAAATCGAAAATGGATCAATGAAAGTTAAATGTATATAACACAGCAGAAATTTTAATTGATGTATATAAAGGATTTAATTATTTACTTATTTATTTAAACGAAAAACGATATATATACAGATAATACACAAATTATTAAATGTTAAGATACATTTCAGCTATACATAATTTGTTTATTTTTTAATATTCCTCTGAAAAATAATCTTACCTAGTGACAAAACTTTGTCCTAATCTTATTAGTATTATTGTGTGTTACAGTTTCAGCAACTACTATTCTCTTTATCAGACACATTAACTAGTTAAGATAAGGACTCTGATAAAGGCAAAGATATACTACCGAAACCGAACACTGATCAGCAATAGTAAGCATTTGCTTCAATCACATTTCATTTTTATTTACGTCACACATTGTTGCAAAGGCAGAATCACTAACTTCAATAACTACAGTAAATATATACGGTTAATATAAATGATTCATTCTATTTAGAAAAGGTTATATATTTTCAAAAGAACCACAAAGTCACCAAGTTTATCCAGTGGTGCCCACCCCCCCTTATGTCCATGACGCACCCCCCCAATTGTCTATCCGTAGGTGTTCTTCCATGAAAAAATCTTCGATTAATTTTTACCCCCCATCAAATATATTTATATAGATTTTTAACCCCCCCCCAAATATTTCAATGACGCAGTTTGCGTCATAGCCCCCCCTTGTGGGCACCCCTGGTTTATCGTGTGGCAGTACAAGGTTAGTACCTGTCAAAAATGGAGGGAACGCAACAAAAAAGACATCGTCTGGACGTGTGTCGTGTCACCAAAGGGGCACATAATGAACATTTGTAGAGGGTGAGTTTGTGGTTCTTTTCATATGTGTACGTGTAACACTTTTGAAAACAGCCTTTTCAAAACGAATACATCATTTATGCTAACCCTATACCTATACTATAGTAAATATATTAAATATTTTAATACCTTTTTCATAAGCAAATCTAATGTTTTGATTTGTATTTCAAAGAAATGAAACCTCTTTGAAATTAAAACGTGGGTTCATATATACAAGTAATCACTGTTAAGGTAAATATGGCATAAATAACTATAGAAATATTGATTTTAAAAATTAATTTCCAAATACAACAGCCTATACAAATTTTTTTTTTTTTTCGAAAATCCAGGAGAGGACAATTCCCCCTCCTTTTCCTACTCTGTGGACAATCATGCATGTTCCTCTAATACATTACAAACATGGTTTGTGAACTTTTTTTTTTTTTTTTTTTTTCAGTAACACCGACTGTATTTAACTTTAGAGTGGGGTTTTGTCTACAATTAGATCAGCTGACAGTTATCTTCTAGGAGATTTTATAGAACGAAGTTCATGATTAATGTATTTCTATATTTTATTTTTTTAAATTTTGTTTTTGTTTAATTAATTAATTTATTTATTAAGAATTCTACCTTTCGGCAGCACATGAATGTCTGTCTCTTCGTTGATAACTTTTGTATTATCAGTGCCGTGCCGTGGGTGGACGAGTGAGACGACGGCGCCGGCCGCCGAAGTAAGGGGATACAAAATTCGGGACGAAAAAAGAAAAGAAAAAAGAGAGGGGGAAATTAATTGGAATACTAGTAGTATGCACTTAAATCCTCTTCTTGCTTTAGCAAGTGGCCCTATAATGCTACTCATGTTAGGAAAATGCATGTGCATATGTATAAAATAGAAGGGAAAAGTAATAAAATGTGCTCAAAATCAAGGAAAAGCAGGATATATTTTTGAAAACTTTCTTACATTTCGCCATGGTGACGCTTCGCGGCTGGTCTGTAGACCTCAATCATATGTACGGGGACGCCGTCGTATACTCTCGCCCCAAGCCCTGATTTTCCACGACACGGCACTGGGTATTATTATTATTATTATTATTATTATTATTATTATTATTATTATTATTATTATTACTATTATTATTATTATTATTATTATTATTATTATTATTATTATTATTATTTCTTAAGTTCGAACTTGGAAATGTTTCTCGATCTTCAACTTCCTCTTAAGCCCCAAGATTTTCTTCTAGTTTTGGATCAAAAGATCCAAAATATTTCAATCAAGAATTTTCTTGTAGGCCTTATATCTGGAGAACCACTTATAGCGTAGCCCAGCCCAAACTATCACTTAACTCAGTATGATGTGCTTATTCAATAAAAAAATACAAAAACTCGATTTAGGGATCGTTCAAAAATTTTGTGTCCCCTGAACCAAAAACTAATTCTTAGCCAAGATCGTAATCTTTTGATGCATTTTTGAGCATTCCTAAAATTCTTTTTCTAATCATTGATTAGTTGTATTCTTCTTCCTACCCCTCGTTTTCCTTCTATCTTTCCCTCTATGGCGGTATAGAAAAGACCATCCCTTCACTAGGTGTCCAATCAATTGGCCTTCCTACGAACGGTGCTGGCTAAAAGTGTTATCTTCTCTCCTACCCGTCTTAAAACATTCGTTAATTGCTCTCTTCCTCCATCTTCCTCCAACACCACATATCGAAGCTCTCTAAATATGTTCGGTAATGTAAAAGTCTCGGAATCATATAGTGCAATACACCATATACACGGTAGCATTTAACCAACGTCCTCCTTAGTTCAGTATTAAGCCTGCTAATTAAGAGGATCTTTTCTCGTTGTATGCCTCTTTGGCTAAGGCAATTCTTGAGCTGATCCCTTTGGTATAGCGTCTCTCATCAATAAAATCTTCCCAGAAATGATCAACTTCTTCAAATTCTCTTTGTTTTATTCGGGCCTTTAAGCATATTCTCACGACATTTGATTTTTCGACCTTGACTTCAGTTCTATGTTGTTTTCCAGTGTCAACTATTGCTTCCGTCATCTCCTGAAGCTCTTCTTCGGTTCTAGCTATAATAACCGCGTCATCGGCATACCTGACCTTATTCATGACCTCCCTCGCAACCCACTGAAGCTGCATGCAATGAAACAACATTAGAAAAGTAGCGTCGTGAGTTTCGTGACAAACGTCCTAACACTAGTGCTGGAAACGTCAAAATGTTCATGGCAATGCACGCCCCAAAGTTACTCTTTCTGACTGTAAAAAACTCGAGAAGTTTCGTGAGGGGTGTGCGAGCACGCACCGTATAGTCCTGATCTGGCACCTTTAGATTATCATCCTACTGGCTCTACGTGAAGAATTCGTAGCTGACCAACGTTTCAGATTCCGATGGCGGAGTCAAATCGGTTGTGTACAGATGCTGTACTTCCAAAATACAATACTCTTTAGGGGAACCTCCTACTGTAGGGCTGTCATTTCCAACTGCCCGTTGTATGATGTTGGAGTGCGCGTAGAGGAAATGAAGGGAAATAATAAAGTAAAATAAAATAAAACCAGTGTTGCCAGTGCATGAATCATTATGGATACACAAGTTAGCATATCCTGAAAGTCATCAACTAAGCAATCGATGTTGTTTCCCAGTTACGGCTATCTTTTATTAGCACCGCTTTCTTTGCTGCTCCTTGTTCTCTCAGTATGCTTTACTAAGAATGGGAGAGCACGAAAACACCCGGTTGGAAATGACTGATATAGGGATTTTCCTACCCATCCGACACCTGATTAAAGAGCCTGAAGTACCTTCGCATCGTTTATACCTAACGCCTTTATAATGATGAACGTGATCAGAAAGACTTACGAAGCTGAGAAAGAAGAAGAAGAAGTAAAAGAAGAAGAAGAAGAAGAAGAAGAAGAAATAATAATAATATTATGAACAAATTTTGAAAAGTGAATTCCATTTGATAAAAAAGTGCAAAATTCACAAACTTAAAAATTTCACTATTGGATAATTCAAGTGGGGAAAAAGATAATCTTAAAATATTTCAAGTTCCTTTGCCCTAACATGAAATTAACGAGATAAGCTTAACATGTTCTTTTAGCAATATCTGCAAAATTCATTTATTTATGACGTATATTATTTTTTTTAAAGCACTACCATGCTGGCATGTTTCCATTCAGCATATATTTGCATTTAAAGAATCGGAGAAACAACAGTGAAAATTACCAACCGACGAAGCAAGGAAAAGAAAGACTTTAAAAGTACATATCCATAAAACAGCTGCAGAGGACACAGCGCGTGCTAACAAATTCTCTTCTCGAACGCCAAAGAAACAGCGTAGGAGTAGCCTTTCTCCCTTGTGAACACTACTATGAGTTAATTCCATGAACGGACATTAAGACCTAAGCTCAAAGATTTAGTTCCACATCATACAAGAAGCTCTGGCTCTCAGCCAGTGAAAAAGACAAAGAAAAAAGAAAAAAAAACATGGCTGTAAAGCATAGAACAGCTTAGAGAATAAAGCCTGATTTCCTGAACATGTATGGAAGATAATTTGAAAAATATATATTCTTATGACGCGATGGTTCACTTTTGAAATGATCTTTTAGGGAGAAATCCAGTCGGGTGTGACGTTAACGAGAGGACGGAAAATTGAAAGTTGTCCAAAATATGGAACAGGGAAGTGTACACTACTACCTGACAATATATTTTATAGAGAACTAACGGAAATAGATTATTTGATGAACAAATTTAAGAGAATAAGGGTAATTAAGCTTGGAAAGTTTGCTAGCTTATGGATTTGAGTTTAACGTCTCTTTCAGTGCCGAGGCTACATAAGATGTAGACCTACAAGCTTAACATGGAATTCGAGCTACATGAGCTCCCGCTGGAAATCAAACTAGGGTCTTTCGCGTCAAAGGCGCCTACGCTATCCCCCATAGCCATGAGCCACTTGAATCTAAACGGCGTGACAAGCATCTTGGCATTTGAAGGCGGCGCTCCAAGTTCCCTTTAAATGCTGCTAGCAAATGAGAGGCCAGCGGCATTGCCACGTTCATTTTGTACACGTCCACGTCTATCCCTTGCCACCTGATCGCGCTGTAGTTTGTCTGCTTAGCCATAACCACACCCCTTTACCACTTGGCAACGTCGCGCCAGAGCTTGCGTTTTATTCGTTTAGCTGAAATGCCAAGATATTTGTCACAGGCTTTAGCTTATGGAGAAGCCCAGAGCGAAGGAGGCGGCTGCCTACTAAAAGAGCTCAGTCCGAAGCGAGTTTCAATATATCTTTCTCTACCCAAAAGCTTCTCGTTGCCTATTGAAGTTCAGCGTCCCTTTTCAGCAAGGAGGATATATGAGACGTGAACCTACATTTTATTCAAATTTCAAGGCTCCATCACCGGGAATCGCATATACAGAAAAGACAAGCGCTCTAGCCACTAGACAGCGAGAAAGGTTCTACCCAAAATCAATGTCCAATTTGGAACCGAGACTCACTCGAGTTCAAGCGAATGGTCCTGCATAGCGTAGTTGCTAACGCTCTCGTCTTTGGTGCGAGCGGTCCCGGGTTCGCACCATTAATCATCCGTCTGCTTCAGCATAAAGAGCATATCCGTAGGTCCTTAAGCTAAAACTTAATTTCGTTTCATTCGTGTTCGCGCGGGCTGAGGTTCATTATCCTCAATACACTCATGCTTACTATTCTCAAAGAGGCTTAAGATAACTCACTTGAGCTAGGGCTCCAATCGCTAATAGAGGATCGTGACCACTAACGTCATTGGACTGGTGCTAACTAAGGCCTCGGGCTCGCTATCCTTCAAAGGATTGCACTCGCTAACCCTATTTTGGGGCTCGCGCTAGCTCAGAGTCTGTTACACTCAGACTCAGCTAGATCAGATTGGATCTCACAGTCAATAATTGAGCTGGAGTTCGACTGAGCCTTAGAGAAAGGCTCACGAGTTTGGATATCTCGCCTCGTTTTCAATTAGGAAGTAGAAATCGATGGAATGCCATAACTAACACAACTCCTTCCAATCAATACTACAAAAGGGGAAGGTCAAGGAAAAGGACACACAATAATCAAGATTTCTAAGATTATAGAGTACATAGTATGATTAATGACATGCCTCGGCGCAAAGTAGCAATACTTTGAGAAATGGTAGTATGAATGATTCATGACTCAGGATTATAGAATTATATGTCGTACTCTCGATGGTTTGAGAGCTACATCTTGTGAACCATTTTTGAACTTACACTAATCATTGTTTACCCTGTAGTTATTCTACAGAAATGAGACATAGTGATGGAATTGCCTTTCCAATTCTATGCAGCACGTAACAGTGGTGGCTGTAGAAGGGAAGCTATTGTGGGAAATATGAGAATCGGTGCTGTCTTGTAATTTCCTTAAGATTTTTTTTTTCAAATTTCAATTAATAACTTCCTTTTTAAAAACACCACTGCCTTATGCTGCATACGATTGGAAAGGGCACTCGATTTCCATTCTAATGCGCTATGATTCCTCTGTGTACAATAAAAAAGTACAGGGTGAGCAATAAGTAACGTAAGCAAAAATTGGTTCACAACTTGTGGCTTCCAAACGGTTTAGAATGGGACACATGGTCAAATGAACTATTTTTCTTAGAATCACCCATACTACCATTTCCTTAAGTATTTCCACTTGCTCCCGGAACACCCTGTATAGCTCAACATGATTAAATAGGTTTCACTTAGGAGTCACGGTGGCTCAATGGTAAAGCGTTCACCTCTAGTGCTTGGGGTCTCTGGCTCGATTCCAACTCGCGCCAAGTGAACTTTGTGGTGGACAAACACAGGGTGCGTGGATTTGCTCGGAGTTCCTCCCTTTTCCTCCCACTTTGTTCATTTCACCATTTCATCCATTTCTCATGATCACCGTCTCCTTTAACCTAGCCGGCATAACCGTGGGACATAAAACTTAAAATATCTCATTTTTATTTAACTAATCATATTGTTCGACGGCATACCAATCAGTAGATGATGTAAAGCTGAACAAAACTGAATAATTGAGTATAAATTCTAATGTAAAGTTTCCAAGAAAATAGAGAAAAACCTCATTGTAATGGCGTTAAAAAGTGTCACTTGAGTCAATCTGCTGACAGTTAGTTTTCATTCTGCTGAAATGTAACATTTATTTATTTATTTATTTATTTATTTATGTGCTGTTAAAGGAATATATATATAATTTGTTTGATTTTTCCTAATGGTCCTGAGAGTAGCGTAACAATTATGTGTAAATGGATATCTGCAAGCTTTATTCTCATTTTTTTTAACGTTGTATTTACATTCCTTGGATTCCAGAGGGAAACTATTTTTTTAAAATTTTACATTCAACCATTTTATTACCAGGAACACTAAATTATACAACAAACACTATTAGATTAGTTTATGTATAATTTAGGAAATTTAATTTACTGAGTTTTTGTTACCATTTCACGCAGAATAACATTTATTGAAGAAATGTTATTGGAGGTAGCGAAAAGTTAGCGATTCACTTTTAGTCAAGAATTTTGAAAGCATATGTTATTACAGACGTCAGTGCAGACGGTATCCACACCACAACATTATCTACGTTCAAAAAAACGAATAGCCCTGCTAGAAAGGATGAAAAAATGTTTAGAAATGGAGGAGGATGTTTGTTTGCAGAAAGAATACAAATAAGATAAACCATTCTGCTACTTGGGCTAAAACAAAGGAAGAAAGGAAATTGATAACAGAATCCTCTTTTAAGGCTGTTGCATCATTCCCACTTGCATCATTATCTTCTGGATTTAGGTTGATAGAAAGCGAGACGCTGATGCGTATCCAAGCGTAGGTTGGAGGCAGATGAAGCTATATTAAAATTAAGAGATTTAACGCTGCGTTGTTCTTGTTCAAATAAAGAGAGAGAGAAGTTATTGGCATTTCGTAAAACTAACTGACGCTCATATAACACAAAGAAGCCGCATGCATCAATTACCTCTCGCATTTTTCTTTTTGAGAATTATGCCAAACATATTATGACAGGAACTATTACCTGAAGGAAACTTACAACTCTATGGTCACATCGCAATGAAATATTCCTATTTTACTCCTCACATTTTTTTTTTTTTTTTTAATTTTAAAAGATCATTTGTGTTCATGGTCTCTTAAAGTAACCGGTAACCGGTCACATTATTGTTGGGTTGGGATTTCTTTAAAAGTCAAAAAGGTTATTTATAATTTTCTAAAATGCCGTGTGTTACTTAATGGAGGCGACTACTAAAAATGATACAAAAGCTAACCATTTTTCTTTTGCCCGTTTTTCGTAAGTGAAAAGGGTTACTACAATGTAACTTACCACAATAATAATATATAACGTTATTCTACACCCGAAAAGATGAATTAAAAGAATTATCAGTGTTGCCATCCATAGAAATACAGTGTGGTCAGGATATGAATTACCCAAAAATCTAGGTTCAGGCAGAGACTAAAAAAATGAACTAACTCAATCTTAATAGAGGACTTATCATGTTGTCTTGGCTCCTTGTTAACTAATTTTTAAACAATATTTGTATTTATCTTGTATTGTTTATTACAAAATTTATTTTGTACTGTTTATATATATATATATTATATCGCTACGTCTGGATGGAGTAACAGACATTTAAAAAATAACTTTTCCCGCATATTTGCGGTATGAAACGTGTGAATCCGTTAATATCTCGAATTTGATATTTCTTTTTACGATCTTCCCTCCAATCATCGTTCGAAAGAAAAAAAAATAGTAATGGTTGGTTGGAGTCCTGAATTCTTTTTCCTAATCGGCTATATGAGATGTGAACCTACAATTTTAAGGTGAAATCTGAACAAACATATTACATCCAAATTTCAGAGCTGTCCTATCATGAATCAAAACCGGGAACTCGTGCACTAAAAATAGTTCCACTACATAAGTTGATTCCTTTCTGGCCCGATTCTCTCCGATGTAGCCTATTCTTGGTACTTAAGGAAGATCAATATATCCACTGTCGCACCAACAAAGTAAATATCTAAAACAAATATTAAATAAATAATTTAGTATCTAAAACATTTCCCTCGAAAAGACAGCAACAGTAATTCAATTTCGTAAATAATTACGAAATCTTTTCTTCTACCATGACTAAAGCGCATGGAGTTAACCTGGAAAGAAATGAATAAAGCAAATAGTTTAACAAATAAGGAACGTTATCTGCTAGGAAAGATAGAATCGAATGAAGAAAAACGATAACTTTTGTTCTGCTTGTTTAACTTGGTCTCACGAATATTGCAGCAAATCTCGATTAGCATGAAAGGACGTGAAAATCCCTGTTGTTTGCTGGTGATCCAACGAAAGACTCCAGAGTCAGTT
The DNA here is from genome assembly GCF_964235325.1 of Thermobia domestica. Taxonomy (NCBI): domain Eukaryota; kingdom Metazoa; phylum Arthropoda; class Insecta; order Zygentoma; family Lepismatidae; genus Thermobia; species Thermobia domestica. The sequence continues at coordinate 199,648,349 of NC_137468.1, forward strand.
TTAAGTGCAGATCCATGTAAACAGAGAGCACATTAGGGAAAAGTGTCAGAGGCGTAATTAATCTAGGATTGCTCGTCAGATGGAGCCATTCGTCTCCTGAATCATTAATGCGAAGAGACAAAGAGAAAAAGAAGAACCAGAGATTGACATGGAAAGCAGAGAATTCTAAAAGTATATATATTCACAAAGTTCACATTAATTCTCTAGAACTTATCCCGATAATATGAAGAGGAGCATCGATGTGGATCACTGGTAACTACACAAAAGATTACTTGATACATACAACTGAAATTATAATGTTAATAGGGCCATGGCAAAATAAGAATCATATTTGGAGGCCAGGAAAATTAAAAATGAAAAACGAAATTAAATCTTACAGTTTAACGCCTTTTAGACTACGGGAGATGATGATTAAAGCAAGTAAATGATGGAAATATTGGTGGAAGGAGAATGGGGGAATAAATGGGAGGACCCCAAGAAAACTCACGCACACGGTGTTTGTCCACCACAAAGTCCACTTGACACGAGCTGGGATCGAAGGAAGAGCTGTACCCACTAGAGATGAAAACGAATACAAAAAGCTAATTCAGGCCTAGAAATAAGCCTTTAATATTGTTGCAGTGTCTTTAAATTAAAATTTTGTAATTGTCTTTATTAAATTCAACACATACAATTATACCTCTTATTAATATTAGTTGATTTGTTACTTTCGAATTTTAGTGTATCTCTCGTATGAGACGTAAACGATACAAGATCCCACCGGGAATCGAATCCGGGTCTGTACATTGAAGACACATAGCTAACTATAAAGCTACGATGAAGCTATATTATTATTATTATTATTATTATTATTATTATTATTATTATTATTATTATTATTATTATAGTGTAATATTCCTTCGTTTTATTCAACGTGATGAAGAATATTTCCTTCTTTTGGCTAAAAAGTAAAAGTATTAGAAAGTTTTCTTTTGAATGTTATTAAAATGTAAACATAACGCGCTCTATTTTTATATATATATATGTGTGTGTGTCTGTGAGAGAGAGAGAGAGAGAGAGAAAGAGGGAGAGAAGGCAATTCATCTGTGATAAAATTTGGTGGAAAGCAGCTCTGACATGGTTGACTTGGTGCAAAATTGATTTTCTGTTGACTTCTTCAGCATCTTGGCTGGTAGGTCTCTTTGTCAGATATTTGCTTTTCCTAATGTTGAGAGAGAGAGAGAAATGTCGTGCAGAGTCCGTTCCTCTGATTGGAAGCGTCAGCTGCAAACACCTGTGACTGTCCCTACACGTTACGCTACGAGGGACTTATTTGAACGACCCAGCAAACAAATCAAAAGTATTGGCTCACAGCACACGAATAATTTTTATTCCTTTCTTTTAAAAAGATATTTCTTGGAGCTTTCAATATACTATATACGGTATATATATCTAGAAGAAACAAGAAATTGCAAATAATAAATGTATTGCGAGTGTCTGAAGAGTTTCGATAAAATAGCAAAATAAGATTTAAAAAAAAATACTATATCACTCAAAATTCCATTTCTACTTATATTGCAAAGTCAATATTCAAAAAAACGTTTATTTGGCTGTTATAACACCTAATGTGAGCTTCTACTTTTAATATTGCAATTTCATAGAGTTAAAAACGGTCTCAAAGAGTGGGAAACTCATTTTTAAAATAGATTCAGCGCCCGATGAGTATGTTCCATCCCTCCTGTTATCTGATTACTATCTGGTATCCTTTCTTCGCACAGAAAGAATAGGTTTATGGTGAATATTTGAATGCATTTACTTCTTAGAATACACATGGGGAATGAATTGGGACTTAATCGGCATCGGGATGTGTCATTATTCATCTCAGCGACCCTGAACACATACTTACTGGACGCTAACATCGGGTGTTTTCTAGGGATGGCCACAAAGATCCGGTTCCGGCGGAACCGGTTCCGCGAAGAACTTGTTCTTCTAGATCCGGTTTTCAGAACCGGTTCCAGGCGGATCCGAAAACCCGGTTCCAGAACTGGATCTTGAGAACCGGTTCCAGATCTGGATCCGAAAAGCCGGTTCAGACCTGGATCCTAAAAACCGGTTTCCGGAATCTGATCTTCTAGAACCGGATCCGTTCAGACCCGAAAACCGGTTCCACCAGGAACCGGTTCTGGCCATCCCTAGTATTTTCAAGTATCTTTTACTTGTCAATCCATTTTTACCTCCACCCTTCACTACTCAACGCTGATGGCAGATAAATTTGGATTTAAACAGCATCACAAGTGTCACCAAGAGACTCCGAAAACTAGATCAGTCAGTGTACGTAGGTCTTCTTACGAAAATTTCCCTCGACTGACACAAAATTTTCTCTTTTGTTATCAAATTTTCCCTAGTTTGTTGTGTCCAATTCCTTTGACATAAGTTATGTGATAAGGCTAATTTAGTTATATTTTCTATTGAACCAATTGCCAATCACATTTGTTTTATTCATTTGTTTTTGTTGTTTTTACTTTTTTCCTTAAATAACAATACACACAAATACACCGAACCAACAATGAGTGCAAATTATGCCACTTGGAACACACGAACTATTGCTCTTGTATTGGTTTATTTCAGGGTCGGATCCAGGGGGCGATCGCACCCCTCAGAAGAAGAAACTTTTCTTATTTTATATATAAATAAAACCCATCCCAGAGTTTGGCGTTCTTAAAAGTAGCTCTAAGTAGCAGTATTGCAACCTCCCCCAGAAGTCCGTCCTGGATCCGCCCCTGGTTTATTTCTGAACAAACAAACAAACAAACAAAAAATAGTTTTACATTGGTCAATCAATCAGCAAGAGAATTTCCCTGGATTTTCACGTTTTATCGAAAAAATTCTTTTTTCCCTTTTCCCTAAGTTTCTCTACGGAATTTCCCTAGATTAGGGACATTTCCCTCAAACTACGAACACTGCTATAGCCTGGACACTTTTTTATTATTATTTTACGTGTCACTCCTCGCCTCTTCTGCCCTCTTGCCGAGAATGAAATAAAATCATAAGTTATGTCAGGATCTACTCGTGTACAGTCAGCGACAAAAGTTCCTTCAGTTTGGTAAAAATAATTTTGGGGATAATGGTGGTATGGATCACACTTACAGAATTTTTTAAAAAAAAATTTACTGAAAGCTCAATGCTCAAATCGTCCTTTTATTCTGAAGTTCTTTGAAACTAATTTCAGGAAACGGGAAGAACTTTTGTCGCTGACTCTACCGTAAATCATCAAAATCGGTGAAGCGCTCTACGTGTAAAAGGAGTTATCCGTTAAACATCGCTACTTTCATTTTTACTTACATAAATTGAAATTGGAAGTGATAAATGTTTGATCTGTGGTTAGAATATTGATGGAAAATTCAAATTTTAAACGATATTGTGTATTACAAAAAATATCTTTCCCTGAACCGGATAAGTCACTTGACAATGGGAGAAAGAAGGACATGTGGAAGTTCATTTTGGTTGCTCTCAGATGGAATGTAGAGCAGTCATCAATCGTGGTCCTCTTCAATCGCTTAATGAGCTTCCTAAGTGATTGGTATGCTTTGTTGCTAGCAGAGGAATTCACGCCACTCTGTACATTCAATAAATCCAGCGCAAATTTCCCCATAAAACTGACTTTCCCTCAACCCCTCTGACTGTTCGTAAAATATTCAGGGTGTATTTTCACACTGCGATTTCTCCAATCATCATTTCTTGACGTATTCTCCATCACAACTTCATCGTTTTCTTTTTCTTGTCAGCGAGTCGGAACTAAGTTTTCCATCCATGTGAGTACAGTTCTGGTTTCATCACTTAAAAAAAAAAAAAAAAAAAAAAAAAAATCCTATAAAGCACCCATTCTGAGAGTCGCGGCAGTATGACTGGCAAGGCGTCTACCTCCCGAGTGGGTGGCCCTGGATCGTTCTCCAGTGTGGACACAAAAGTTTTCTTGTTCTGCAGGTCTGAGGTTCATCCAGTCTCTCTTAAATGGGTACCTGCGAAGGCCTGAGGAGTACATCACCTGCAAAAGAAGTAAGGCCAAGCCCTTGAGCCTTTACTTAGTCCCAGTGACAGATATGGTAAGTGTCCGAGACAATATCCAGGACATAGCGTAATGAATAATAAGGTAGAAGACTAATGCCACGAAATATACACTACTCCATGCAAAATCTTCTATTGTAGCAATATAAAAAGAAAACTTTATGAAACCATGGATTTGTCATATTGTATAGATGTAAATGCTGCTCGATGATTCGGAAAGAAGGGAAAGAAGAGCTGATACAGAAGACACAGATAAACACTTCTTCCAAATTCGGCCGCGGTAGCACAGTGGCAGAGCGTTCACCTCTAGTGCATGAAGTCCCTGGTTCGATTGCAGCTCTCGCCAATTAGGCTTTGTGCTGGACAAATACCGTGTGCGTGGGCTTTCTCGGGGTTCTCCAGTTGTTTCCAACTTTCTTCATTCTACATTTCTCATCATCACCGTCTCCTTTAGCCTAATCGGCATAAGCGTGCGACGAAAAAGTTACCGAAAAGATTTCATTTTCTTCCTAAATTCCCTGTTGAAATTCTAGTTCTATAGGCTGCACAATAGCCAATCTTATTCCTTGAATGTCAAGAAAGACTGGTGCTGTCTTCATTGTTTCTTTTAGCACCACAAGGAAAGGAGTAGAAAGCCTAACGAAAGCCTAAAGCTTTACAGGAACAAAAAGGAGATACTATGCCGATGTAAGAAAATATTAAATTAATAAACTACCGATGTACTATAGCCGAAATATATAACTAGTTTCTCTAATCTAATTCAAGTGCACAATAGAACACTTTAGTTTTCACACCTTACAAAGTCAATAAATTTCCTTTACATCTACGAGTGTACTTGTCAGTGTTGCCCAGAAACCGAGACAAGAAGAGAAATAATGTCTCGTCTCCTAACGATTACCGGAGAATTCTTTCTCGTTTGATTTTGTAAATTTGTGTAAAAAATAAAAATTATGGCCTAACTTAAAAAAAAAATAAATTATAATACAGTATAATATATCAGAATCCTTCCACGTCTCGAGACAGTTTGCGATTAGTTTTGTTTCCGATTAATGTCATTATCGTCCATGTAGCGACCAGTTTTGATTTACAGATTGATGAGAGTTATGTGCCGAAAAGGAAAAAAAAAAAACTGTTTGCGATCAACTACCGACTAGTTCTTTAACGAAAGCCTACTAAGGATAAATCGCTGAACCAGTTCTGGCGTTTTTATTTTCTTATACCGTCTTATGCATTGTTTTTTACTAATATAGAGAAAAATGAACAAGGATCAAACTTGTCTCTAAATCTGGTACACTTACTTTTCACTATAACCAATGCTAATTATTATTATTATTATTATTATTATTATTCAATGCTCATCAGATGCTATTACATGATTCAATATACTGAATTATATATATATATATATATATATATATTATGCTCAATATGAAATTACTTTTTTAAATACGTGTTTCTGCATACATCGAGAGAAAATATTTCCTTGCTTGTAATTATAAAGAATTAGATATTCCTCCTTAAGATGGTCTTACAAAGATTAGTAATAAGTATTTCCCGCCATTAGTCCATCTTTTATTTCAATTATAAATAATTTGTGTCTCTATACCAGCGCATTTAGAGTCGTGCGCCGTAGCGTAGTTGGTGACGTGCCTACTCAGAAAAAGGGGCCCGAGTTTGATCCTCGACAAGCGCAGAATTTTTTCTCACTTCAATGTAAATCTAGCCTCTGTACAATGGAAACATGGAGTGAAAGATTAAGAATTTTAAAAATCTCGTGAACATCGAAAATTTGCCTCGTTGAAGTAAGTTTCTGTGTTTTGAATTACTTTCATGTCCGTTCAGATATAAATATTGATTAAGAAAACTGGATGATATGCATACTACTTAACTAATGCTAATTATTCAACAATTCAACAGTTAATCCTACGTAAAATTTGAATTTATAACAAAATTAGGGATAATATTGGAACTGCGGGGCCAAAATAAGGTAATATCATCATGTTTACAGGAGAAATGAGTTGATGTTACGTTAAGTGTAGTTACTAAGTACTAACCTAACCTAGCCTAAACCATCAAAAACACATAAAATATAGGAAGAAAGTACGAATATTAAGCGAAGAATTCTGGTCCCCCAAATCCAAATATTCTAACCCAAACTAACGTAATCTACCTAAACTATCAAAAAATCGAGAAAATATAGCAAGAAAGCATGAAATTTAAGCAAAATATTCTGGCCCCCCCAGTTCTAAAAATATGCCCAAAATTATCACTTAATTTTCTCTTCAACAACACAAAAGATTACGGATATCAAAGATTCAGAAGATTACGGATCTCGAATTTCAAAGTTCGCTCTGGATTGGAACCCTTGAAGGCAATTATGGCGGTTTAATATATTATGCTATACAAGTTTAAGAAATTGTAAATAGCGTAAACTGTATACAAATAAACTTGCGAAGAAGTATACATCCATATATCAGCATATACGTACATAGGCGATCATTACGGTGAGGGATTCAAAACACCAACTTTCATTTTGGTAATAGTATACATGAGAACACCCTGTCTTCCGTGCGCGAGGATACTTCATATTATATATTTATACGTTACCAAATTAAATCACTGCGTTGTCTTCATTATATGTGCTTAACATTCTATTTTTACTTTCTAGAATAAATTTTGTTGATTTCGATTCGAAAAATGTTAAATATTTTTAAATTTATATCATGATGCAGACCAAAATCCTTGTTGCATATAATGTAATGCGCTATAGCATATAAAGTACAAGGGCAAATAGGTACGTTCTTTTTTATTTTCGTATCAGTGGATAAGTAAATGAAAGTGGGTTTGTTACCCCCTTTCTAAGTTCGTAGATACTCAATGAATAATCCCTAAAAGTATGAGCGTCCAGCTTCTTCTGGAACTCAGACGGTCTTACGTATACTATATCCTTCATTTTAACCAGTTCAGCATACTATTATCCCGAACTCTAAATTTTTTAAAAGGCGGAATCCATATATACAACACTCGTCGACTCTATATTCATCTCAGCCAGTCTGTACATCATCAGATGCCATTATATACTATTTCAAGCCTCTACAAATAGAATAAACTACAGCTTTAACGTTATCACAATTAGACCATATTATCTGCATTTTATTAAATTAATTGCACTGGTTTAATATTACAGATAAACGCATGTATACACACATATATAAGATGCATAAATGAAAATTATCACATTGTAAGGTGAGATGAAGCAGTTGAGGGGACCTGAAACTTATTGCCCGGACATACTTTCCACATTATCCATTTCACAACATACGCTTTAAACTATTTATTACCTTAACTATTGACAGAATCACATAAAATCTTTATATTTATCCGTCAAAGAGCTATTTTAACTTAACGACATTTCTTAACTATATTTAGTTGTTGTTACTTAATTAGATCTATATCTAACTTCTTTTCATTTTCAATGAAGAACAGCATATATATAAATTTCCTCTTCTTCTAAAATGTTAAATTCTATCATAAATATAAAATGCTTTTCTATTATGAGGGTGAAAAGGCTAACAAATATATGTTTGTAATGAGAATCTGCATAAATATTAAACAATTAAATATATATATATATATTCAAAGAAAACCTATAGTCCCTCAGAGTATAAACACTTCATCCAGTTCCTTACCAGGTGGTAAAGTGCCAAGGACCGACGAGACGTTATCACGTTGGATAGAAACAGATATCCGCTGTATTAAATAAGATGTGGAGCGAACTTCGCCGGAAACACAAGAAATGCGTCTTCCTACCTCCCTAATGAATTCAAGACTTCTTGCACCCCAAGCACCACTTGTTTCAATAGCGATTATTGTTGTTTTGTGTATTTTCTGTGTATATAGGAGAATACCCTGTATATTTTCAAATTCACTATCCTAAGCAGTATACTAAATATCTATTATTGTTTTCAGTTTTTTCTGTGTATATGCAAAATATCCTATTCGTGTTTTTCCTACTTATCTACATTATTAACTTATTATTTTGTATTTCAATTAGTGTTTCTGTATTTGTGTGTCTGTTTGCTCAATGCATTGATGGATATATGTAACAATATTTAACAACACCTTAATTTTCAATAATAAATATAAAATAACTACATTATCGAAAGAGAATGCAATTACATTGTACTGAATTACAATAATAATTTTTATATAATTGTTGTAATTATATATTTTGAAAATGTTAAATTAATCAAAATCTCCTTTAAAATAATATATATTTATGACGTTTCTGAATATAAAACATCTTTGAAAATAAACAGATAAAAACTCGAAATTTTTTCTTCCTTATTGGAAGTAGCTATTTTAGGAGATGAAAACAACACAATTTGTTAAACTATTAAAATATACCTGTAACGGAACGAGGACAAAATTTGGTCCGTTACAAATTTCCTATTACTAAGTGTAAAAATTCTATTAAGATTGCTTTAAAAAATTCAGTATATACATTCGCAAAACATGACGAGAAATTTTCGAGAAGAGAACTTATTCAAAATTTACAAAACAACACCAGAAAACCATTATTTCCATTCTCACTTTGTAGAGAACACTAATTACGGCATAATTCAGGTTTCTACCATGAAGTGCGAACGTAAAATAAAATACCGGACAGGAATGACGAAAGAAGCTTTAGGAGGAAGAAAACTGTTTTGTGGGATCTTGTATAAAGAGTTAAGAAAAAGACATGAAATGCTTCGTGTGGAGTAATACTTGTTTGGGGCAGAAACATTGCAATTAAGCAAAAATGATGGAAAATGACTGGAAACTTTGGAAAATGTGGGTGTGAAGAAAAATTAGTTGGGTCGAGCAGAAAATGAATGAGAGGGCGAAAAGAACAATTTTAAATATTACTGAGAGGAGGAAGAGAAACTGTTTGGGATGTTAGCTAAAAATGAATTGTATCTTGAGCGACGTGCTAGAGGGTATGGTGGCAGGAAAGAAAGGGAGGGGGCGAAGAGGCTACAATTAATGGAGGATATCAAAACAGAAAAATCATACGTGAAGATAAAGAAGTTAGCGAAAGACCGTGGGGCATGAAAGCTTCTCAGTTGCTGTAAGTAACCTGCTAATGCTGGCACGACGACGATGATGATGATAATGATAATAATAATAATGATAATGATGATGATGATGATGGTGGTGGTGGTGATCTACCATGTGAACTTACTGCATAAACCCCTTTAATGTGTTAAACCACAGATGTCTGCGATTCTTTACCTTTAAAGCTACAAGCAGAAATACAAATATCAATTATGAAATGAAATAACAGAGAAATTGTTCGAAAGTGGAAGCTTCCAAGAACAATTACTCTTTGGCAGAAAACAACAGCAAAGCAGAAGAATACGTAACAAAAACTTATTACTTAATGCATTTGAATCCTTACTCAAAATATCTTACGAAATAAGAAGTTGTTGGTGGGAATAAAAGGCGCCTTTTGTCCCCTAATGGAGAAGAAGTAATAAACTAATGTACAGAATAAGATGAAACAGAATTCTTATGATCTCGCTGAGAAATTGTGAGCGAAGTAGATTTCTCTAACTTCTCCTCCGTTGAAATTCTATTCACCTGGGTAATAAGAAATTACAACAAGACTTGTGTAACCTCTTAGACGGACAGTTTGCATCCCTGATGAAGACAACGCATCCGAGAGAGAAACGTTGGAATTCTCACCAGGTAACGGAGGAAATGGTTGCATTCAGAGCGGGCGCTTATTAATAATAGAGGAGACTAATTTGACTTCCATCAGACACGGCACAGTTCCAAATGTATATTTAAGCAGCGGATTCTGAGACAAAAGGAGAAAAGGGAGAATCACACACGGTAAAGGCAAGGAAAGGAGCTTTTCTACTCACAAACGATCCTTTGTTTCGCCTCCAGAATTCTCTTCTTCCACACCAGATAGGCCTTTACCGTATCATTTCCAGAATTTCGAAACAACAGTCAATGTAAATACATAGACTTCAACGTGCAGTGAACTAAAAGCCTTTAATGGAATGGATTCACAATGCTAAACACTACTTTAATTTACGTAATTTCCACTTCCAGAGTCATAGCCTAATGGTTACTTAGAATGTCCAATCCCGGATTCGATCGTAGGCTGGGAGCAAAATACGGGACACAGTCGTAATCCTGAATATACATACACAAATTGATACATGAATGCATAATAGTTAACGTAAAATGACAATTATATACCCATATTACATAACTTCATTATTAACTAGAGTAAATATTGTAAGGATCCCCAATTTAGGATTAGGTTATTTGAGAATGCGCTTTCGAAGCGTTACCCCCCGTAGCGAACGCGACCAAGGTGGCTATTCGGTAATTTTACTTTCTCCACAGCCATACTGTGAACCAGTCAGGGTTTTCAGATCTTTTTTTGCCAGGTCCAGGTCTATACTAGCAGAGTTCCAATACTCTGCACAAAGCATCTTCCAAGCAGCTGTTTCTTGTTAAAATCCCCTTGCCTAGCAACACGTCTTTCCTTTCTTTTCCTTTCCTTTAGACGTTTTTTATACAGCAAGCGGTCTATTGTTCCGAAACCAAATACGCTCGAGCTGACTTTTCTCCGCGTTTTTATTGCTTTCGCGTTTGTGATTAGCCACCCACATTTAAATACATGGTCAGCGTATTCCAAGCGTACGCATGAGTAATAAAAACGCGTGGCGAACGCTTATGATTAGCCATGAGCTATTCAAGCAAGGCATACTATCTTTTATAAGCAGCATACGATACACAAAACCAGGAAGACACGAAGAAAAACACGAATAGGAACCTTGCCTATAATCCGTGGAGGCTGCCTTGAACGAAAAGATTTCTAACCACAAACCGTACCTCGCGAGGCTACCATGAGCTGAAGGGGTTCCCTTATAAAACACCTCTCTGGTCATAAGGAAGATTTAAGATATTAACTTTGTCAACACAAAGACTATTTGTAATATTTTTGTAAAATAAATTAGGTGAAGGGCTAGAATCCCGGACTACCCACACATTATTTCGTTCGGACTCCCGGACTACCAGTTCGAAATCGAGGGATGGATAATTGACTCCTTTGACTCACCCTCTGGACATCCATGATCCTCGGGTAATATAGTATTTTTGGTAATGACCGAGCAGCAGCTGGAATGAAGAAATAGCGAAGTCTTGTCTAGAAATAACAACTTTATGAACCGATAAGTTGCCTTCACATTTCCATTTAAACGCTAGTATGCTACAGATCATAAGTTTGGAAATCAGAAGAAGTCTCTAATTTCTGCCGGTATTACATGGAAGTCAATATTTGTCCCTGACGGGAGTGCAGACAGAGTTTCCGAAAATAGTGCTTCAAGAAAAACATTTGTCCCTAGAAAGAGATGAACACACAGGTGAATGGAGAAAACTGTACAACGCTGAATTTCTGAAAGGAAAAATAACGTCTGAACATCTTAGATGTGTTGACGAGTGTACAATAAAAAAAAAATAATAAAATAAAAAAAAAACTTTGGGTATCAGAGAACATACAAAACGCAATACATTCCCGGCCTAATCTTTTGCAAGTGTAGCACCATATACCAAACATTACTCATACTCGAGAGAACATACAAATACAGTAGAGCGTCGATTATCCGAACGTCGGTCAACCGAACGACCGCTTAACCGAACTGTGTACTCGCTCGCACCTGTTACTCTCCCACCCTACCGTCCATCATCCCCCTCACTCCCAAACCAAGTTTCCCACACTAGTCGCCGCACTGAGCCACCGCTGGCGGAACATTGCTTCTAATGGGCCTTCATAAGGCGCTGCTGACCGGCCAAGCCGCCATTCGCTGTGTTTCAACAATCAGCATACTTCTGTCGGTTTGGCACTGGCTGTAGAAGTAGCGGCAGTATCAAAGCTGTTCACAGCAACAGCTGCGCCAGCTTAGAGGGAGGCGTGTTGCTCCGCGCATGGCAAATAAACATGTACAGTTCGATTATCCGAACAAACCAGTTTTCCGAACACCCATGTCCCCCCAATTACTTCGGATAATCGACGCTCTACTGTATGTTCACTTATAGGCCTAAATATGGTACATGATGATGTTGAAAATTAAAAAAAAATAAAAAATAAAAAAAAGTTGAAATTTCAAAGTAATAACGCATATAATATATAATGAATTTCTGCTAATATATCTCTTCTTCAGGCTCGAAAAATCTTAGGCGCCAGGTAGCTATGGCGACTAGAAGTACGAGTCTGGTGCCGAGATAATTTAAATCCAAAATATGTAGGTCCAAGGAGCAAATTATAGTTGCATTATTATGGTGCCTAGTTTTGAGAACTGGCGTTTAGGTCACAAGAAAAATTTTCGAGCACTGATCTTGTTCTTGATGGTGTTTCGGCAGCCCAACAATCTGCCTGTGTTCGCTGTAGCTTTCTTCAGGGAGGATAAGAGATGGCGCTGTAAACACCAAGTATTGGGGAGCTTTGCTATCAATTCTTATTCAATTTTTATTATTTATAATTCGTTACTTTTGACAATTTTACTATTTGTGACAAATTTAAAACACTGTTTTTAAATTTTAATATATCCATGCGCCGCTTATCCTTTATTATTACATTAACAGTGTGATAAACAATTATATTTCAAACAGGCAAATTCGGCCATTTTGGGACGTGCTATTTTAGTGCATATGCCTACTTCAAACAAATTTGATTTAAAACAAATTTAGTGAAATAGTCCACAAGGCTCTACAGCTGGGACTTCCTTTATAAATCTTCCGAAAGGGAGATAGCTGAAACTGAAAGCTTTTTTCAGCTCCAAACCACCACGATGATCACGAAACATACTAAAACAGTAAAGACGCTGTAAGCCTATAATACTAGTTCTTATAGCACTAAGATACGAATAACTGTAATAACAGTGTGTGATAATCAATCACTAATATGTACAGTAAATGGTAGAAACAATGTAAAGGATGTAGTAACATACGATTTTTTTTAAAAGAAAGGTATTATGATCTTTTTGGTGCAAAAAGTGATATATATGTAGCCGTAGTATAATAGCACGCAGGTTCAACATATATGCATTTATAAAATGTATGCCGACAAATTTTCAATACGTGCATCTAAGAGTGTGTGAAATGTATAGGCACCAACAGAACAAAACACTGGGAGAACAATTTTGAAAGTAAAGAAAAGCTACGGAATATTTGTAGCTATAATATGGCGGCCTGGATATTCTCAATCAGCGCCTGATTTGGGTTTGATATGAACTGGTGTAATAGCAGGCCCGTATCCAGCGGGGTCTAGGAGGGGCCGCCCCCCTAAATTTTTACTGGTCCCCTCTAAAAATTTTCACGGTAGTCTCGTAAATGAACCCTAATATGATGAACTATAATATTGTTAGATCGCCCCCCCCCCTAACTTCTACCGGGCCATCCCTACATTTTTGGGCTGGCTAACCGGCCTGTGTAGTAGTTCCGACTCCTAATGTTCTGGCCAACTAATACAATAATAAAATAATCTTCCTGACATAAATATAAAATATGTACGGTATAATGATAGAACATTATACATATTTTAGTTTAATTTATAGTATATTTTAGCTTTTAGAAAATTTTAAAAACTAGAAGAATTGGTCTTATTAACGCGTTATTTTTGTATGTAGCAAGTATTTTACTTATTTTGTCACTTTCCTTTTAGTATTTCACTTATTTTATTTTTAGTTTACAATAAGAAATTGCAAAATAAAAGCTCACCCTGAAGCTTTCAACAGGGTTCAGAGAAGGCATCCGATGTAGAGCAGTGTTTCTTTCAGAAACAATGTTTCGGGGGGGGGGGATTAAATAATAGACTATTATTTTGGTCTCCTGCAAGGGGCACTCTCAGAGCTCCGGGGCGGGAGGGATGTCCCTCCCCCCAGGTCTGGAAGAAACACTCATGTAGAGTTCTAGCCAAACATCTTGCTTCTGTTGCCGTGACGTTAGGAGCGCATTTTTGCATCGTTTGAAGCTTTGTACTCCGTAACTAAGAAATGTTTTTCTGAGATTTTTGATATATGCTATATTGAAGACTAGTTTTACAAGATGGAATCATTAAATTAAAAATTTGATCACAAAGGAAATGTCCACTATTAGATATTTTGGCTCTACAGCAGTGGCGTAGGGAAGGGGGGGCAGAGGGGCCGCCCCCCCCCAAAGAGGCCCGACAATGTACTTCAATACTTTGACGTTCGTAATTTTTTATATATTTTTATGTTTATATATTTCTTTGTTTGTAATGTTTCTATATGTACCTATAACAGCACTTGCCCCCCCCCCCAAACACACATCCTGGCTACGCTACTGCTCTACAGTGATGAGCCTTCGAGTTTCTTACGCCACAGAACTAGTTAGAAAAAGGCTGGACATAGGGGACTATATAATAGGTAGATAATACATGGTCTAGGCAGATAATACGTTTCTCACCTAAGAAACCTGATTGGCCAGAACTCTACATAAAGTTACTTTTATACATACACACTTTTAGAGTTCAGGGAGATAAAGGTGGACGATGTCTTGGAATTTAACACGGCATAATGACATTCGAGAAATGGAACATGCTCATTCATTTCTACTATAAAAATTTTACCTTACATGTTAGCATCAGTAGGTGGTAGCTTATGTGCTGGGACTTATGCTTGGAATAAGCGTTTGCGTAGTTCCAAATACTCCAACATACCACCGCGTATAAAATGTTGTGGCTCACGTTCCCCATTGCGTATCGTTCCTGTCCCTTTCCCATAATGAATTCTTCGAAGCAAAATACCCCTGTATATCCAGCAGTTGAAAATGAATACAACAGCTAAATTTATCCTTTCCCTTACACTTCACGGAGCAGTGGATTTTTCCAGAATTCAAGCAAATGGATGATATTTTCCACTGTGTAGTCAGTATCATCCATATTCGAAATTACATGATTGCACGTTCAGCGATTCAATCACTTTCCTGACTTTCCCCTTCGAAGTGGAATAATAATTAGGAATTAGGTTTCTGGCCTTTCGGTATCTATGGCCATGTTATCCCGTCACGTATGAGGGATGATGCCATTAACGATCATACTATCTGAGGAAAGGGATGGAAGGAAGTGGCCTGGAACCTGCATGTTAGGTATCATCCCGACATTTGCCTGGTGTAAATTAGAAAAAAAAAACAGAAAAAGTTCGGTGAGGATGGCTGGCTTGAAAAGCCTTTTACATTTTTTTCGAACGAGTGTCCCCACCGGGAATCGAATCCGGGACCGCTGTACAAAAGAGAGGAGAGCGGTAGCGACTACGCTACGCGGGGTCTTAGGAAGCATGTATTTGAGGTCCTCAGTTTGATACTCGCTGATTATGAAATAGAGCTTTCGACGTTGAACTAGCAGCATGATAAGAAGGTGGAGACATGTCTCAATTACATGTATGAGTTCGGGAACTTCTACCTAAAAAGTCAAAAATAACATCACTGAATCCAGTGCATTAGGCATTGCCGTTCGTAAGAAAATTTTAGTCTTCATTTTCGGCGTTAATCTGATTTCTCCTTGAAAAATCATTGAAAGGATAGTAATTATATTACATACGAGCTCGATTGAAGTCATCTGAACTGAAATTTGTCATTGGATTCTTTTGGTATGCTCTACAAGTTTGTGAAGTTCTATAGCGTTCAAATCTTTGATTTCTAAGTTATAAAATATATGTAAAATAAAAATCAAATGAACGACTTTTTTACTTCTATGCGTAAGTTTACTACGTAAGATATTCAATTCCAACATTCGCTATGGTGCACTTAGTTAATGTAAAGTAAACAGGTAACTGAAAGAACAATATGAAGATACTCTCGTAACGGAATTTAAATCTGGGTTAATATTTTGTATTTCTAACAGTTCGTAAGAATGTAAACTCAGTGAGTGTCTTAAAACATACATATGTACCACTATATTAAACATGAGAAGAGATGTTTTTGAAAGTCTCTTTGTGTATTTGACTAACCCAGTTGCTTTTATGAGCCCGTATTTCGATACCCTTCCTCTCGATTACGTGTCAATGCTTTACATTCAACATGATTTGGTTAAGAAAAACCTCGAACATTATGGAAATACACATACACGTTAGTGAGTACGTTTTTAAAGCAGAATTTGTGTTACTGGAGTGTGCAATGCTCACAAATGGAAGAAGGAACTGTAAAAAAGAAAGGTAAATATTCCACAGATACGAGTTAATGTTTATAAAGCAAGAACTCGTAAGACCAACGTCATACGCTCTTTAACTAGCTTTCCCTAGAGGCACATTTTCCGTTAGTTTAGCGGTTGTTCATCATTTTTCAGACGAACAACGCCAGACACCAGAAAACTGACATCCAAACAGTAATTCAGTGACTCCAATTTTTCAACTGTGTATGTGTGTGCATTCACTCACATATATAGTGCTCATTGGCGTAACTATAACATTTCACCGTGGTCCCTTACTTCTGAACTCTACAAGAACCTTTGAGGAAAAAAAAATCTTTTTACATTACATTTTGAATCCCTCTCTCATTGCCGTTCCAATTGTGATTGGTGATTTTCATTAGCAGTTTCGTTAGAGGGTGTTGAGTCCTCATATTTAATTGTCTTTAAATGCAAGGATGGGGATTATGTGAAAATTCTCACAAACACGTACACTCATGTCCAAAATTATTGTCGCATGTCTATAAATATGTTGTTGTAGGAATATAATTTGATAACGAATTCGCCCGGTATTTCTTATAATGTTAGCATGTGTATAATCGGTAAAGACGTGTATGTGGCAAATTTCATGTCAAAAGAGCAGTAAATAAGAACAACAAAACGAAAATAAAACTTTCTTCTCCATTTAGCAACATTTTATTTTACTCATTCTAATTTTTGTATTTATAATTCGTTTCCTATGAAATTTACCACAAATATACATTTCCCGATTATACACATAGTATCAGTATTAAAAGTACCCTGCAAAAATATTATCAAATTATATTCTTACAAGGAGACAGTTATAGATATGCGACAATAATTTTGGACATGAGTGTACATCAAATTGTGTTAAAATCAAATAATGTTTACGAAAGTAACAATAAAACACATATTTTAAAAAAAATCTGAGCAGGAGAAGGATTACTCTCTCGCTCTCCATTGATTTTAAATAGAAGTAGGGGGAGTGATAGTGAAGTCTAAAAGGTATAAACATATTGCATGAAAATATATTATTTTTTATGTAAGATATCTTTAGATCATTTTTTTTAATCGAATGAGGAGAAGGGAGTAATCCACATCACATTAGGAGGTAAAATCCATGCTCATTCTGACTGATTTTAATTACTGAAAAGAGTTAAAGAAAATATACATAATATTGTATAAAAACCGAATGAATTTTATATCAGCTATTGTAGAACTCTAAAACAATTGGGGAAGGAGTATACGTCTATTCTATTCCTTATTAATCTCAGCTCCACGCAGGGTGAATGACTGAGAAGTCTTAAAGGAAATGTACGATATATTACAGCAAAATCGAACACTTGTAATACAAATTATGGTGGAATTATATGTATTATTTGGAGGAAGTAATTCATCCCATATGAAGGGCCTGAAAACCAGGGTTGTGAAAAAAAATCAGGGTTTTTAAAAAAAACAGGTTAGTGGGTTTTATTGGGCAAATCTGAGGTTTATTAAATTCTGTACGTACACTCATGTCCAAAATGATTATCTGTAATTGTCTTCTTGTAAGAATATAATTTGATAATGTTGCAGTGCATTTTTAATACTGATACTATGTGTATAATCGGGAAATGTATATTTGTGGTAAATTTCATAGGAAAAGAATTGTAAATACGAAAATTAGAATGAGTAAAACAAAATGTTGCTAAATGGACAAAAAAAGTTTTATTTTCGTTTTATTGTTCTTATTTACTGCTCTTTTGACATGAAATTTGCCGATTATACACATACTAACATTATAAGAAATACCGGGCGAATTCGTTATCAAAATTATATTCCTACAACAACATATTCATAGACATGTGACAATAATTTTGGACATAAGTGTACATTCAAAGCCATATCCCAAGTTAAAATACGATTTAAATATTCGTTTTCTATCGTACACATAAAACTATGGAATTTCCTTGAAAAGCCGTGATTGTTCATTGGTATAAGTGCTCACCCCTGGCGTGTAGAGTTCGTGGTTCGAATCCAGTTTCCACCAAGAGGGCTTAGTGGTGGACAAACACCGTGCACATAGGTTTTAAGGGAGTTCTCTCATTTCCTCCTACGTTATTTATTTTATCATCACCGTCTCTTTTAGCCCTGGTGCACAATCCTTAGATATTGCACTAAAATTTTAAAAAAAAGTACAAAGGAAATCTGTGAAACCTCAGCCACGTTTCGTGGGACACACTTTGTACCACTGGCACTTGCTTATATTCCCATTTCCAGAGAGAAGGAAATAGACAATTCTGTAGATTGCTTATATTCCCATTTCCAGAGAGAAGGAAATAGACAATTCTATAGATTGCTTATATTCCCATTTCCAGAGAGAAGGAAATAGACAATTCTATAGATTGCTTATATTCCCATTTCCAGAGAGAAGGAAATAGACAATTCTATAGATTGCTTATATTCCCATTTCCAGAGAGAAGGAAATAGACAATTCTGTAGATTGCTTATATTCCCATTTCCAGAGAGAAGGAAATAGGCAATTCTGTAGATTGCTTATATTCCCATTTCCAGAGAGAAGGAAATAGGCAATTCTGTAGATTGCTTATATTCCCATTTCCAGAGAGAAGGAAATAGACAATTCTATAGATTGCTTATATTCCCATTTCAGAGAGAAGGAAATAGACAATTCTATAGATTGCTTATATTCCCATTTCCAGAGAGAAGGAAATAGACAATTCTATAGATTGCTTATATTCCCATTTCCAGAGAGAAGGAAATAGACAATTCTGTAGATTGCTTATATTCCCATTTCCAGAGAGAAGGAAATAGACAATTCTGTAGATTGCTTATATTCCCATTTCCAGAGAGAAGGAAATAGACAATTCTATAGATTGCTTATATTCCCATTTCCAGAGAGAAGGAAATAGACAATTCTATAGATTGCTTATATTCCCATTTCCAGAGAGAAGGAAATAGACAATTCTATAGATTGCTTATATTCCCATTTCCAGAGAGAAGGAAATAGACAATTCTATAGATTGCTTATATTCCCATTTCCAGAGAGAAGGAAATAGACAATTCTGTAGATTGCTTATATTCCCATTTCCAGAGAGAAGGAAATAGACAATTCTGTAGATTGCTTATATTCCCATTTCCAGAGAGAAGGAAATAGACAATTCTGTAGATTGCTTATATTCCCATTTCCAGAGAGAAGGAAATAGACAATTCTATAGATTGCTTATATTCCCATTTCCAGAGAGAAGGAAATAGACAATTCTGTAGATTGCTTATATTCCCATTTCCAGAGAGAAGGAAATAGACAATTCTATACATTGCTTATATTCCCATTTCCAGAGAGAAGGAAATAGACAATTCTATAGATTGCTTATATTCCTATTTTCAGAGAGAAGGAAATAGACAATTCTATAGATTGCTTATATTCCCATTTCCAGAGAGAAGGAAATAGACAATTCTATAGATTGCTTATATTCCCATTTCCAGAGAGAAGGGAATAGACAATTGTGTAGAGCAACATATGAAAATGAAATGAAATCTTTGAGTTTTACGTCCCACGGTTATGCCGGTTAGGCTAAAGGAGACGGTGATAATGAGTAATGAATGAAATGGTGGAATGAAGAAAGTGGGAGGAAACGGGAGAACCCCGAGGAAACCCACGCACACGGTGTTTGTCCACCACAAAGTCCACTTTGCGGGGGCTGGGATCGAACCCGTGACCGCAAGCACCAGAGGTGAACGTTCTACCACTGATAGAGCAACAGATGTGGGTAATTCTATTTAATACAGAAAATGATTCAAAGATTAGGGGCAGCCGTCCTAACTGACTATTCCTTTACAGTAGTTTCCTTCAAAACATGCCAGGCAAATACTGCGGTAGTACCGAAAGTTCAGGAGCCAAAGGGGGAAAAACGGCTCTATTTAATGGTTGTTTTCTTTAAGATATGAAGTTGTTTTTTTTTTTTTTTTTCTTTAATCCCATTTCCAGTTGCCAATTTGCTTTCTTACAATAGATTGTAATGTACGTCACATACCACACCAGGTACGCAGAAAAGATTCGAAAGTATCCCGATCTGATTGCACTTTAGTGCTGAGAAGATAGAGGAATATCTTTAATATGATGCATTCTCGATTTGTAATTAACTGACACATTGAGAAAGACATTTTACTACCTGTATGTATTATAAAAACAAAGGTAATGTAGTCGAGCTGCTTTTATTCCGACTAATTGAAATGGAGAAATGCCCGTCCTTCGCACGAGTAGAATTAGGATTATGGAAGATATTTGATCCTCTTCTACTTAGGATAGGCCTGAATGAAAGTGTAATACTTAAAAAAAAAAAAAAAAAAACTCCATAAGACATTCCATTTTTTTGCGTGGGGCGCGGTAGCTCAGTGGTAGAGCGTTCACCTCCGGTGCTTGGGGTCCCTGGTTCAATCCCAGCTCGCGCCGTGTGGACTTTGTGGTGGACGAACACGTGCTCGTGGGTTTTCTCGGGGTTCTCCCTTTCCTCCCACTTTCTTCATTCCACCGTTTCATTCATTTCTCATAATCACCGTCTCCTTTAGATTAACCGGCATAACCGTGGGACGTAAAATTTAAAGATTTCATTTCATTTTTCCATTTTTTGCATACATGTTGAACCACCTTTCCCCTTTAGTCAATGTTACATAATGAAACCTGAGCTTGAGGTACGTACTATTTACGTTCAAAAATTCATTTCAAATTATTCAACTATTTCCCCGTAACGGGATCAAAAACAACATGCAACGTCGATTTTAAAAGTGAAGAAAGAAATTATTCTTTTTAAAAAATGCCTTTCTTTCCCTCTTAAAACGGGAATGTTCAAAAACAGGGAGAGACATTTTCCTTTATTTTTAATGAGTTTACATACTGAATTTTATTTTCCTAACTTGATGGGCTCATGAAACTGTGTTTTTGACTGAAAAATTGAAATTAAATCTTTGAGTTTTAAGTCTCTCGGTTATGTGTGAGGGCTAAAGGAGACAGTGGTGATGAGAAATGAAAGTGAGCTTATACGAATTCTCATCATGCGCATACGAATATCCATCATACCATGTGCTCAGCCACGCAGTTTGGACGTCATCACACGAACCGTTCAGAAATTATGACATTTCATATAGTTCATTACTTGTCACCCTGTAGGTTGCGTGGTTATTCTACGTAAATTTTAGGTCTTTTTCAATTTTGGGGCTTCACCTGTATAAATTGTTAAATTGCATTGTTAATATTAGTGTTATATTTAAACAATAATATCTATATTTATTCCTTTATGAGTCATACTTTGACCAAGAGTCAGTGAAACCTTCTCCAACTTCTGAATGTTCTAGCGGATAGAAAAACTTTTGTTTTATTTGGAAACCGTTAGCAAACTTCAACATCGTCACTGTAAGTGCAAAGGAAAGAACCTTCACAATGTGGAAAGAAACGATACACACAATTCTATTCCATTTACAATATAATTAGCTCATAATACAGGGTGTTTCAAAATGAACATCGGAGTTTTAAGGCTTTATAACATTTATTACATGTAACATATAATTATAAATAATACATTAAATGAAAGAGCAATTCAAACAGTTTTTGCTACAAGTGTTCAATGTGAGCACTATTCGTCACACGGCGCACATCTAGTCGATAGGCGAGCTCTTCCCAAACATTGATCAGTGAGTCTGGAGTAATTGTTACAACAACTGTTTCAATCCTCTTTCTTAAGCTCCTCAAACTCCTTAAATACCTCCACACAAACGTCACTGGAGTTCCTAATTCACGACTAACCTTTTAAATTGATTTCTTGGGGCTACGCGTGAAAGATTCTCTCATTCGTTCAACACGTTCTTCAGTCACTCTTGGTCGTCCAGTATTCTTCCCTTTGCAGACAGCCCGTCTTTTCAAACTGATGATACCATCTACGGATATTATGACTTGCTCGATTGCAATTTAACTCAGTACGGAAAGAACGTTGCATTATAACTATAGATTCAGTGCGTACAAAACTATTTGAGTTGCTCTTTCATTTCATGTATTATTTATAATTGTAAGTTAATTAGTAATAAATGCTACAAAGCCTTAAACCCCTGTGAGGCATTCATTTTGAAACACCCTGTGAGAAAAGGACTATGGCCTATATATATATATATATACTATACATATATATATATATATATATATATATATATATATATATATATATATATACGGCCTACTATATATATAAAGTCTATGGCCTATGGAACCCGAGGCTCAATGCTACATTAACACAAGTTCTCCACTGAATTTTATCCTTAGCCAATTGGACCCCAGTTTCTAGCTTGCATTCCTATTTATGTTTGATCCATCTTAATATTATCCTCCCATCTGCGCGTAGGTCTTCCCAATGGTCGTTTTCCGATTGGTCTTTCAGTTAAGATTTTGAAAGCGTTCCTACTTATTTTCCCCATTTTGGCTACATGACCTGCCCACCTAAGCCTCCTAGACTTGATGACTCTAACAATGTTTGATGATCCGTATAAGTTATGTAGTTCCTCGTTGTGAAGTTTCCGCCATTCTTCATTCACGTTTCTCTTGGATCCGAATATTCGTCTCAGGAACTTATTCTCAGATACTTTCAATCTATGTTCTTCCTTCTGAGCAAGCGACCATGTTTCGCAACCATACAGAACAAGAGGCATAGGGGAGTAAATCGTCATGTGTAGTTTTTGAGAAAATCGCTTGGCGATTTTTTTTTTTTTTTTTTTTTTTTTTTTTTTGTAAACTTAAAATTGATGCTTTACAGTAGGCACACCACGTATTAAGATAAGTGGTACAAGGTATACCCTAAGCTATTCATTATGACATGCCAAGACGACAATACACGGCTGTGTTAACAAAATACAGTCTAAACTTATGATGAACTCTTAAACAGTTTTTTTTTTTTTAATTGGAATGTAATATTGTGCAGACATGAAACATCAACAAATAGAACAAATAAAGTTAAGCGAAATTACATGGTCAGTTCTCATGCATCGTTTTCCAGGAAAATAAACTTATTTTTCTGACGCTAAAACGTATGGCATTAATAATTGTTTTTACTGTGCTGCAATAGATTATACATTTATTTTGTGTGTAAAACAAATACTGTTAGCTGGCATACAGTATTTTGTCTATTGTTGTCTGCGTCCTCTTAACTATGGATCTATTCTTATCAAAGACGTCCTCATCACAAGTTGCGCTCAATGCAACCGTGCTCCTTGTGGTTGGGTTAACAAGCAACTTGATTAGTCCAGTCACCATCACACACGAGATCGGCAGATGTTAACAACAATGTTCTACATACACATTTACATGATGCATGTACACACACCGCACCATACATGCACAAGACAGGCTCTCATGATAAGCCGAACAACAGAGATGAGAAGAGGACAATCCAAAAAAATATGTTATTATTGTTGTTTAGTCTTTTTCAAAAACCCTTGACCAACTACTTCTCTTTAAAAGGCTTTGTATCTGTATCAGAAGATACAATTAAATGAAACCATGCTAATTAAATTTCTTTCTATATTGAAGTTTAATGTGCGTTTTCAGTGTTCCGAGGTTTCCTTCAGAAAATTTCCCCTCGTTTATTGAGCGTCCGATTCTTACGAGAGAAGTAATGTTGTAGGAGTAATTTGGCTATATTAAAAGGAGATGTCAACCACATTTCATTTTTTTTATTTTTTCCTTCACTTTTTACACACACACATTATATAGAAACCAATGCAATAGCATTAATGTGTGTGTTCAAAGTAGCACGATTTGCACCCTTTTTTGGCTTCGTATATATATATATATATATATATATATATATATATATATATATATATATATATATATATATATATATATATATATATATATATATATATATATATATATATATATATACATGAAGCCAAAAAAGGGTGCAAATCGTGCTACTTTGAACACACACATTAATGCTATTGCATTGGTTTCTTTCTGAAGAACAAAAAAATTCAAGCATTTATATTGGTAAATCAGTCAACGCGAGAGTTTTCCTGGATTCTTACGTTTTTATCGAAAAATATTCCTCTGAATTTACCTAGAAATTTTCCTAATTAGGGAAATTTCTCCTCAAACTACGAACATTGTGCCTTTTCAGCATCGAAGGTACACGATACATGGAACTACAGTTTAAGGTGGAATCCGAACCGCCACAACGCATTAACATTATTAACGGGAAATCGAGCCCGGGACCATATGCATCAAAACTGCACGTGCTACCCATTACACCAAATAGGGAAAGCTTTGGTCAATTCAAATATTTGTTTGAAACAAAATAATTAAATTCGTTACATGCATTGTGAATATATAGCTTTGTAAAGAGAAGTAAGTGGTCACATTTTACACAGTATATAACCCAGTATGGCATATTATATAAACAAACATTTTCATGAAGGTTGAAATTATTAACCCTACACTATTTCTTATCATCCTGCACACGTCGATTCTGCTTTAGGCAAACTTTTTATCTTTCTAGTCACATTCTTGATATTTCCACATTCACACTTCACATCTACACTAGAAATGTTATCCTCTTTCCAAAGAGTTCACTTTCGTATAGAGTATTCCTATTCTTGCTAATATTTCCTCGTTCACATTTCAAATCTTCAGTCATGAAATATTCGAATATAATAGTAAATGAATAATAAAACAACGAATCTTTGATTTTTCAAATTAGTTTGAACACACTAGTCCAAACCGAACATTATTTGGTCTCCACTGCAAGTCTGCTAACATTCTGCCACAGACGAGAAACATACAGACAATAAACTCGGACAAAAAAGAACTTCAGAATACTAGACGCGAAATTCTCTATACAGAATGTAGAAGAACGCTGCGCTGGGTTGGCAGCCGTACAAGCAAGAATCCTCATACACTCAAAGATAATTTTACAGTCAGTAGTACATGGTACAAAAAGGAAAGTGCCTAGCTTGATCTTCGATGAAACGAGTTTTTTTTATCTTTTTACATCTTGTATCAATATATTTATTACTTCTTCCTAGTTGCTCCTTTACTTTTCGATCGGAGAAAAGAATTTGTGCTTTTTGTAGCATTCAAACACATTACACGCAAAATAGTTTTTTTCCTCAAAGATTAAGATTAAGATTAAGATTATTATTATTATTATTATTATTATTATTATTATTATTATTATTATACACTCAAAAAGAAGGACAGGATGACCCAAAATCTTAAAAGGGGGCCCACTACTGACGTGAAAAAGAAGGGAAAGAAAAAGGCAGAGTGAAAAATCGTTCTGTATCTGAACATTGAAGCATGGTTTTCTTGCAGCAATAGATCCTTCAAACAAAAGTTAACTGATTTTTTTAATGTTTCTACTTTTTTTAGATTCTTTCGTACTTTAACAAAGAAGCGATTAGAACTTTAACTTGTGTGTATCTCAATTTAAAAATGTAGATTATACCGAAAATTTCTGCTTACCTGAATTGCTATATTATATATATAAGTAGGTCTACAGACAAAATTGTACATCTAACAACATTATTCTGACGTTAAGAGTAAAGAGGGCCACTCTTCTTCGACAATATCTGAATCTGACTGGCTGTTTATATAACTCGAATTTCAATGGACAATATAGGAAGAAGTGCACATATGCACTTCTCGTCTGTGCATTTCGCCCATATCACAGCCCAAGTTGTATGCAAAAGGAAGGTCTCATATGTAAAATATTTCCAACGTTTTATCATGTGTTCTCATTTTCGAGGATCAGAGGCGCATCGAAGGGAGGTTGTGGTCAGAGACATCCCAGGATTTTTTCCACGAGGGACAAAAGACTGACATACTTACAGTCACGAATAGATACACCCGTGCACATAATACATCATATAAAACTTTTTAAACCACGTTCCTTATTATCTACAGTAAATAAAGTACAGTGCTATAGTATTTATAAGTGGTTTGGGTACAAAACCTCGCGGGACAAAATCTCGCCTGCCCAAAATCTCGCGAGCCAAAATCTCGCCGGGTCAAAACCTCGTCTTCCAAAACCTCGCGCTCCAAAATATCGCCATACCCAAAATCTCGAGTGACCAAAATCTCGTTGTAATGATCTCGCGACACAGAATCTCGCCTGGTCTAAATTAAGCAAGACGTAGTGTCGCCTGAGAAGAAATGTCGTCAGGATAAAACCTCTTCACGACGATTTCTTCAATGTAGAATGTTCTATATATTACTACATGTATATATTTAGTAATAACACATAATTACACTAAAATAATGACAAGAAAAATTCTAATGCATGCTTTGGAAATCTATATATATATATAAATTAAATGACTATGTTTGTTACATTATACCTCTTGAGCCATCCTACCGATTTCAATCAAATTTTCAACATGGATGAGGTTCGAGCCTAGGATGTCTTTTATAATTTCACTTTGTCAGCACAACAAAAGGGAGGGAGAGTGGGATATATATATATATATATATATATATATATATATATATATACAGAGGTGTAGCTAGAGATTTCGGCGCCCCTACTCTCACCACACCAAGCTCTTCCTTCCTTTTTTAATTTTTACTTATAAGAAAAGCAGCAGATATTGTTATACTACACTGAATTTTTATTAAGCTGCAGGCGAGAATTTGGCCCACGAGGTTTTGGGTAGCGAGGTTTTGGCCCGGCGAGATTTTGGGCGGCGACGTTTTGACCGGCGAGATTTGGGGCGGCGATGTTTTGGCCGGCGATGTTTCGGCCGCGAGATTTTGTCCGTATCCCTTTATAAGTATATAAAGTACTATATTATGTGAGAGCACATTAGTATGTTCTAAAATTTATTTCAAGAACTGAACATCTTCCGAAAATCCAGGGGGGAAACTGCCCCCTTCTACTTGCTGCGGGCGGCCATGGTTGTGAGGGGAGGTGGTTGCAACTGTCTCATTGAGTATTTTGTATACAGATTTGAGGATCATTAAATCTTGGCTCTGCAACAATCTCTTGTGTTTGTGGAGGAGATTTAATCTATACGTGTGACGTAATATCAATTTCTAATGTTTAGCAGATATGAATAGGCTACAGTATATATTTGTGCAGGATAGGAAAAGGAAAGGAGACGGAGGAATTTGTTTTAATTAAAAGTAATCGAATATCATCTCTAGCGACTGGAATGCTCATCTAATTGTGCAAAGTTAACTGAAGCTGGCAGAAAATTTATAAACACCGCACCATAATTATATTCCACGGAGACCCAAGAGAGATTCCGAGTTATAATGCATACATTTGCAGCGTTTCTCAGAGGAAGGTATTGTGTCGCACGCTGTGCAACAAAATCTAAGTAAGGGAGGCTTAAAAGTCTAAATATTTATTATGTTTACGTATAGAAGGAAAAATTTCACTTAAATGGACAACTAATGGAGACGAAGTACCGGAATCTTGTATTTGCAATCTGATCATGAAGGAGTAATGAGAAATGTTTAAATGATGAGGCTAGGATTGCCAACGTTTTAAAATAGAAACACCGGAGTACGTACAGCTCACAGATGACGAGAAGAACCCTAAAACAGGGGTAGCGGGGAAAAGTCAACGACACGGTCAAGTCCATTTTCGGTTTTTGAGGTGTGGTATATACTTAGATGTCGTCTGCTACTCCGGGTAGGTTATCTGTGTGTTATTCCGTTGTAACATTTGAAACCCCCGTGCGAAAAGTGGGCGAGCCCATACCTACGTCACACTACTTCTGCTAGGGTTCTTCTCGTCATCTGTGAGCTTTACTCTCTTAAGATTTTGACACCATCGCTCGTCAAAAATGGAAACAACCTGTGGAAAGATTACCGAACATTTAACATCCAGTTTTGAAGTCGTACCGGACACCAAAAAATTACCGAACATTTAACATCCAGTTTTGAAGTCGTACCGGACACCAAAAAAGAGGTCCAAAATTGAACTGTCTGGTAAAATACCGGACGGTTAGCAACCCTAAGTGAGGCACAATGTTAGGTAAACATGTATTCAACAAAACATACAAGCGAATATAGTTGACTGGTTCGATTTCAGACACATATATTTCATCATGTTTCGTGTTGTAATAAGGAGATATTATTATTATTATTATTATTATTATTATTATTATTATTATTATTATTATTATTATTATTATTACTTGTTATACATCTACTCCCATCGAACATTTCTGGCTACGTCTCTGTCTGAAGAATTCGAAAGTTCATGGGGGAGAGTGTATTAATCACTTCACACTACACTTACATATTCAATTTCAGGAGATTTATAACTTCCAGTTAGAGGAATACCCCTCTAATATGTTTAGATTTAAAAAAAAAAAACACACACACACACACTGCATTTGTGTTTCTTGTGGCTTCATAAACAAGACTTTCACCCTATAAAAATGTCAGCTAACACGATTACTCCACTTCTTAATTACAAAATTATATATTGTTGTTTTATACTAATGGACGCACGTAGCAATGCTTCTAACCAGCAAGGTCTGTGTAAATTGTAAAACACAACAACTTTATGCAAATGAAAAATAAATACAGCTCATTCGTGTTTGCTAACAGAGAAAATAAAAACCTTTTATGCAGTTTTTCTTCACACGAAATCGTCAACTATTTCCCAATCGTCACAGAAGACGACGCTCAAAGCCAAAACGCTTCAGAAAATGGCCACAATTTGCATACAAATCTATGCTAATCTACCTGACGTTTCATTATAACAACGTATAGGCTTACAAACAAACATTTTATTGTTATTATTATCTAATAGGCTTGTTTGGACAAGGGAATGCTCCATTTTGAGAGGAGACAAATGCTTAAATTATTCCAGGGTCATTGTTGATGGCTATTTTTGAATATTATTATGCCTCGTGGCTTCTGCAGTCTTATTTACAAGTTCATGGCAAAATGTCCGACATATATGAGACAATAAGAAAAGATGTTGCCTTGATTTCCAACAAGGGCACTCAAGGTCACAAATAGCCTTTTCACTTCTATTGTTAATAATGTAAACAGGAATTGCTCCACTGAAATTCAAGAATCTGACATTAGAATCAGCATATATGAGGTACTTCCAAAATTTCCGAGAATTTGCCCTAAATATTAAAAAATGAAATTTACTTTAAATCTTAATTTCTACTGTCACCTTCAAAGTAGCCCTTTCAACTGAAATTTCATTTTAGGGAAGAGAAATCGCATGAGGCTAGGTCCGGCGAGTAGGGTAGGAAGAAAACAGTAATAATGTTTTTCGACCTGAGCAATATAGTGTTGATCGTCCTTCGTTTAACCCTTACAAATTATGGCTTTATAAAGGTAAATTATAGACTTTCAGTCAAGCAGCTATAGCATCCTCATTTATTCTAGGATCATGGTTCGTACCGCATTCTATTCAGAATAGAACAGCTTTTCAAACAGTACCATTCACATTTCCCTATCATGTCCCTGAGACGGGAATTTAGAAAGAAAATAAGTATTTTTTGTTTAAAATGTCCCTTTCTAACTTTTTTGTTTCCTTTGGACTTCCTGTGTTAACGCAGAGATCTCAAAAATCAACTGAAAAATCCTAAGGGGTATACTGAATACGTGTACACAGTTTCAGGCTTGTATCTTGGAAAGATAAAAAAAAAAAAAAAAAAATACCAATGTGCTAAAAATATCCCCACAACACCCAATATTCCCGCATAAAACAGGATCTTGGGTAAAAGTTTCCTGAGACATCTCTATTTATATTAGGATCATAGTTCGTACCTCATTTTCTTCAGAATAGAACAGGCTTTCAAACGGTAACATTCGTATATCGCCCTTATATATCTGAGGGGGGGGGATCACGAAAAAGTGAATTTTTTGTTAAAAATATCCCTTTTATTAGGTTTTTGCCCCTCTGGATCCCCCTGCGTTAATGGAGAGATCTGAAAAATCTGAAAAATACTGAGAGGTGCACTGAATGTGTGTGCAAAATTTCAATCTTCAAGGACCAAAAGTAAGCCTGCCAAAAATAAATAAATAAATAATAAAAATACGCCTAACAAAAAATTAGTTTCATTTAAGGTATGACGTCATCACCCTATGCCTTCGATGCAGAAAGGTGTGAAACAATACGTAATGTGTTCAACAATGCCTCCACGCTTGAAAAAAAAAACGAAGTAAAAAGCTTTATTAGTACTTTTTAATTGAACAATGAATATATTAATCTATGGTATAAAAATATACGATATAATTTGAGTGTTAAAAGACGCGGAGTAACCTTCATTGCGATTTGTCTCTTGCTCAACGCCAGGGACTCAGACCCGTCCATCTGGTGTACTGGCTAGTATGCGTGTCTTTAGTGAATTTGATCCCGTGTTCGAGTCTCGGTTGGAGTGCCTGCTAAATTCGAATGCATTAAGATGATCCATGATCCAGATTCTACCTTAGACTGTAGATCAAGGTCTCGGTGCTGAAAAAGGACGCACAACCAGGAACTCAGTCCTACGAGAGTGGCCTCGCATAGCGTAGTCGCTAACGTTCTCTTTTTCGGTGCGAGCGGTTCCGGGCTCGATTCCCGGTGGGGGCACTTGGTCGGAAAAGTGTAAAAACCTTTTTCAGGCTAGCCATCCGTAATGAGGTTTTCCTCATTCCCACCAGGCAAATGCCGGGGTGGTACATAACATATAGGTCCCAGGTCGCTTTCTTCCTTCAATTTCCCTGTCTAGTGTGATTGCTGAGAGACGTCATCCCCCACACGTGACGGGATAAATGGCTTTAGACGCAGAAAACCCAAAAATCTAAATCTAAATTAGTCCCACGAGACGAGACGTTATTTACATGGTGAAACACGAGTTCATCCAAAAGAAACAGGTACAATTTCCGAGACAATTTTTACGATACTTTTTTGACACAAGAGTATCTATAAACTCTTCTCTCGTGGGCAATCTCAGCAACGACAGAAAATTTCAAAGAAAAAGAAAAAAACGAGAGGGACAATGAGTAAGACTGGGCTGTAGGGTCAAAGACTTTTAGTTCTTGTATAGAATGAGTGCGGGTAGTCATTATGTCTCCATTTGTCAAAGATGTGTTCTAAACGCTTCGAGAAGAGTGACTTGCCTTTGACAAGGATCTATCATCTTGACCCTGTTAAGAAGTAAAAAGAGCTTTTCATCACATGAATACTAATTGTCATGTGCAAGAGAATATATATGTGTAATGGAGCCATACATGATATCACTAATTCTAGTTGTCAATTATCCCCCTCTCCGCTGGTCTAGTCAATAGCGTGCGTGTCTTTGGTGAACGGGACTGCGGGTTTGATTTCCAGTGCAAGACCCTTCAATCTTTACAGTGATCTCGATTCCATCTTAAACTGTAGGTCCACATCCCATAGAGCCTCGATGCTGAAAGGGACGATAACTCAATCCAAAGAAACCCAGTTCCCAATTTATATTCCAATCCTACTATATATACACAACTACATAAGCTCACTAACTGACATAAAATAACGGGTACTTTCGGTTGACGTGGAAAGTTGAAATTTGGCATGATTGCAGCTTTTCGGGACTAACCCAAAAGAGAAAATTGCCAAAAGTGATTTTTTTTTTTTTTTTAAGTTTTAGGGAATCTAAAGAGGATGAAGAAATTTTCCATGTTATTTTTTCACCCATACTTTGTACTTGCAATAAAATCTTGAAATTCGGTATGATTGTACGTTATCGTTATTATTACATAAGTAAATCATCAAAAATAAAAATTTCCAACTTTAGAGTGGTTTTATAGGAAACTGAAAAAATCTTTCTCATGTTATTTATATGGAACATCATCTTCGCCCCAAAATGGTTGGGCATTTCCGTCAGGATTAGAATGATGAAATTTGACATGATTGTAGCCTTCCGGGATTAACCTACAGAAAAATTGTCAAAAGTGAAAATTTTTAGTTTTTAAGGGGTCTAAACGGGGGGGGGGGGGAGAAATTTCCGTGCTATTTAAACTGGCGTTTTCTTGGGATACAAAATCTTATCTTTTAGATAGTTGAAATAGGAAAACAAAGAAATAATAAACACTTCTGACCAGAGTATATACACTTGTTTATTAAAAACTAAATTCCAGTGTAACAGTTTCAACAACGTAACGTTGTCTTCATCAGACACTAACTGATTGCACTCAGGCAGTTAGTGTCTGATGAAGACAACGTTACGTTGTTGAAACTGTTACACTGGAATTTAGTTTTTAATAAACAAGTGTATATACTCTGGTCAGAAGTGTTTATTATTTCTTTAGTGAGTTCCAGAGTCGTGATGGATAGAGTTGCACAGGAAAACAAACTTGAAATTCGGCAGAATTGTGGGTGTAAGAGGTGCGGAGTCGTATCTGACCAAACACAGGGTTCTGGGGTCAAAGCTCTCAGCTGCCCAAATTCAGGAGACATTAAGAGCAAATGCAGGAAATTCACTCTTGATTCAAAGGCTGATATACAAGAATGCGAGGCTGTAGGACGAGCCAACTCGAGGGTCTGCTAGCCAAAGGCGAATTGATTCTATATAGCTTAATGTTCATTTCTGCACATCGCACACACGGGATCGGTTGAATGGTAGTCAGTAAATTAATGGATGTATCCAGATAAAAGCTCACATTTCTTTCGTAGCTAGAATTTAAAAGACAAATTCCACTAAAGACTGTGAAAAGAATTACACAAAACTAAATGCTAATGAACTTTTTGCGTTAAGAAAAGGTACACTCATGTCCAAAATTATTGTCGCATGTCTATAAATATGTTGTTGTAGGAATTTAATTCTTGCGAATTCGCAAGGTATTTCTTACAATGTTAGTATGCGTAGAATCCACAAAGACATGTATGTGGCTAATTTCATGTCATGTAAATAAGAACAATAAAACGAAAATAAATCTTTCTTGTCCATTTGGCAACATTTTGTTTTACTCGTCCTATTTTCGTATTTATAATTCCTTTACTATGAAATTTACCACAAATATACATTTCCCGATTATACACATAGTATCAGTATTAAAATTACTCTGCAAAATCATTATCAAATCATATTCTTACAAGAAGACAGTTATAGAAATGCGACAATCATTTTGGACATGAGTGTACATATCATTTTATTATAGGCAACCTTTAATGCTTTGTTCTATACAGGTTGCATATTAGCTAGGGAATATCATATTTAAACGATATACGGAGTATGTTAGAGCCACAGTTGGCCGTAAAGTCGCTAACGGGCTGACTCCCTATCAACGAGTTCGGCCAAGATAATCGATGAAGATATCTATTGCAAAAAAAAAAAAAAAAAAAAAAAAAAAAAAAAAAAAAAAAAAAAAAGGAAATTCAATTGAATTTGAATTTGAATTTGCTTTCGTTTAGGAGTTAACTGACGAACATACGTAATAAAATTACTATTTTATAAAAATTACTATGAGCCTAATAAACGTTTGGGGATTTAGGTCTACACTATAAATGAAACTTGTAAGGAAGTAGATAAAATGTAAGAAATAAATAAATACTATTTTGAGTGAATATGTGTGAATGTATGTATGTATCCGTGGTCTGGTCCGTGTACTCTCAATATATGCCTCTAATATCCATACTTGAGTCGCTCCACATCTCCACGAGTACGTAACTTACTCGTAATTAGGCCTAATCAAATTATATAACGTGCAGGTTTAGTTTTGGCGTACCACTCGAAATAACTGTTGAAAAAATATAATTCTTTCATTAATTTCCTTCTTGTGTCCCCTAGAAGACTTGCGATGGGCTACATGAAAAGTCTCACTTGACATAGAAAAAAGTTCAATGGGGGGCTCCAGAAGTATTTGTTGAAAAAAATACTTTTACGATTTGCGTATAAATACGGCTTCCGAATGTATGGCTCTAAAACTATAGTGTAAAAACACAAACCAACCTGTGCTAGCTGGTCACTAAGAAGCACGAATGCTAACGGTCAGGGCAGAGCGAAGACGATGGGCTCGCGCGGGGGTGCGTCCGAAGGGACCAGGCGCTTCAGCGATGTTGGGTGTACGTATATACAAGGATAGTAACAAGAAGTGGGTTTGGGTAATGGTACGGGTTTTAATAGACTTGTCATGGTTTCATATTAGTAGCGCTCCACTTGTAAACATAAAATACACCTTCTGTACACTGTGCGGAAATACAGCGCTGATGGAAGATAGCATCTAGTAGTCATCTTTCATATGTACTAACTTATTTTATCCATCATGAAGCACTTGTAAGGATTTTACACTAGTAACCCTACACTCGTAAAAATAAAATACGACTATATTACTTTGTATTTATTTCTGTAGCTTGCAAAAATGTGTTCCTTACAAATATTTCTTTTCAAGAAAAGTAATCAATTTTACCTGTAAATCTTCCAAAATGTGGTGCGCCAAAACTACACCAGCAAAACCAGCACCTTACATAAAGCCAAACATAATCATACATTTAGTTCCAGATATATTTACTGCTGTTTGCTTCGTAATATCATTTACCATGTCAGTAATACATCAACTAATTCACACATACATATTACGTAATTTGAGATATCCCTTCCAAATTCATAAAATAACTAAACTATATTATCCAAATTACCAAACCAACTTGTGACATATACAATTTAACTTTGTTTCCACAGACTATGTCCTAACAACATAAAATCAAAATATATGCTTGTGCCATTATTTTGTAACACAATGATTCCATATTTTAGCAGCCTCATTCCATGCAAGACTCATTCCCAAGAAAAATTAAAATGTGAAAGTAAATGGTCGGATGAAAAGAGTGAGTGGTAAAATACGGTGTAAAATAAGGGGGGCTTGAGGCAACTTTAAGCTCAGTATTTAGAACAATTTTGAACCACAGAGGAAACAAACCAGCCGACCTACCTCTGTTAGGGCGGCCACATATTTACCAGAGGCCAGACAACCATGGCGAGATTGGAGAGGCCTTTGTGTAGCATGTGTTCGAGTGAATGTGCGACATAAGGCTTTGTTGCATTTGTTACAGTCTTCTGGTTAATATGCGCCCGGCTTTATAATGGCTCAATGGAAGAACTACCTATTTACCTTTAGGGGCAAGATGGCTCATTGGTACAGCATTTACCTCTGATATCTTGTTCGATCACCGGCCGCGCAATTTTGTGTTGAACAGTGTGTACGTGGTGTCTTCTAGAGATTTTTCTCTCGCATTCTCATTCCACCAATAATTTTATTATCAATTAGTTTCATGAATCATAAGTTTTCTTCAGCCTAAAGCAAATAATCGTGGGACGTAAAACTACACATTTCATTTCATTTTAATTTTAAAACCTGCTTTGGGGCAGAAAACACAATCACAATAAACAGTGATAAAATACGAATAAAATTCAATGGATAAAACATTCATTCATTACATAATGATTGGGTAAGACATAGACTCTTCCTCGCAGAATTTAAAAGAAAAAAAAACTCTTTCGAAAGACAAAAAACGCCTCTTGGTAATGACATAGTTATGTGTACAGAGCGAGAGAAAAACGTGGAGAATTGACACGTTCTTGCTTGAATTTCTTGCCAAACGTTACACACGAGCAGCTATTCACTTCCTCCACTCACGTAGCCTACAAAGACAACAAAATCTCCCTTTTGGCAACAACATTTAAGTTCTCTCCGTGTTGCTAAAGAAAGAGCGAGTAACAGCGTGTACACTTTCTTCCGTGGGATCCGACAGCTGAGACACGATACCAAAGGAAACAGAAACAAATTCTCTCATCTCCTAACAAGTGTTGAGAAACCAAATTACAACTTGTTCTAGTAGACACGTGTTTCCTGTAAATATACAGCTACAAAGGGCTTTAACGATGTCCAATATATTGACTACCGATACCTACTTCATTGTGTTTGTCGCAACAATTTTGTGCGAATTTTCAAACAGTGTCTACGAAGGTTGAGTTTCAACGTTCAACTATAGAGGTGACAGAACTCTTGGCTTGGTTCAATCGTTTGTACAGTCGCTATCTTCATACAGGAGACGCATTCTGAAATGTTTAGTTCCACGTCCCACGATTATGTCCTTTACACTGAGGGAGACTGATATTTAATAAAAGTGAATGTTATGAAAGAATCGGTAAAATGGAAACGTAGGAGGAAACAGGCAAATCCCGAGAAAAGCAATGGACACAAGCTTCTCCATCACAAATTTGTGTGGCAGGGGATGGAACCAGGGACCTCTGACACTCAGGTGAGAGCTCAACCATTGAGTCACCGTGTTTAAAATGTCACTTTAGACAAAGATTTAAGAAACAACAAGTAATTTGAAACAAAATATTTGGAACGTTGCTTCCCAAGACCCTGGCATTTGCTTCACCTCCAGCTCCGCACCTCATATTTCATCTTTTCCTTCCGTTCTTCGCACGGCAACAATACGTTTATGGCATCATTATTCTTTGCTCAAAATTTAAACCACTTTCCACTTGAGAATACAAATTTTATTAAAGTGAAATTATAAGAGTTTATATCGACTAAAGTGCTCGTGTGTTCAAAAATTCATTTCAAATGGTTCATCCCTTTTACCGCTGATGATGAGACTGACAAACTCGATGTCATTTTTATATAAAAAAAAAAGTATAAATTGCCTCCCTTTCCTCGTTCAAAGTTGAATTTCCGGAAATGTTGCTTTGAATAAGGAATTTATACATTAAGTGTTATAGTCCTAATATGTCTCTAATGTTAAGGGATTGCGAGATATGACCACCTTCTTATAACAATTGCAACAGTCTACTAAGAGAATCAAAGAACGCTGAAGTACATCTTTAATTATTTTAAATTAAAAGTCTAAACATTAACCTTAAGAGATTTTGAGACATGGCAATCTTGTTATAATAATTGTAACCCACCCTTTTCTCTTTCCTTTTTCCTTTTACGGAAAATATCAAGAAAAGATGAAACAATTTTCTAATTCTTTTAAATAGGAAGTCCATTTACGAATTTCCATGTCAATATCATTCAGCAATGTACTATAACAATAGCCAATCCTATTTCCTCCTCTACCAAGAATCCTTTCTTAGTGGTACTTTACGTCACAAGTCGTATGCACTGTCGAAATTTTAAAGTTTTTAACATTGATTAGTGTGATTTGACCTGGGCGCTGATCAGTCATGGCTTTTTGTTTTATATATACTGGTAAAGATATATTTATTTTCTCACAGATCGTTGCGGAATGTTTAATTTAAAATTTGTTCACATTTAGCAAAGCAATTAGAATTTACTTATTACAACATTCCATTTTGATAAAACGCCGTTTCCTCAACTGAGGAAGGGCTGAATCGTGTGTATCTGTATGAAACATATTTTTCTATTATTATGAAAGTTACTTTTAGGACAAAGCATGGTTTTTTTTTTTTTTATGTTTCTTCCAAAAGTGTGTTACTTTGTTACATCCTGAATATGAATCAGTAATTATGGTTTTGTATTTAAATTCCAAACTATGCTAGGCGTATGAATGAAATGTTATAAACCACCCATGTCCCTCTGTCTGTCTTCTACTAACATGTGTCAGAAGAAATGTGGTTTGGTGCAATACATTCAGCGTCCCAAGAACAGATTCTATCTCCTCCATTAAGCCTTTGTTGAAACTAAAATTAATACAAGCAATCAGCGATTTCCTGTTAAGAACTTTTTATATGAAGTCACCATTCCATCGAGACCTTTGTTACTCGATTCACACGAAAGTTGTACAAATGTAGTGCCACTTGCGGTTTCAATATTGATTCGCATATACCAAAAACGGTAATAGGACACAAAAATTTTGTTTAATATATGTACTCTGTATCTATAGAATATATTTAATCTCAGCATCTATTCTTCTATCAAAACCAGAACTTAAAAAAAAAAAAAAAAAAAAAAAAAAAAACTAATAATTTCAGGTTTCAATACTGATTCTTATGTATAATAATTGTAAGACATAATAATTGAGAGAGATATTATTCAGTTCAAAATATTTTGTCCTTGCGAATTCTGTCGAAGAATTTGAAGCTTAAAAAATATAAAACTATAATAATTCTTGGTTGTCCTGTATGGTTGAGAAACATTGTCGCTTACTCTAAGGGAAGAAGGCAGACAAAGTATTTGAGAATAAAATCCTGAAGGAATATTTGGATCCAACGGAAACAGGGACTGGCGGAAACTTCATAACGAGGAACTAAATCGTTTATACGTTTTACCAAACACTGTTACGGTCATCAAGTCTGCGAGGCTCAGGTGGGCAGGTTATGCAGCCAGAATGGAAGACAGTAGAAACGCTTTCAAAGTTGTAACTGGAAATCCAATCGGAAAACGTCTATTAGGAAGACCTAAACGCAGATGGGCGGACAATATTAAGGCTCAGTCATACAAGGGAGAAAACTTAAAACTGACGAACAGGGATAAAAGGGGCGTGATTTTTTAGATGTTATTTGCGTGGCTTTCATCCCTGACGTAGCACAATACGTCACAAGATTGACAGAGATCTTCTCAGTCAAAGTCCCTTGCACCTCCACAATGGTCAGAATCCGACTCAGGAAATAGTCCCTACATTCTACACGTTGGAGCCAACTGCTCAGCTGACGAGAAAGTTTTGAGGAGAAAGAATCCTGCGGAAATTGTGGACAAGAGTCCGTGAAAACCCGGCGAAGACCTCTTTTGCCCTGTGTGCTCGGGCTCGCAAATTTCCGCTTCTAAACACAACAGATAGGAGGAGGGAGAAGTTGACACTTGCTTGTAGGGGGTAATGCTCAAAACCTGTTTGAGACTTCTAGCTTCAAGTGCCCATCAGCCTGCAAATCTATCCATGCGATACGATTGCCGTTACGCATAGAAAAGCCAGTTCGAGTTGTTCAAACTATGCGAAGAGAAAAGAAGTGTAACTACATTTTATCCTCCCCCAGCAAGGTAATACCCAAGACTCCTCGATCCATGATCAACATTTTTCGTAGTAGAATCGCAGATAATTTAATTATAACTAGGGCTAGAATGTATATAATTTTGACTTTTTTTTTATTTGGTAAGTAACAAAATAACAACATGGGACCGCGGTGGCTCAGTGGTAGAGCGTTCACCTCTGGTGCATAGGGTCCTTGGTTCGACCCCAGCTCGCGGCAAGTTAGCTTTGTGGTATACGTGGGTTTTCCCGAGGTTCTCCTCTTTCCTCCCACTCTCATCATTTCATTCATTTCTCATCATCACCGTCTCCTTTAGCCTAACCACCATAGGGCGTAAAACTTAAAGATTCCATTGGTTTTTCAAAATAACGACGTGTTGGTTTCGGACGTCGTCCATGTAATGAAAGAAATAACGCTCTTGACCTTCCATCCTAAAAGTATTTTTGGCATTTTTGCTGTTTTTGATGGACTGGATATTTTATTGCCTTTCTGAAGCTTTTTTGCACATTTTTCGAGCTTTTCAATTTTTCTTTTAAAAATAAGAACTCGGCTACAATTTCCCTATTGTTTCTGCACAAGTTGAGATAACATTCTCTATATGTAAAAAATGCACTACAGTTCAACAATGATCTCTCGTGTGAACCTATAATTTGTTCCGCTGTATCAAACATATTATAAAAGTATTGCATAGGTAGACCTATAATTTTGTGTTGCAAGGTGACGTACTTTAATTCAAACTTATTTTGATGTATTTGTAGTAAATTTTAGCTAAGTTATAATGAAAATAGCATATTTTAGTATAATATTTGACGTCATAGTATATTTTAAGGCTCTTTATACTGCATTTTCCACGACGTTTACGACAAGCCTTTTCTACGTGTTTTTTGTTTATCGTATTTTTTAAATGGCGAGTCGAAATTATAGGAAAGCTCTGAGCCCTAATTATAAAAAAGACTGCTATATCTGTGATGTGTAAATGCATACAGTCACTAAAAATTCATGAAATGGAAACCGCTGTGTTGCACACTTTATTCAGTACATGCATTGTTTGCGTTTCCGAAAACTTACGATTAATCGCTTAGTTTTGCGGCATAGTTGTTACGCCCATAGGTGGGGGATGATTGTAGATCGGTTTACATTTCACCAGAAGGTTGTGGTGAAAGGGAAATTGTTACAATAATCCCCCGCAGCTCCAAAGCCACTCTCGAGGCTATAGCTGTATTTTGTTTATTTATTTATTTTCTTTCCAACTCCACTTCCCCAGTTGTGTGATCGCCGAACCCAAATCCAGAAATATTTCCAAAAGATAATCACTATTGAGTTAGGTATTATTTTTTGTACTTTGATACAAGTACAATGTACTGACTCAAATTTGTATTGGGTACAGGTACTAGGAAAAAGCTAGCCAAAGTACCCAAGATAGGTACCGTACAGGCGCTGATCAAAGTGCCTAAGATACTATTCTAGGTACAAGATCCTATCCAATTATCTCCCATTCTGAAATAAAAGTGATAACAGAATTCGTCAAATTTTACAGAAAAAAGAATATACTTATTTATTCTACTTGTTTATATATTTTTTATTTATTGTAACAACACAATAGGCATTCTGCCTATTTACAGTGTTTATATATGGTAAACGAGATTATTTTTTTACACAAAAAATACATATTTTTTTACTGTTTCATTAATTCAGCTTATCAGGTTGCAAAGTGTATTCCTAAACACTCTTTCAGACATATTGAATAAGTCTATCACTTTACACTTTTCTTCAATATTGTTGTAGTAAGATCTCATTCTCCATAAAGAAGATCTATATACCTAGGTAGGATGTCAATACGTGCTTTCTTACAGTACATGGTACTACTATTGTTCAACCTCGTTTTAGACGTTGGAACTTGCAGAAATATACAGTTTATATTAGAAGTCAATTCTATGCAATCGATTTTATTATTTAATGTTTTATACAGAAAACTTAAATCATTATCAAACCTACGTTGCTCTAATGTCAGTATATTGAAATTGTTTGCTAGTTCTACGTATGATATATGCGAGGTATAATCCAGTTTTATATATATATATATATATATATATAGTTTCAAAAACTTGCACTGTACTCTTTCAATCATTTGAGTATATTTTGCATTATGAGGAGACCAAATAACAGAAGCGTATTCTAGTTGGGGTTTTATATAGGAATAATATATAATTTCAAAATTGTCATGTGGCTAAGGAAGTCTTTACTTATACGATTTGTGTAAGTAATAGTTTCAAATGTATATATGTGTTATTGTTAATTTTATTTCCTTGAAGTACAAATGACTTACACAATTCAAACAAAAAAAGTCAATCTATGCTTAGCTTCTTAAAAAGTAACACATTGTGGAAATCTCCGGAATGGCGTCAAATTTCATCCTTCTGGAATGTCAAGTTTGAAAAACTGGAATGTCAAACGAAGTGACAATTCTTCCGAAGTTTCACTAAATGGGTGTCAATTTGCACTAAACAAAAGTTCAAAAGAACTTGTTTTGTGTGAGAGGAATAACCTTCCGAAGTTTGTCGTATAGATCTAGTAAGAACCCGTATATTAATTTAGCTTCCTTCAAGTATAAATGCAATAGAAATAAGACAGTTCTAAGGGGCAAAATATGCTACACTAAACAACAAAAACATTTAAGTCATTAGGTGAATAGTGGTAGAAACACATACATGCAAACATACATATGTTTTTGAAATTCGTAAGAAACGTTCACTATGCAATACAATATTAATAAGTTTAAAGTGTTCCTATCTTTCTCCATATTTCTTTTCTTAAGCTTCATAACACCTTAAAAACAATTTAATAAATTACATGTACATGTATAGAGTGTTACAATACCAACGCGAAAAACCTTTGGGCAAGGGCCCCGATTTCTCTGTAAATTTGCGGGGGGGGGGGCATTTATATGTAGAAGGTATATATATATATATGAAGATTTTAAGACAAATTGCACTCAAATTATGCCAAATATTATATATTCATAAATACAATAGAGGCCCACATGAGTTTTGGGGGCCCGGGCCCCCCAGGATCGGCGCCCTTGCCTTTGGAGGCTTATTACGGTAACCAAAACAAGAAAAACGTCCCGCAAAGAATACTCAAATCCCTTGCGCACACAATGCGGAGTTCTGAAAGTTTTTTTTTCTTTCTTTTTAACAGAAAAGATATGACCGACGGTGATTTATGAAACTGCACTGTCTACGATGGATAGTTTTTGAAAATATAATTAGGCCTGTAAAGTTTACTTTCCGACACATTCGACATCTTATAACTCCGAAACTAGTTTCACTAAACAAAAGTTCAGAAAGGATTTTTCATGTGTCCGGAATAACATCCCGAAAATTGTTATATAGGTTTTGTTACACCCTGTAGACCTATAATATTGTCGGTGTTAAAGAAAAAGTCATTAACTGCAATTTTTGTTGATTTTAAGTTATTTGTTATATTGGATAATTTTCAGTATAAACTTCATGTTGATCATCGAGATTTGCTAATAGTTGGAGGTTGAAACAGATGTAGTTGATTACGTCT
This sequence comes from Thermobia domestica, assembly GCF_964235325.1. Classification (NCBI taxonomy): domain Eukaryota; kingdom Metazoa; phylum Arthropoda; class Insecta; order Zygentoma; family Lepismatidae; genus Thermobia; species Thermobia domestica. The sequence continues at coordinate 199,691,097 of NC_137468.1, forward strand.
TCAACATGAAGTTTATGCTAAAAATGATCCAATATAAGAAATAACTTAAAATCACAAAATTACAGTTAATGACTTTTTCCTTAAGGTCGACGATATTACTAATTTAGCTTCCTTCAAGTACAAGTCACATTGAAGTGAGGTAATTCTAACAAAATAAGCAACATATGCTATATTAGAACCAAACAACAATAACATTAAATCATTACGTTAACAATATGACAAACACATACACGTAACCAGTAAGGTTCTTGAAATTAGTCTACAGAAAACGTTTACTATGCAATGCAGTAAGAATAATTACGCACGTACGTATCAACATTTTTTTTTTTTTTTTTAAATAAGGATTTCTTATCTTTCTGTATATTTAGTTTTCTAAGCACTATAATACTTCAGGGAGAACTTACATGATACAAGGGTAAGTCATAAGTCTTGTAATATTCTGGTACACGATAATTTGAATACTTTATTTGAAAATAATATTCTCAACAGGTCGGGTCGAGCCAAGGTACAAGCCGACCTGACCAGTGTCCCGAGATGGTCTGAGCTGACCCGTTTGAGAACACTATTTGAAAAAGAAAAAACTAATAAGCGTTTCTTTTCTACAAAGTGGGTTTCGGATTTAGATTTGCAGCAGCAAAATCATTATCACCACAATTTCCTCTGGTGGATAGAATTGGAACTAATTTGCATCCTTACACATCCTTCTGCATGTTCCCAACTATACTCCTACCAAGTTTTGTTCCATTACAACTTCTGGTAATTCCTCCAGAACCTTAAAAGCAATGATACTTTATGTGGAAAACAAGCCAATGTTTCTAACGAGGGAGGCATCTTTAGGTCAAGGTTTGCGAAATAGATATTTGAGCGTCTTTCGATAGAGTGATAGTCGTTTGATTCGTGTTCGCGTTGTCGTGAACTGAAATTCAACCCAATTCCACACAAAATTACTAAACGTTAAGTATTTCTAAATGTAATCTTCTTAAAACAATGCAAGTAATCAAAACGAAACTTACCCAACGTTACAAAGACTAAAAGCGATATCGAAAACCAGAATCAGAAATGAAATGAAATGAAATTTTGAGTTTTACGTCCCACGGTTATGCCAGTTAGGCTAAAGGAGACGGTGATAATGAGTAATGAATGAAATGGTGGAATGAAGAAAGTGGGAGGAAACGGAAGAAGTACGAGAAAACCCACGCACACGGTGTTTGTCCACCACAAAGTTCACTTGGCGGGAGCAGGGTTTGAACCCGAGACCCCTAGCACCAGAGGTGAACGCTCTACCACTGAGCCACCGCGGAAACCAGAATCAGTGTTGCTCAGAATATAAATAAATAAAAAGAATGAATGGCACTATTGGCTCATTATTGTGTACTTAGAAAGTACTAACATCCATAATAAACCACTCCATTTTAATGGCAATCGTTGATAATTTCGGAACATATACATGGTAGCAGATCACCATGATGTATCTAAGAAATAGGAGCTAGAGGTAGAAGAGGCAAAGTTAGGAATTTGCTATTAAATGCTCTAATCTTGTTGTAATTATGCAGAAACGTACGTAGGGGGTGGGTCCTGGGGGTCCGGACCCCCCGAAATTTCGACTTTTGTGTAAATTTGGCCTAATTTTAGAGGCAATTTTAGGAATTTTAATATAAAATATCCTCACATTGAATTTGGACCTCCCGAAATAAATTCCCGCGTACGCTACTGTAATTATGCAGCATTCAATTACGGTATATAATTTTATCATGAAACCACAGCCGTGGATGCATCCTGGTGATTTTTCGTCATGTACATATTTCACTTTATCACAGCATAGCCCTTTATGCCAGTGTTCATAAAAGATTTTAACTAAAAGGAAATCATTCAAAAAGTAGACTATACTGAGACTTTCTGATAACACGTCCCGCCATTGATATGCACCTACATAAATTTTGTAGAGTCGGCTCCGTTGTTTGGTAGTGGTAACTGTGGCTGGTGTTAGGTAGAATAGACTGTGTATTACTGCAGTGTTACGTATAAAACTGTGGGTTATTATATTTATGCCTGTAAATTTCTGCATTAGGGTTAATTCGAAGTTTCTATTCTTTTCTTTTCTTTTATTTTTTTTAATTTTTTTTTTAGCCCCTTAAAGTTCGAATTAAATAGAATGTACTTTGTTATCTGTATTTTGTAGCAAGGAGCTCACATTATATAGATCTATATATTTGTGTAATTTCTTCATTCGGCGGGAAATACTGACGTGAAATTTCATGTCTTTGAACGGAGAATTTGGGTTCACGAATCTGGTAACACCCAAGGTTATTGCTTCCACAGTTGCCATCAGAGCGAACCGAAGCTCTTTGAAAAATTACTTTTGTTTTAAGCTTGTCAGTGGCAATTTTTGTCTAAATACAAAAGAACCTGATTGGGAAGAAACGAAAGCCACTATATGAAGAGAGCGACCAACATAAGAATAAATTATATAATGTATATAGGGTGAACCTGAAAGATGTGCACAAGCTCAGGGAGGTGATTCGTGACATCAAAAGAAGACAAAAACTTGCCTCTTGGATATTGTCGAATTCCGTGCCGTGTGAGAGTGACAAGGGTGCCAACTTGGAATCAGAACTCGAATCCTGACAATTGCAAAGGAACAGAAAGATGTACACATACTTTGGGAGATTTTTGGTGACACCAAAAGGATACAAAAAGTCCTCTTGCATATTCTCGAATTCCACGTCATGTACGAGTGACAGGGGTGCCAACTTGGAATCAAAGTCGAATCCTGACAATTGGAACGGAATAGAAAGATGTGTACAGCGTACACGACGCGAAATTCGACAACATGCAACAGAACTTTGTGTCTTCTTTTAATGTCACGAATAACCTCCCGAAGTATGTGTACATCTTTCTGATACGTTCCAATTGTCACGATTCGATTTTCGATTCCATATTGGTACCCACCCCTATCACTCTTACACGACGCAGAATTCGAGAACATGCAAAAGGATTTTTTATCTTCTTTTGATGTCATGAATCACCTTTCGGAGTTTCTGCACATATTTCAGGTTCACCCTGTATATATTATTAGAATAGATTTATAAAATAAAAAGTATAAAAGAAATATATATTATTAGGATATATACACACACAATATTATCTTTCCATGTTCTCTCATCTCCATTGTTGCAGAATGAACATTTTTTTCTTACTTTGTACTTGCTTCTGCGCTCATGTAGATACATTTCTACTTTCTTCCGCGGCTTTGTTGGGGACTTCACTGCTCTTGAAATGCACACGTCAAAAATTATCACAGCTGTTAACACAATACACAAAATCACGCTGTTTTTCTTTGCCAGCAGACGTCGCTTGTGGATCTTCCCATGCGAACTATTTTATTGTATCCCTCCGAGTTCAACTGTGGGTGGGGCTTAGGGCCTGTCGAACTTTAAGCACAAGGTGTCGCTACAGTGCAGAGCAATTTTAACCTATTACAAGGGTTTTGTTTTCCACGTACAGTATCAATATATCGAAACTTAGTTTAGAAGTTATATTGCGAATGTGAAGTGCAAAGAACAATGCACAATTCCTTCAAAACGGTTTTCCATTAGCATGTAGGGTTCTGGAGATAATTGCATGTGAAAATGACGTTTTTCCCCCATATTTATACCTAATTTACTCATTAAAAACGATTGTTTTTAAATTTTTGTTCTGAAGGATTTGTGCCGACATGTTTTGTGAAGAATATAAAAAAAACTCGACAGTTCTATCTTTAGTCATAACTGAAAAATCTGTTCAAAACGGAAGGTCTGTACTGCGCGTTTTTCGGGAGGTATGAAGTCCTCTTAAGATGGATCTTCCAGAAATACGAATACAAAGTAGAAACTGGATGGAGTTGGCTAAGGATAGAAGTCAATGGAGAGCTTTTGTGAACGCAACATTGAACCTCCGGGTTTCATAGGCCATAGGATGAGTTAGTTAAGAGATCATGAAGATTCAGCGTCGGAGATCAGTTTCCGTCTCTGACTTTACTTCCTCTTTTGTAACCGGAAGTTATAAATCTATGCTTGCAGTTTCAGTATTAAATTTGAATTATTTCAGGGGTCTACCGTTGTTGTTACTGCTGTTACGGTTGCCTTTTGGTTCCAACAGACCACTTCTGGTTTGTTTTGAAGGTTCTAAATATAGTAAAACCTGTCTTCAACGGACCCTTTATTAAACAGAAACTTTTGTTAAACGGAAATATGTCACGGTCCCATTAATTTACTCTTGAAAATCGTGTTAACTTTCCTTCGTTAAATGGACACTGTATTACGCGGAAAACAGAAGTCAAAAAAAGCCCCTTAACGAAAAAGCTCAATTCCGGAGTGCAACATTTAGAAACTGTTTAGACATCCTATGAGAGGTTAAATATACATATATTTTTTTAGCAAAACAGAGTGATATGCAAACCGGAGCAGACACAACGGATATACATGCTTTAGTTTAGGATTACAGAAAAAGTCTGACAGGAGAAGAGGTGGACGAAGAAGAGAAATAAGGTACTGAGTTGGAAGATGAGTGTAGGCTAACGACTTATCGAGATTCTATCAAAAGTTTAAAGGAACTCCAACATTTGCCTTACATCGAAATGACACTAATATGCTTCGTATGGTTTCTCAGGCTACGTCCCTCTGGAAAATTTAGCAGAGAAGCACCGATGTGTACAGAAAACTCTCCTTGACTATTGAAAGGATTAATTTAATGTTTATACAATATTTGTTGTGTTCAATGTAAGTTTTACGTGCAGTAATTCGTAGTACAAATAAATACTGGAAACTGAGTAAGATGCCAGTCCATTATATGCATTTTTTTCTTTTCTTTTGCATAAGTTTACCTTCATTAACCGGAAACATATCTTTAACGGACTTATACGAATCTCGTTCGATTCCGCTAAAGACAGATTTTACTGTACTGCTTTTACATCTGAAACATGCAACTTCGTATATCTCGATATAGCATCCAAGCTTGAATCAATTACGGATAGCAGTTATATGGTATGAGCTACAGCCCTAGTATGTATTAAGAGCCTTAACCTGAAATAATCCACCCGCTACTGCAAAGCACCTTGAAGTAAAAGTTTATTGCGAAAGCACTATTCAGGTCTGACCTTCTGAATGTAATTTAAGTATACATTCCACATTCACGGCCGGGGAAAACAAGATAATGATGCCGTTCTGTAAATAAAATGAAACCTGGTGAAAAAGGGGGGAAAAAATACAAAGGTAGTAATGGATCTTCTGCTTCGTAGTTTAATTTTCTTTCTTTTTCTCTCTCATTGATGTGAATTGCTACATCAATTTCGTTTTGACTTTTTTTTTCGACTAATGATTGAAGGACATTAAACGACCCTTCAAAATCTGAAGACTGATTATGGTAATTGTTAGTCTTCAGGTTAAGGTCTGTGATATTAATGCCCCGTTCCTACTGAATACATACAAAATAAGAGGATGAACTACACAACACAAGCTGAATTTTATTCTTTCCAGTGATTTTAGTACACACAGATTGATGTAAAGAAGAGAGACTTTGGAGACGCGGTGGTCCAGTGGTACAGAATTCACTTCTGGTGCATGTCGATCCGAACTTGCGCCAAACACCGTTGAGCTTTGTGTGGACAAACACCGTATGCGTGAGTTCTCCCACTTCATTCATTTCTCATCATGACCGTCTTCTTTAGCCTAGCCAGCATAACTGTCGGACGTAAAACTTACAAATTTCATTTCATTTTTTCAAGAGAGATTCTATTCACGTTTAATATTCGACTGGGATTTTACCTTTAGTGTGTAGCGTAGTGTGTAACTAGTGTAGTGTAGTGTGTAGCATCACTGTTAGAAGAAATGATACAAGCTACTGCTTAACAGTGAATATTCTTCATATACTGTACGGTATATAAATAAGATTTAAAAAAAAACTATCAACTGCATTACAATGAAACGAACGACATATTTCTAGCGCCATAAGATTCGTTTTTCTCGAAAACTACGCATCGGAATATACTTGAAGCTTGAAGCATGTAATTTTGTTCGGGCTCATATAATCTATTATTTATTAATATATGATTTATAACATTATAGTCATTCAGGGGATGACCGACAGTTGAGGAATACGGACACTTTTAAGCTTAAAGCGCTGTCAATTCTTTCTGGAAGTGAAGGAGTTGGCGTATCAGTACTACGTGAAACTGTGGGATGTATGGAATGTATATTTGTAAAAGTTTAAAAATGATTACAATATTTTGACGAGAAGGGTCTAAAAATATGAGGTAAGGTGAGAGAGATATGTGAAAAGTCAAGGGTCATTGTAAAATTTAAGTATGTTTTGTTAAGCTCTTGTTTAGAAGTAAAAGTTGTATTGTTCAGCACTCATGGTGGACAACATACAGCTGAAAGTTGTGCAATTACAGGTAGTTGGTTCATAGGTGTACAGTGTTTCTAACTTGCAAAAAATATAGTTAAGTGCAACATATACATTCGGGGTACTTTCGACACACATTTGGGGCACTTTTGACAGATGCTTTTTCCACCCTTTCGTTGTGATTTTTAATAACTATGTATCAAAAATACTACATTAGTGTTAACATATAGAAAATAAAATATTTGTATCATTTTTTCCATTGCATGAGATGCTCCTGGAATTTGAACAAAATGTCAGTAGCTATAGAGGCCGTAAAAAATACAGTGCTACATGGAGTTTTAAATTTATGTATGATCAGTGTTTTCTTTTTTATTGAATGTAGTATGTACTAATAATCAGATACAGTACATTACATTCACAATTAATTATACTGTCAGTGATATATTGTGTTCATTGGGCAAAACACTCCAAACAATAAAGATTCATCTTAGATGGAGAAATGGTTATCCTTCGTTTTTCATTATCATTTGGGTATGAAACAAACGGCTGCGATATATACAACCCCTGTATACACTTATGTTGTGTTGGAATATATAACTCGTAAGTAGAGACCGGGTGTTTAGGTACTAAAATCCTGGAAAATAGGCGGGCAAATAGATACTTAAAATTTAAAAAGTAGTCAGTAAAATAGGCACAAAAATGTATCTTGAAATAATGAAGATAAATATTCAATACAATTAAAAAATAAATTCAAGTCATAGATAATGTTCAAAAGAATATAGAAACATATCTGTTTGTTAATATCTTCTTTAACCGTATATATAAAATAGGGATGGCCATTTCCGGAAAAAGAGTTTTCCGGTTTCCGGAAATCACATTTTCCGTTTTCCGTTTTTCCGGAAAATTTTCCGTTTTCCGATTTTCCGGAAAATTTTCCGTTTCCGTTTTTCCGGAAAATTTTCCGTTTTCCGATTTTCCGGAAAATTTTCCGTTTCCGTTTTTCCGGAAAATTTTCCGTTTCCGTTTTTCCGGAAAATTTTCCGTTTCCGTTTTTCCGGAAAATTTTCCGTCTTCCGATTTTCCGGAAAATTTTCCGTTTTCGATTTTCCGAAAAATTTTCCGTCCCGATTTTCCGGAAAATTTTCCGTTTCCGTTTTTCCGGAAAATTTTCCGTCTTCCGATTTTCCGGAAAATTTTCCGTTTCCGTTTTTCCGGAAAATTTTCCGTCTTTCTAATTTTCCAGTTTCGGGAAGAATTATATTCCGTTTTCCGTTTTCCCTGAAAATGTAGTCATCCCTAGTCTGTAGGAAGTTTAACCTTTTAAAGAGTTCTGGTATATTTATATACCATGGCGTACTACATATCGTCTTTGACCGCTTATTTAGGTTCTATAACAGGTATTTAAGCCGGGATTTTTTTATTTTTCAAGTCAAGGATGGACCAAAGAACACCGCAGATGCGTTTTGGAACCGGATAGTCAACTTGGCGGCGCCAAGTGGTGCGAAGGGACGTGACTTTTTTCTTAAGGCAAATTTCAAAACTTTTTCACGCCTTTAGTTTTCAAGATATCAGATTGAAACTTGCATAAGGATTATGTGTAGACCTACCTTTGGGTATTTATCAATTTTTTTACATCCGTACGTGAAACCGGGGACGGGCCCGAGAGGCGCAAGTGTTACGAAGGGGTGATTTTTTCAGAAAAATTCCGTTTTTTTTTTCGATTTTCCGGTTAAGGTTTATGATACCGACACGTGGTACCGTTGGTAAGTATGCTCTATCGTGAGAAAAATGAGGTATGAACCATGATCCTACGATAAATAGTAAGGAAGCAGTAGCTGTTTGAGTGACAGTCTAAAATTTTGGACATCCTTAAAGGGTTAAATTTCTTGCAATCTGACGTCTTTGTTACATTTCTATCTGATAATTCATTGTTAAGAGCTCTTCTTTGTTCTATCAATCTCTCAAGCATTTCATGTATGCTGTTCCACCGAGTTTTAACTTGCTGTATAAGGAAATGTACTTCCAATCCTAATAACCTTTACTGTTTTTCCAGTTCTGACGTTGCCAACGTACTATATTTAAAGTGGGAAACAATCCGACTAACAACACTTAACATTTTCTCGATTTTCTCTATTGCAAGTCCCTTAATTATAGAGAATTTAGGGTCTGAGCAAAACAACATATGCTTGCATACGGAAGTTCTCGTACCGCACTTGTGATATTACTAGCATTGTCATAGACAATTGCATGTATTTTATCTAAAATATTCCACTACTCTGCAACATGGGCTAAGTGCTGAGTTAGGTTTACCGTTGTGTGCCTCACTTCTATTTCAATTATTTGAAGGACTGAACTTATTGAACTTAGATGGAAGCATATAGTGGGTTGTGATTGTAATATAACTTTCCGTAGCCTGCGAAGCCCAGCTATCTGTTGTCAAATCAATCGATTCCACAGCCACACTTCTCCTTAGAAAACAAGGCCTCAATACGGCGAGTTACAGTTTGCCTGGATGGTGAGTGGTAACTTGGTTCTACTTCATTCATAAATTCAAGAAACCGAATTGCTTCAACGAAAGACAAAGGAAGAAGAATCCTTTGGAGGAATCCTTTGGTACCGTATTACTTATTTTACTATCAAGCACCTCTGCTCTTGCGGAAGAACAAGGTTTAGGGTCTCTGAGATCAGACAAAATTCTTTTCGTTTCTTACGTACTACTATGTTCCCTTATTTGTAAAACATTTTTTCTGGGATCTTTCTGTTACTTTAGATGCATTTGAGCGTGCGCCAGGTGAAGCGATAATCTGAGATATAGAAGTAGCAGCACCTAGATTATCATCTACGTTTATGAAATAATAATAATAATAATAATAATAATAATAATAATAATAATAATAATAATAATAATAATAATAATAATAATAAAAATACATTGATTGCATTAGGAGTTCACAATTTAGTAACAAAACATGAATGTAGAATAATAAGTAGAGCAATCCACATTATGCTTTATTTTTTTCCAAATTATGCTTTATTATGCTTTATTATTAATTTCAATCATTGTTTTACATCAATCGTGTATAACGTATAATATTTACTATACATTAAATGTTCTAAATATCTTGATCTATTTATTAATATTTTATGCAACCAGTTTCTTTCATATTTAATGAACTTTCTACCTAATGCACTGTAAAGAGAGGCTTTACTCGAGTCAGTTTTTTTTTTTTTTTTTTAATCACTTGTGTGCGCCTTAGAGATGCATATATACAGAAAGGGAAAGTAAAAGATGCCACCAATAAGTACAGAAAGTGCTCAACTTCAAGAGGTACACATAACATTATAGTGTGGAGTTCTTGTGTACTATTCATTGTTGGTGGAAGTTTTCTTCTTTTGGTCCTTTATTCTTTTCTCCACGTCAAAAGATTAGACCAAAAAGTTTACAAAAATAAAAATAAGCTTTTCATTGTTGCATTGATATTTTCTCAATGATTTTGCACTGTAAATATTGTTTCTTAAAAATATTAATACAATATGTTAAACTTGAAGTTAAAGAGATTTTTTAAAGAATTGTGATATATCTTTTAAATTATGTTTTATGCTTTATTTTCTAAAATTATGCTTTTAAAATTAGTTTCTTCTGGACCCTTAGACAGCCACAACCATGTTCAAGGTACCAACCATATGTGTAAATAGTTATTATGTTTTTTATGCTTTTGTATGCTTTTGGGTTGCTCTAATAATAAGTAAAACTTTCAAATGCATACAGAATCACAGATAGTAAGTCAGCATTGAGAACTGAATTGATGTATCGATAACTAGGTGGAATCGTCCTTCAGTTTAAGAGAAAGTAGCGGAAAAAGTTACGAAGAGAATTATGTGGAATAGATCATTATATGAATAGCTGGCGCTAGTTTCAAGTAGTGATACATACTATGGTATTTATCTCAATAGTACCGGTATTTGGAATTTGTGACGCTTATAGTTGCAAGATGGTAACACTAGGGTAAAGTGTAAAATTGAATTACATCAGTAGAATTGAATTTGTCTTAGGGTTAAAAAGTCTATGGCACAGGTCGGATGTAACTGAGTACAGTATAATAAACTTACAGAAAAAAAAAAACATCGGGACGATAGAGTGCTCGAATCGAACATCGGCCTTCTGAATGTTAATCCGATGTTCTAACGCCTGAGCTCAGTTGGAATACGTAGTGTACTCCCGCGAATACTACTGCGTGTGGATTCTATAGAATCAATCTAGGGCGTCAATTTCTCTGTAACTTTGGGGATCCATTCAGATGCAGAAGGTATATATGGGGGTTTTAAGACAAACTGAATTCAAATTGTGCAAAATATTGTATATTTATAAATAGAATGCGGGGTCCACATGAACTTTGAGGTGGCTGCCCCCGGCCCCCCAGGATCTGTGACCTTGACAGATCACCGTGATCACGATAAGCAATGAAGAAATGGTTGGAATATAAACATACCAGTTGTATTAATAACACACTGCCAGCTCTACTGCCAGAGTTCTGCCCTCAGGTACACGCATAATCGGGGATTCCCCGAAACACACGCATGATGGGAATTTCCCGGTGCAAACGATTGATCTGCAAGCCCTCACGCAAACAAAAAAAGAACATGATTAAGCAAGTGTACAAATAGATGTAGGAGGAAGGAATGTTTCGTCGCTGATTTACTCGATCTTTTCTCTCCTGTCCACTGTTAAGTTTGAGTTGCGTTTCTATAGCACTAGATGGTGAAGAGCATTGCCTCATTTACAGGTTGTTTTCGCGTAGCATTTTTCGTTATATTTCTTAATGTAAGACGACCAATGTCACTATTCCAAGTGAACATTTTCATTTTCCGGAAAATTTTCCGTCTTCCGTTTTCCGGAAAATTTCCGTTTCCGTTTTTCCGGAAAATTTTCCGCCTTCCGATTTTCCGGAAAATTTTCCGTTTCCGTTTTTCCGGAAAATTTTCCGCCTTCCGATTTTCCGGAAAATTTTCCGTCTTCCGTTTTTCCGGAAAATTTTCCGCCTTCCGATTTTCCGGAAAATTTTCCGTTTCCGTTTTTCCGGAAAATTTTCCGTTTCCGATTTTCCGGAAAATTTTCCGTTTTCCGATTTTCCGGAAAATTTTCCGTTTTCCGTTTTCAATTTTCCGGTTTCCGGAAAAAATATTTTCCGTTTTCCGTTTTTCCGGAAAATGTGGCCATCCCTAATATAAAAACGAAGTTTGACGTATTCTCTACAGCACTTTATCACTACATACAAGTCCAACTTTTATACACTTCTCAGTACACACAACAGTCCAAAGTTTTACAGCACTTATCAGTACGCATAGCAGTCCAAGGTTTTATCAAATCTTATCACTATAAACAACACTTTTAAATTTCACACAATCCTTTCGTGAAATATTAAATTATATATTTTCCTCAATAAAGTCTTATTTTGAAGAAAATGCATAGAATAGGCAACGTTAGGCACTAAAGCATTTAGGCAGGAATAGGCAAAATAAGCAAAATAAAATTTGTTTAAATTGAAACTATAACCAACCATATAAACTTAAACACATTATTTTTAATCATATCTTTAATATTAAAGAACAAGTATTTTGCCTAACATCCGGTCTCTACTCAAGATATGATGCTTTACCGGTACTTTTATAAAATGTCAACACTTCCAGTGTACCCCTACAAAATGTAATAAAGAAATAACGGCCACGTTTATTAAATATTCAATTTGAACTGAACAATCTACACAAAATTTGTAATCGACCAGTGAAAAAGGCACGTTTCTCACACTTGTGCTTTTAGAGATCTTATTCTCGAAAGGATTAGAGACAAACATATAAAACTAGCATTTTAATATATAGACTAGCTGAACCTGCGCTCTCTATAAAGGGACATGTACAGATGTTGTGAGGAATGAGAAGGAGATTTATGCTCATATGCGAATGACGCGCTGTGTAAACACAAGTGAAAGACGTATTGATTAAAAAAAACCAAGGGGTATCATAAAAGGGGAGATATTTTCGATTATATTTTCTCAATATCTCGCACCGTTTGCAAGATTTGAGCCTGCTTCCGGTTGGAGTTTCTAATTCATGTATGACCAGTGTTTTCTTTCTTCTTGCATGCAGTATGTAATAAGCAAATACATTACATACACAATTAAATATAATGTCAGTTATATATGGTGTTCATTGGGCAAAACACTCCAAAAATAAAGGTTTATCTTAGACTCGAGAAATGGTTATCCTTCCTTTTCCATTATTATTTGGCCATGAAACAAACGCCTGAGACATATACAACCCCTATATACCCAATGTGGTGTTGGAGTGTATAATGCGTAGGATGTGATGTTTTTTTTTTAATTTCAGCACTTCCAAAAAGTAAAAATGTAATAAAGAAATAGTGACAATGATTTTTAAATATTCAATTAAAACTGGACAATCTACATGAAATTTGCAATCGATCAGTGAAAACGTCATCTTTCTAGAGCCTGTAGTTTCCGAGATCTCATTCTCGAAAGGAATGACCACAAACATATAGACATCCACAACATATAGTTTAAAAGAACTCGGAAGATGGCAGCACAATTCATGTGCATTGATTTTAGAGAATACTTATTAAAATACAAAGGATTTGAACAATAATTTTAAAACATAAACTTTATGAAAATGATGTATTTAACTAATTTATTTAAAGTTCACACTCAAAATGTTATGTTTGTCTCTGTTAAACGTGAAATCACACAACCGTAAATGAAAGATTTGAAAGCCATAGTTATAGGTTGGAGCTCAGTCGCTTTTAATTGCTATTGTGGCATTTTAATAGATAGATAGTAGTAAATTATTCCCTGCTTCTAATCACTTTATTATTATTTTCTCCTCTCCAGCGCTTTTGTTTGTCGGTTAATATCAATCTTATTATATATATATCTGATGTTCTAAAAATGGCGCCCACGGACCACAGAGCTCTGTTCTACAGGCCAAAATAAAGCGAAAATGTTATGATGGTATGTCCTCCAGGGTCTCCTTTAGTCGCTATGGGGAATCAAAATTTCACAATGTGGCAACGTCGCAGATTAACTTGGAGCCATCAGCATTACTCTACGAATACAACAGGGAGTTGAATCGATTGCTACAGTAATAAGTGGTGCTAGTGTAAATCAATATCGAGTTGAGCTGCCATCTGGAAAGAATCGATATAACTATTTGATAAATTAGTAGATCTAATTTATGGTTCTTTATTTGCGACGTTGCCATATAGTGCAATTTCTCTCTCCAGACGAGGACTTGAAAGGTATATATATATTTTGCTTTATTTTGACTTGTAGAATAATGTTCGTGATCTGTGGGTGTCATTTCTAGAACACCCGATATTATATATACTCCAGTAGTTTAGTTATTATAGACACCTAAACTAAAGATAGAGCACTCAATTCCTATAAAATGGGTTGCTTTTCACGAAACATGCGTGATCAAATACACAACATATATACAATTAATAGTTCTATGTGTTACAGAATTAAATGCCAACATACAACAGTAACATTCGTGAATGGTATTAACATTATCAACTGTTTACGACTATCATGGTCTAACTCGAAAGACTGTCATCAGATCCTGATATAATTCAAATGGAACCTACGAGAAACTGAAAAAGAATAATCAAAATCCGTACATCTATGTCGAAATTATGCATGATCATGCAGAAAAATATGGTATGAACACTGTCAGAAGCTGAGAAGTTTCCCGACCTACGTATGTCCGAAAACTACTGTTAGATCCTCATGAAAGCGATACCAGACTATCAGGGGAAAAAATACTCTTTCAAATAATAAATAATGAAAATATGTATATTTATGTGGAAGTTATTCGTGAACATACGTATATGAAAGTCTGCTAATTACAGTTTTCATACTACACCCGTTGAGGTGGTTTATGATCCCTGATGAAATTTAAATCTCTAACTCTCCCTGACCACCGGAAACATTCAGCGCTCTCAGACAAAAGAGAACCATTAAAATAGGTACACCAATCACACATTTATTTGTATATAATGCAGCGTTATATAAACGAGTCGAACTGAGAATAATCACTATTTTTGAAGGTGAAAAATTGCGAATAATAACGGGTAACGATACGGTGATCATATGTTTATATATAGGCTTACCAGACGTTCCGGTTTGACCGGGACAATCTCGGTTTTGAAGGCTTGTCCCGCTCAGTCAGGCGAGAAATTTAGTTTCTAGTCGCGAATTTATTCGCGCTTTTTCCATAGAGAAATTCAATGGGAAAGTCAACAGTGAGAGGACTAATGTTCTGCTGAACAGTAAATTTTGAGACTAAAATACCTCACACTGATCTCTGCATTATTATTATTACTATACATCAAAATAATATCTTTGTGCATACTAATATTTATGCAGTGTAAATTGTTTGAATCCTGGGTCTTATATTACAATTGTTAAAAATGTGTACTATGAATATTCATTGTGCATGTGTCTTGTTAAGTTGAGAACATGTTACGAGGATTTCTGGTAAAATATTGGCATTAACAATGTCTCGGTTTGGAGCTTCAGAAATCTGGCAAATCCATCTAACAATCTTTCAGTCTTACGTCCCGCGATTCTACCATGTAGGCTAATGGTCGCTATTGAGTTACAAAAATGAATGATTATTAAATAATTAGTAGATTGAGAGTGTGGGAGGAAATTGTAGAAACGAGAAAATCCATGGATACATATCACAAACTTAGATGGGCTGGGAATGAGCCAGGGACCCCTTGCATCGGAGATAAGTGTCCAACCACTAAGCCACCATGATCTCATACATCACCTAGAAAGTCGACATCTAGAGAGACTTTTTTTGTGGATTGTAGTTATGGAACCTAGAACAACTCACACTCGAAAAATGATAAAAAGAGTGACATCTCCAAACGACAGTCCCAGACACACGCACAAACTTCGTTAAAATCCTAAAGTAAAGCACTACTTACCTAACTTATCAGAACTCTCGACTGCAACAGAATCATGACCGATAAAATCCTGTTAAAAACTGTTATCACTTGTGCTAATGACGCGTTGTCGCCTTGCGCACGAAATATCACTTTTCTTCTTCAAAGCTTGCTAATTCACATCACAAACACATGCACAGACACATACACACACACACGCACATGCACACGGAGGAGGAAGAAAGAGCACTACGTCAAATGTGATTACTGTGCAACCTTCACACTCAGCATGTGTCACAAAAGGTAACATAAAAAAGAAAAATACTGTATCAACACTTGGCCTGCAACACGCGAAATGACACGAAGAAGCAGAAGCTCCAACCCAACCGGTACACAACACGCCAGAGAATGGCGAAGGCCGTCCATCCAGCAAAGAAGATGCAACTTGTAACCGCATAGGTGGTTTGGTTGCTTACCTCATAAGTCGCGTCCCACTGACCCGAATACCTCTCAAAGCCACAGGAAGAACAGAGATTGTCCACGGAAGATGGGAAGAGGGCCTTCTTCATTCTGGCCTCTGTGACCCGTTCTCTCATCCCTTCATTGCCAATGGAGGGGCAGATGAAGAAATCATCTATTTGGAAACCGTACATTCACCTTCTTTTCACTTTTGTTCAGAGGTTTTGGTGATTGTGAGGAAGTAGCAGCTAACGGAACAAACGAACTTTCCACTTTGCAAATCAAACAAGCCTCTCATTTTATTTTGTAAGCAAAGTTAGTAGCATCAAAGCAAACAGAAGGAAATATTTAGTTTTGTGATCAAGTACAATATCCAGGTTATCAGTCACGCTATGTAAAGGTTGAGAGAGATTAATTTTTCAGCATAGCTTAATAAGTCAATAAAACCTCATAGCTTCTACGCAAACGTGATTTTAAAAGTATCAGAACTATGATTCTTTCAATTCGTTCTTAATTTTATATGCAGGGTGTTTGAAAACAACATAAACATACTTCGGAAAATAAATCCTCACACAAAACCATGAGAACATAGGCCCGGAACGATTAAAATTGGTGGAACAACTAAAAAAGGGGTATTAACTCTAGTTAGTTACGCACCCGAAAAGTTTGGTTGGGAGGGGTTCAATGCTACACGCCACAACGTCTATGTAGTATTGAACGGGTATTATTCTATACCCGAAAAGACGGTAAGTCATTGTAAAATATTTCCACCTATATTTTGAGGGGATAAAAATGATAAAACTAGATTGTTTTTATAGGAGAAAGAGTAGAGATGAAGTGTAAGATCGAATTTTCATGCTACATCAACTATTTTCATTAGTTTTATTGAGAAAGTGTACAAATGTATGTTGAGTTACAGACACGGTGCAACCCCCCCCCAGTGGGGTGCGCCCCTACCTCTAATATGAAATGTCGGACGAAGATCGAGTAAAAGAACATAATAGTTATGGTATTTTGTGCCCAGATTCCATTGATGTGCTACTGGATTTGGAATGTCTACCAGTTTTCAGTTCCAGATCTATCTTCTAGGGAATCTCATGAATCTCCTTCGAAGTTAACCCTATAGTCTAGCCGATCTTGTTCCACATTCACTGCTATATTAATGAAATCTAGGCTCGACCAATTTACGGCAGGTTATAGCTTCGAAATGGAGCATTTGTGCACATTCACGTTGGTCTAGAACTTTCTTTCCCCATGTTTTCGTGTATTTTGGTGTTGTTTCAGAATACTTTGTATATAGTTGCTTAATCGTATGTTCCTAGCTGCAAAATCAGGAACTTACGCCCAGGGACGTACGCATTAAAGAAGATTTAAGATCTAGTGAAAGTTTTAGAAATTTCGGTAGATATGAAGCCATATATCCACTCAATATGGGTGGGTTTCGTGGGCTGTATCTAGAGAATTTTAATACGCAGTTCTAATATTGAGTACACGTAACATACACATTAATGAACAATGGGGAAACTCTGAAGGATTATCATTAATTTCTTAAGAATCATATAAATACGAAAGACAAAAACTAGCAAACATTATAAACTATTATCATCAATTTTACTCTATTGTTCAGAAATTAATATTTTAAAAAAATTAACGAAAGCACTTGCCCAACTAATTTTGATAGTATCTTCGGAGGATCAAGCACATCTTCAGGGCGAACCTTCTTCACGATAATTTCACACATGAAGGAATTTTCTTTATGGTAATAACCCGTCATTTATTCAATGAAGCGAATCTCGATCGCGTCACGTGATTGTCCCTTACAAGACCAAAAACAATTAGCCTCAGAAACGTAACATAAACACGATGTCACATCATCTAATGCTCAGACCTGTGTAACAAAATTACAATCTCTGCTTTGAAAAGAATTGCAAGCTAAAGAATGTTTCTACAATGAATTTCGTCAAGGGTGTTCCTACAATGAGCAATCAAGCTGACAAACACAGATTGTGAATTTCAATTTTGTAAGCAAGTAATATGGGAACGAAATAATAGTATCTCGTGTAAACAAACAAAACTACAATGTAAGAGTCTCTTTGAATAACGTTCTCACGCAAAATTACATTGTGATATATACTGATAGAGCGTATACCGTCCGCTCCAGGATTCCATGGCAGATAATCGCGAAGTGACAGGCCAGATGTGGCCCCTGAAAGATTCTATCCGGCTCGCAGTATAATTTCAAATCTAATGAATAAGAAGAAAAATAGGGTTAGTTTGAATGAGTTGTATTAGAAGCATAGAGACATATCAACACTTAGCTGGACTTCTAACAATCAGTGCATAGCAGTTCGAATAAGATTCTCTTCATAACCTTTCAATCATTAACAGGGTTCATTAGTACAAGAAATTTTATAAAATTTGCCATTGTTGATTTTCATAAATTATATTAATTCACCTGAAGTTTTTTTTTCTTTGGCCTGTTCCTTAAAATGTTGGCACATCGCTGGTCTAGAAGATAGTTTCTCGAAATTCACCAACCAATAATGACAGCAAATCAGAATATGACATGGACAACGACAGTCAACGCTGAAAACGAACCTATCCTTGAGGCAAATAACAAATTGAGTAACATTGCATTTTTTTTAAAAAAAAATGTTCTTTAATATTAACACACCTATCATCAGCATTAAAGCTACAGGAGTCTTGGACCTAGTTTAATGTGGGATCCGAAAATGAAGTGAAATGAAATCTTTTAGTTTAACGTCCCACAATTATGCCCGCTAGGCTAAGGGACACGGATGATTGAGGCAAGTGGATGATGATGGAAACATTGCTGGAATGAGAAAGTGGAGAATCCGGGAAAACCCACGGACACGATGTTGTCCTCTACAAACTTATTTAGTCGGGGATCAAATCAGGAACCCCACGCACAAAGGTACCACTGAGCCACCGTGCCCCGTGATGTGGAATCCAAGTTCCATGGACGATCGAACCGTGCACCACGACTATACCTATCGCTAAAAATATATCCAAGTTGTATGAAAATAGCATGTCTGAACAATTGTAATAACAAAGCACTCGATATAGCTTGATAGCAATAAAATATTTGCACTTATTATAGAGAGAGTGCCATTGAACCCAAAGTGTTGATAACAGTGATGTGATAATGAAGTACACGAGATAGCCATTATCCCATTGTTTTCCTTATTACTGTGATTAAACAACTATTTTAACCATAAAATATTGTGACAACAATGTTTGAAGGCAAGAATTGCATCACAATAAATAAATTAAGTTTGCTTAATGATACCTGTAAAACTGATTTTTTTGATATGAAAGTTCTAATTTTACATCGCACGCTTAAGCAATGTAGGATAAAGAAGGCGGTGATTGATGAGGGAGAACCCCGAGAAAATCTACAGACACAGTGCTTTCGTTACAAACTCTCATAACCTAGGATCAAGCCAGAAACCTCTTTCACCCGAAGTGAGCACTCTACCACTGAGCCACAGTGCCTCCCTTCATTTCTTTGAATAACCAAGAATAGAGATAAGACGATCGTATATATTGTTATGGAAAATTATTACGAAATTCAGATATTTTCAGCATGTTGAGTTTCGTCTTTGGTATAAATAGATTTCGCGCAACGATTTCTACTCAAAACAAAGTTTAATTTTGCAAGTTATTGAAGTGGACGAATAGATTAAAAAAAAAAAAAAAAAAACTTCATTTTGTTTTCCGTAATACCTACAGCTGCAGGCTAACTCATTCGACGCCAGCAGTTCTAAAAGACGATCCCGAGCCTCATTTGGGATAAACCATCAGCCACTTGTATTTTCTTTTCCATCCGGTTTCCATTCATCCATCTTCCAATATGTCAATCCATTGCCTCGTCACCAGATAAGGTTTCATCTCTTCTGGCTCTCTTTATACACACACACACAGCATCTCTCTCGAACCGTCATTTGTCCACTAGAGCGCGCTGGGAGATCACTCGGAGTGCACCGGTTCGAATATGCCGGAGGGTTTGTAATATAGAGAGAGAGCCCTGGTGCTGAGCAACCGGAGGCACAAATCAATCCAATTACTGGAGACTCTGGGAGGGGGTAGGAAGGGGGTGGAATTAAAAGACCTTCGGGGACATTGGAAACAAACAATCGCTCGCAGTTCATGTCCATCTCGTCCACACAAACACCCCAGCCAGAGTAGAATGCCTGTGACATCAAAACATACAGCAAGAAACGTATTCTTTACAATAAACAAAGGCAAAGGGCTACGTTTGCACCGCACTGAAACAGTTCTCAGACATACGAACGTTATATTTATTATTTGTTTTGTTCATTAATGAAATAGAGACTATATATTAATAGACATGCAAAAAAACTGACATTTTCTTTCAAAGCTTCTTATATATATATATACAGGGTGGGCCATTTTAATTAATCCACGGAAATATCTGAAAAATATAACGACTCTATAGAAAAGCGTCGTCAACCTGGTCCGTCTTGTAAAATATAAGTTACGAAGCGATAATAACTTTTCTTTATGCAAAAATCAACTCAGATATTCAAAGATTATTAGTCTCACCTTTATTGCTTGATATTTCTGAAATATTCTTTTTAAAACCGTAAAATACATAAATTCTCTTGACTAGGTCTACACATAACATGTACATAGCCACAACTATCCCATAATAATCTCTTACATATATTAAAAACATTCTTCTTTTCTGTTAATTTAAAATGAACATTCTACTAAGTATATTACATATTTATGAGCACTTTTTGCCCACGGTACAGGTAAATATTATACAAACTAAAGTATTTCGTTATAGAAAATGTCGCCCGACAAAGGGACTGAATATAAAAGTCATGAGTAGGCTTGGCTTTTATATTCAAGAACCACTGGTCTGATTAGATTAATGTTCGTACATTACATATGTTCTTTATATTTTGATCACACCTCGTATATATCTTCATTACTTTTTGGTTAACCCTCATATATATATAAAATATTAGTTATTATCATTCACATAAATACATTTACAATAAATCTTTGATTTCATTAATATTTCTCTTTTATTACATTATTATTTATTCTTTATCATTAAAAACATCGTCGCTTAGAAATATAATTAACGAGGGTGAAACACAAATTATCAAGATTACTAGTTTCGATCATTATTACAAATGATGATGTGACAAATAATATTTGTTCTTTTCGGGCGCATTGTATAACAAATAAGTTAGATGTTGCAATTGTAATGTATACATAGTAGCACTAAGATGTCCAAAATAAAGAAGAATTTCACTCAAGGTAGTCATTGAATAATTGATTTTATAGAATGGATCTTATTCCGGTGCAACGACATTGCGCAAATTTTTCTAAAGATTAGATCGTTGATAATCTAAGTAATTTATGTCTTATTAACGAGGAGCAGAAAGTGCTGAAATTGCGCAAATTTCCGCCGCGACGTTGCCAACAACAGGATTTAAGGAATTGTGTGAAATTTTGCATCGAAATGAAATGTATAAAGCTATTCCTTTATGAGATATATTTTATTGCATTCTAATATTTACAAAGCAACATACTTATTTACAGAAAATTTCATTTTACAGTTTGAATGCTTGAAATTTAAATCCTACAGCTTTTAAAAATGTCATACGTGCCTTCTCATAGTTTCTCTGCGAATTCCTGAACTCAGCATACTTCCTCATGACAAACTCGCTCCTTTTGACTTCTGCTGGTCTTTGGGCCTTTGAAATTCCTTTTAATATGGACGTTATTTTCATGGCAGTTTCCGTTTGGATCTCTAACAAAGCAGAAATCACCGTATGAATATCAGGAGCAGGGAAGTAAAATTGACTATTATAATGTCTGTGAAAAGCTTCTGGTCCATTTGTCGTCCGACGCATCGTGGATGGTATAGACGCCCACATGACAGGTGGATACCTAAAATTAATAAAATAAAAAGATCCTTAGTTCATGCACACAATTATTGACAATTTATATAAAACACTAAAACATTTATAACACTAGATTCAAGAAATATTTATAGTCTTGGTCCGTAATTTGTTTACAACTATCAAAACCTGCATTTTAATCTACGTCTTACATGAAGACAGAAGAAAATTTCACTATAATTAAGTTGCATTGAGAGAAAATACCATATCAGCACAACCATTAATGTTGTGTTCAAACTAGGACAACAGTTTTTGCAGTATTAAGAGTTATTGAAGCATGTGCTACTATAGATGAAATTCAAAAGGAAGCTACTTACTTGCAACCGTCTTCTATGTAGTTTTCTAGGACGTAATCGGAAAATTTATGCCCTGTATCATCCGGCGTCATTGATATTAGTTGAGTAAAGGCATCTGATACTTCTGTTGGATGTAAATATGGCAACCCAAAAAATGCCTTTATCCATGAACCTGTAAGAAAAGCAATAATAATAATAATAATAATAATAATAATAATAATAATAATAATAATAATAATAATAATAATAATAATAATAGTTTGTTAGAATAAGCAAGCATTGGGAAAGTAGTGAAATTGATGGATCTTACTGTTGGCTTTATAATTTCTTCATTTCGTACATTATTAGAACAGCAGTTTATTTGCTTTTAAGAATGGTGACTGAATTAAGATTCTTCAGTCAAACAGAATAAGATTCTATTTTCAACTGTATTCTGTATTAATATATAACAAAACAAAGTCCACATGGTATTATTAAATTAATAATAAAGAATAATAGACCATAATAATATCAATAATACCTAGTTCAGATTTTGGATCCATATATGCTTGTCGCAGATCATTGTCGGCTTGAATCCTCCGCCACCATGTTTGTCCCAAATGGAATCTGCAGCCACGAATGTCACAATTTGGAAACACATTCTTGATGGCTTCGTGAGCAGCTGTTTCAAAATCAACGTAAATGATTTTCAAGTCGAATCTACTGTCTAAGTTTCTTATCATCTTCCACATGGCCACATACGTATTCTTGTCTTTCTTCGGCAAAAATGCAAAACATAGAGGTAGATAATATCCATTTTTATATGCATGTATTGTATATAACTGTGTGAAATGCTTAGGAGCATAAGTGAAAGTTCCATCTGCAAATACTTCTAACCCGCTGAACTCACACAGAAAACTGAAAAGAAAATAAGATTAGTGTCAGAAAAGAAAATAGTAAACAAGACTGTAGTGTCATATCGTTAGGTGAAATGCTATGTTACGATATATTTTGTGAGAATCAAAAAAAAAAAAAAAAAAAAAAAACTATTTTACTATAATTTGGAAATAAGACGGAAAAAGGAACTTTTCTGTTCAAGCAACTACTTCCTATTCTACTTCTTGATGCTGTAAATGAAACTCATTTCAAAGTTAATGGTTATAAATGAAATTATACTTACTCGATATTTTTCTTACACGTGAAAAGAATTATATTAGCTTCATCATCAACAAAGATGAATCTTTCTCCGTCAATTGCTATATCATCCTGCTTCTGAACCATTTGCTGTATAGCCTCTACGGTGTTTCTGGGTAGACGAGGAGTCACCTTTCTTCGATTTTTATAAATAACGTCTCGGCATCTTTTAATTTCTTTATGATCAAGTGTGTCATGATGTTCCAATTTTGAAACTTCCTGCCTTATAATTTTATTTGGCTTCTCGTTCAATTGTTCAGTGGCTCGTCGCTTACAATTCTCTCTAAGAAAATGCCGTTGAACACCATCTTCATCTTCACAATGATTATGAATATCTTTCCTTTCTAAAACTTCACTTGTATTTTCATCCATTGTTATACTAGCATTACAGCTTTTCTTAGTACATCTGAAAGAAAGGAAATAATAATTAAATCGTATCACGTGTTCTAAACTTACTATTTAAAGAAAAATGTATTCACTATTTCACTGGCAAAAATGTTATATCTTCCATCACCTTTTAACAAAGTATAGGTCCAATTGACTGACATAAATACTAATGCAGGCTTACTTATTCACTTACGAAAGTATAGGACAAATTGCCTGGCATAAATATTAAAATAGGGACTAGACACATATTTTAACAAAATATAGACCCAACTGACTGACATGGATATTAATGTAACTTTCCATTACTTAACAAAGTATAGAAGCAACTGAATGGCATAAATATTAATATAGGTTACATCACTTAACAAAATATAGGTCCAACTTCCCGACATTAATACTAATAGTGTGTTACATCTTTTAACAAAGTATATATGGATCCTATTGACTAGCATAAATACTAATATAGGCTTACAGAACTTACTAAAATATAGGTCAAGCTGACTACTGAAAATACTAATGTAGGCTTTGCATAACTTAGCAAGCTATAGGCTTATATACATGCAAAAATTATGTACTACATTAACTTACCTCCAATTTGAGCCTTTTTTTCCTTGGCGAAAGAAACGATACTTAAAGCCTCCCATTAATACACAAGGTACACCTTTTTCTGTTTTCGTCAATGTAAACTCCATTCTGAAAGTTTCACTTATGTTTCTCCAGTTTATTGCTTCCTGTTTATATTACCCTCCTCACTAAAACTTGCGATTAATTCTCGATCCTGATTGGCTCGTTGTGATTCTCGTTCCTCATTGGCTTGTTCTATTATTGGTTTATTATATCCGCAATTCGTTCGGGGTTTTAACAGAACCTGAGGAGGTCTGACATACAGTTGCTGGTGACATTTGGGAGAGTGCACAACGGAGAAGAATAAGCTTTGCAGAGAAGAATTGCTGAGATGCATTGCTTTCCTGAAGAAGGTGTTCCAACCACAACCAACATAGATAACATCAGAGATGCATTAAAACAGCAAAACGTACAGTTCACGAACCTCATTCGTGTCCAAACAAAGGAGGGACCAGCACCCATCTTGAGAATGTTTTCAACATTTGCTCTGGCCATATACGTTGAACACGCTTTGCCGACAGTCGGCTAACGGAAACGCTTTGTTATCTCTCTGGGAGTGAAGCAAATACACAGTAATTAAAGAACTGAGGCCCTTTTCAGGCCCACAAACCAATTTCAGGTCCAAAACCTTTCTAATGTACACTGTCCGGTAAATATCTTCAGGATAAAACAGTTGAGAATGCTCTAAGAGCATTGCCAGAACGAACTTTAAAAGAATGGAGAGATCTAGCGGGAAGGATAGCTGTAATTGTTCCTAGATGTAAAGGTAAATCTTTTTATCCGCACCCTCTTCTCTTTCTCGCAAAAATTAACAAAATATCATCTCTTTATGACTTATAGTTCTCGAGATATGACTGCTTAAATATCTAGAAATTCGAACTTTTTTAGTCAGTATCACGGGAACGGTAAGTCATAGAGAGATGATATCAGTGTTAATCCCTAATAGAACATTAAACATTTTCGTACTGATATTAATTGATGGCCAGTTGCACAGTGGCCACCGGTTACTATTTGCTACCAAAATATTTACCACCCTTTTAGATATTGACCAACACCAATATGACCTCTCTATGACTTACGGTTCCTCAAATAATGCTCCTTAAATCTCTGGAAATCGGCCATTTTTGGCCAATATCATGGGAACGGTAATTCATAGAGAGACGATATTGGTCTTAATCAATACCTAAGAGGATGGTAAACACTTTGGTAGCAATATTAATTGGTGGCCATTGGCCAAACCAGAACTCTTTAAGTTCGTTGAAAACCGCGGCGAGACACAACATTCGACATGCTGCTTTAGAATTCTAACTGCATGTAGGAGGTACACGTAGATATAAGTTGCTGCATCACTCAAGGGAGCGAGCTTTCTTGCCAAGGGGCCCTATTTATCTCTAATACACTGACCACTCATTCTTGTAACAATTTATACGATAATACCTAGGTAATATATAACAAATGTTTCTCACACCACCTAAGAACAACTAAGACGCAAATGCAAATCTAAGTATCATTTATAGAAAGGTGAAAGGATAGTTATTAAGATATGTGGTAGACACACCTGAAATATGTATACAAGTGCTTGTTTCTGATTGGCCAAAACTGGAAGATATAGACAAATCTTTATTTCTGATTGGTCGAACGTCTGTTCACGATATTTCAAGAGAACTTCTAGAAATATTTATATATATTGTTTATTTTATATATGTTTGTTTTCCTTACAGTATTTCAAAACTATTTGCTTTCAATAACTATATTCTTACAGTTTTAATCTTACAGTTAGATATGATACGGAAAATGAATGACTGGGACACATTCCCCAGTCACCCTCTCTAACGACGCCATTGCACACATATAATATAGATGACTGAAAATGCTATTGTTATCCATTACTTTGTATTTTTTTTTTTGTTAAAACGACTTGCATTTTGGTGACTGTTTTTATTAGTCGATATACTTATGGTAATGATGGCAACGTTGCACAAGATTTTTTTCGCAATTTCCAATTTTGTTGCCTGCTCATTAAGGCTTTATCTGTGTCAACAGATAAGCGTGGGAAAATTTGCGCAATGTCGGTGCACCCTCTTATTCTTAACATAATCTTTGATAATTAAACACAAATCAATCTGATATAAAATAATTTTTGCCTTTAACTAATTATAAATTGAATTATGATTCTTCACATTAATAAGAAAGAATAAAAATTAAACATAACCTACGTTTGAATAATCAAATGGAAGTAAATAAATTTATTTTACAGAAACAAAAGACACCTTTTTGTTATTAAATAAACACATTTTTCATTATTATTGTTATTTTTCATTCTTATTTATTTGATCAAGAATGTTGGGTGCTACTAACTCTTTAACTAGATGCATTTCAAATATTTATAACCATCGTTTTCATTATTAATATTAACACAAACTTTAAAACGAAAATTCACAAGAATCTATAACCAACATGGGTTTAACCTAATTTCGTTAACGGTAATCATGTTACATTCGCACTGGCATATGAATCTAATAAAGTGCACTGTACCGCACAATCGTGATTATGTTCTACATTAGGTTGTACATGTCTTTCATCGTGATTTGAATTTTGATACGAAGTACCATCTCGTGAATACTGATTATGTCTATACATAGGATTGGTAGCATCTCTAGGATTTCGACATGTATTTCTATTAATTTTGTGTCTACTTCGGTTGATTAGGTTAGGCGGATTCCCTACATAGCCTGGTCTATTTTGTTCATTTTGATTGCTAGAGTATACTCGTCTTAGGTTCGGTTCAGTATTATTCACACTTCGGATATTCAAATTCCGAACAGGGACCAAATGATCTGAATTATTCTTATTTTTACCCATTCCTGATTGTGTTAGATTCATAGCATGGTATTGAGTTTCGTAGCATTGTACAAGCATTAATAAATGACTGAAACTCATACACTGAGTGGAAAATAAGATCTGCTGTAATTTAAATGGAAGCAAATTGCGAATCGATGCAATTATTCTTGATTCCGATTGCAAGGGATTAACAACCTTTAATTCATTATAGACATTTACAACAAACTCTACAATAGATTTGTGCAATCGAGGATTGAAATGTTGATTTCTAAGAGTGGCATCTCTGTTTGCCAGCAAAAAGTCATTTTCGTAATTCGCGATCAATGCCGCTTTAAATTCCTCATATGTACTAATGTGATCACGTATTGCCTTAAACCATAAGGAACAAGGTGGGAGTAATACATGGGGTATTAATTTCATGTATTGTGATCGGTCGATAGACATTATATTGCATTCGTCTTGGAATTTCTCTAAGAAAGAACTAGCATTTTCATTGCACTTACCACTAAATTTACTCATGGCTTTGATTTCGCTCATCTTGACACTTAACTTTACCTTTCTTTTCTCACTCCTTGTTCTTGTGGTGTGATTGTTCCGGTTCGTAGCGTGCTGTGTCATGATACCATTTATATTTCGTTCATCAGTGATCTTCAGACAATTTTCCTCTAATATAATATCCTCCTCAGATTCCGGCGAAGGCGTATTTATATCCGGTGATTGGGGAAACTCGAAGCGATCACTGCCCAGATTATTGCGATAAATGTTATCTCTAGCCTGTAACGTTTTAATTTCTTCCTGCATAGTGGCCAACTGGATCTTTTGATGTTTAACGGAAGATTCTATTAACGTTAAATCCTTTTTTACAGCACAGATTTCATGATTTTGATGATCGTGCTTTTCTTGACACTCATCGGCTATCCTTTTTAACTTCTCTTCAAACTGCGAGGATATGACGTTCATCACCTGGACGATTGTTTGTTTCGTATCGTCTGATTTCAGTTCTATCCGTTCTATTCGTTTACTTAATTCTTCATACTGCTTGCTAGCTTCGTTGAATTTCAATTCTATCTTCTGTTCCATGGTCTTGTTAGCTTCGTTGAATTTCAATTCTATCTTCTGTTCCATGGTCTGGTTAGCTTCATAGAACTTCTGTTCCATGTTTGTGTTAAATTCATTGAGCTTCTGTTCCATGGTTTGTTTTATCTCAGTCGTCATTTGCATAATTTGTCGCTGCACAGCTAACAAAAGTCGATCCTCAGATGACAAACTTGGTGTTGCACTAATTTCACCTGGATTACTGGTATTAGATTCCTGTTGCACTATTTCACTATCCATTTTTCTTTTGATGACCTTACCGCTTCGTAATACGGTTAAGTTCGTATTCATAAATGGTAATATCCAAGTAAATTCAGCCCTACTTTCCTTCTTCGGGAACTGAATTTTCAAATATCCCGGGTTTGGTAAACCAAATTTTTATAACGACTCTATAGAAAAGCGTCGTCAACCTGGTCCGTCTTGTAAAATATAAGTTACGAAGCGATAATAACTTTTCTTTATGCAAAAATCAACTCAGATATTCAAAGATTATTAGTCTCACCTTTATTGCTTGATATTTCTGAAATATTCTTTTTAAAACCGTAAAATACATAAATTCTCTTGACTAGGTCTACACATAACATGTACATAGCCACAACTATCCCATAATAATCTCTTACATATATTAAAAACATTCTTCTTTTCTGTTAATTTAAAATGAACATTCTACTAAGTATATTACATATTTATGAGCACTTTTTGCCCACGGTACAGGTAAATATTATACAAACTAAAGTATTTCGTTATAAAAATGATAAAACATAGAAGAAATTTTTGAAGTACACGTTATATATTGCTAAGGGGGAAAACCAATTCCGCCAAAAGTACCCCTCCCCGCACCCCGTAAATGGGGGTAACGGGGGGGAACTTTGAAATGTCAAATGGGAACATGGGTCGAGTAATACCTCGTTCGAAAGGTCTTGGAAAACTAAGTAACGCTGTACCAAAAGATGTTTCATATTGTGCACCAGTTTCAAAATGGCCGCCATGATATGGATCGGAAACTCCAGTACCCGTGGTATGAAAACCATGGAAGGTAAATGAGTGGAAAAAATTGAAATACGTAAATATCATAGGGCATATCGAATGGTGTGATCCCTGTGATCCCAGTGGCCTCCTTAAAGGGGTCTTGGGGGCTAACTTCAAAATTTCAAATAGTAACATGAGTCGAGTGGTACCTCGTTCGATAAATCTTGAAAAATCTAACATATTGCAGGAGAAAACGATTGATGTGAAATGGCAGTGTTCTCAAAAGGCCGCTGAAACATAGTATCCGTGTCAGAGAAAAGGTTTAGTACCCGTAGTATGAAAGCGATTGGAGATAAATCAACAGAAGAAAAACTGGAGTAGCTAACTGACGTAAGGCACATCGAGAGGTGTTGTCGGGGTGACTCCAAGGGCCAACTGAAAGGTATCCGGGGCCAACTTTAAAATTTCAAATAGCAGCTTGAAGCGAGTAACATCACATTACATAGACAAATTAATATCAAACAGCTTCTGTATGAAAATTTTCGACATGAAACACCGTTTTCAAAATGATCGCAAAGACATGGTGACTGTGTCTAAGAAAACGTCTAGTGCCCATAGTACGAATACGGTTAGACATAAATGAAAATAACGAAAATTAAATAGGAAAACCACGGAGGCGTTCCAAGGCTCGAGAATAATACAACAGAGATAAAAATATTAGAGTAAAATTGCCATAATGTATAGAGAGAAATCCAAGTCCTGCAAAATAATCTCTCCCTGCGCTCTGTATGTGAGTGGGGTGGAAAGTAAAGTGAAAGTTCAAACGAGAACTCTACTTTAATTCGTAAATTAAGGCTAACCTTACAAATAGGTATGGTGCGGTTGAAACATTTGTTTGTAAGGATGACGCTGTAGTGACTAAAAAAAGAGAAACTTTTATGCAATGCGTGCTGGTTATTCAAAAAGCATTTCGGGAATATACGTACACACCGTTTCGTCCCTCAAGCTCACAATATGACATGAATGCTAATAGTTAATCAAAATGTAACTGTGGCCATCTGCGTTAACTTAGTGCACCAATTCTCTATGCATGAACTCTGCCTTCCAAACAGCATTGGGTAGGTCAAGCGTACGCCCGAACCGTTGTCCGGTCGGACATTGAAATTTTGAAGCTAGCCCACAAGACCCCTTCAGAAAGGCCACTGGGATCACAGGGATTACATCATTTGATATGCCCTATAATATTTACGTATTTCAATTTTGTTCCATTCATTTACCTTCCATGGTTTTCATACTACGGGTACTGGAGTTTCCGAACCATATCATGGCGGCCATTTTGAAACTGGTGCACAATATGAAACATCTTTTGGTACAGCGTTACTTAGTTTTCCAAGACCTTTCGAACGAGGTATTACTCGACCCATGTTCCCATTTGACATTTCAAAGTTCCCCCCCGTTACCCCCATTTACGGGGTGCGGGGAGGGGTACTTTTGGCGGAATTGGTTTTCCCCCTTAGCAATATATAACGTGTACTTCAAAAATTTCTTCTATGTTTTATCATTTTTCAGATATTTCCGTGGATTAATTAAAATGGCCCACCCTGTATATATAAACAAGTTTTGAAGTCAAAAAAATATGCTTTTGAAATGAAAAGTAAAATGAAATCTGAGTTTAACGTCCCACGATTATGCCGGTTAGGCTAAAGGAGACGGTGATTATGAGAAATGAATAAAATGGTGGAATGAAGAAAGTGGAGGAAACGGGAGAATCCCGAGAAAACACACGAGCACGGTGTTTGTCCACTACAAAGTCCACACGGCGCGAGCTGGGATCGAACCAGGGACCCCAAGCACCGGAAGTGAACGCTCCCCTGGGAGGAAACGGGAGTACCCCGACAAAATCCACGGATACGATGTTGCCCACCACGGCCGGGGACTGAACCAGGAATCCCAAGCTCCAGAATTAAGCACTCTACCACTGAACCACCGTGCTACCCCCAAAAATATGCTTTTTTCAAGGATCTTGATTATTTTTGAGATGAAAAATAAACTCTCCTTGTAAAGTTAAAAAAAGTTGCATGTACTACTTTTCATGACTAGACTAACTGCGTGCAAGTCCACAGGCAAAGAAGTGTTTCTTTTAGGCCATACATATCTCCGTCTACAGAATATATGTGTGTGTTTTGGAAATATTTATTATTCTTAAAGTATCAGCGTGGATTGAATTGACACCTATTTCATTTATTTCTGGTTGGAGTTTTGCCTCCCTTTTCAGCACAGAGGCTGTATGAGATATGGATATAAAATTTACGGTGAAATCCGAACAATCCTAAAGCGTTCAAATTTAAAAGCTTTCCCACCGGAATCCAGCACCCCCATCCATCAAAGTCGCACGCGCTACCAACTAGATTAGTGGTAGGTTTGCGATTCATAGATAATTTAATCCCTAATTCTATGTACGAGAATGCTCTTGCATAATAGGTGAATGTACGATAATTTTAGAACGTACACTTTTTTTTTTTTTTTTTGCAGTTTTTAAGTGTGCAAATAAAATACAGGGTGTCCGAGATGTCCTTCCTTGTTTACAAACTATAAAAGTTTTGGTCACATCAGTACACTTCCACATGAGCACCCTTGGTAGCACGTAGCAGATCTAGGCGATATTCAATTTCCATCCACACATTAGCCAACATCACTGGAGGGATCGATGCAACGACTGTGGTTATTCGTTGCTGCAGGGTTTCAAGATCTGGTACACGTGTTCGGTAGACCTCATCCTTGACATAACCCCGTAAAAAGAAGTCTAATGGGGTTATGTCAGGAGAGCGTGGAGGCCAAGCTGTGGTCCATCACGACCAATCCATCGCCCAGGAAATGTCCTATCAAGATAGGACAAAATTGAGACTTGGTAAAACAGAACAAACCTAACACAGACAAAAACTTTTATAGTTTGTAAACAATTCAACACCAGTTTCATATTTCTATCTTATTTCTAGCCTGAGTTATCAATTTCTGTAATCAGGGAAGGACTTCTCAGACACCCTGTACAGATGTGCAATAAATAATAATAAAACACACACACTGAGGTTTTAAACCCAGCCATTCCCGCGAAAATAAATTAATAACGATCTCAGATGTAACCGTGCATCCATTCTTTAAATTCAATTACATTTACGACGGAGTGGAAATATTGCTGCTTAGAGAAGTGTTAAGAATTTTTTAAAAATAGCGAGGACAGTAACGTCTATTTGAAAGTCAAAACTGAATATTACTACATACGTTTATTATATATTATTGCTATTGTTTCTATAATTATCACGTGCATAATGAATACGATAATTTTTTCCTAATATATGATAATTTTGAAGACGAAAATTGATAATTTTATTCTCTATGGTTAACAACTCTGATTACTGGGGATGACATCAATTTCATTACAAGGCCCATGCACAGGGTTACCATGTGATAGACTTTAGAAAATATAACAAATTTAAGAGTTCATTAAAACATTAATATTTGTGACTAATTAAAGATATAAGGCAAATAAGATAATATAAACCAAATCTCTTAATAGTATAACGAGAAAATATGTCTTGGAAATGTATATAAGAATTTTTAAAATATTGATTACGGAAATACTAAATTTCTTTCCATCGTGTCTACTGCTGGATGCGTTTCATTTTCTTGGAAACTAAGGAATGCAACATTAATAGTTATTTAGTTAGTTGTCTGTCTATTCCCGATTTTATTTATTTATTTTTTTTTTTTTTTATTTTTTACTTCAGACTATTTTTGAAGTCCGAAAAAGAGAACATCTGGTCGTCGTACTCATAAGATATTTCCGAGGTTTCTTCTTTCGCTGGCAAAAGTATTTTATGCAGAGAACAGCTACAACATCAGTAAATACGTCTGCATTTGACATTTTTAGTTCAGTTCATAAGTAAGTGTCTATTGTTTCCACATGATATTGCTTCAAATGTTACAACAATAAAAGCATACAAACACATCAACCATTGATTATTGGAAAATCCCCATATAGCTAACTTTCAATGAAGACCATTGTCAAGAAAGTTGAAAAATCCATACAACCATCATCTTTTTTAACTGCAAAATACAACATTAATTTTTTAATTACTGTACGAAAGAAGACGATCCATTTCATGAACAATAGAAGAGCACCTGACCTAATTCCATCTCTAATGGAGGAGAGCGAGACGAAGAACTAAGTTATCCACCTGTTCAATTCCCAAGCCCTCATCCACGTCAAGTGAAGCTTCCTATGCGAATGAATTAATCAACTTCTGAGATGACATAAAGGATTAACATTTTGCAATTGAAAAGAATTTGTATGTTTTAGTATTCACTGGTTTATTCACAAACAGGTAATCAACATATCAATTGATGTGGGTATGATTTTTGTGAAGTAGAGTTACGTATTATCGATTTAAAATTAGAATAATGGACTCTCTCAGCATTAATGATTCGGTTATTCAAGTAAAAAAAAAAAAAAAAAAAAAAGATTATTCCAATCATTGATTGAATATTCCGATACTCGAATAAGAACAGAAAAAATTTCGAATAATTTTAAAGCAATACCGCATACAATGCAATAGAAAGCCCCTTACAAATAAAATGCTCTAATAGCGTTGCCCAGCCCACGAGAAGAGATGGGAGAAGAATCAATGTTTTCTCGTCTCGTCTCATCTCGTCTCGAAAAGTTTCTACTGTCATTTCGTAAAATTATCAGAATCCTCTCGCTT